>NC_142536.1:17149375-17458750 GCF_056151865.1 Erythranthe guttata | reverse complement strand
AAAACGACGGTTGTGATCCCGGGATGGAAATTCGTCAGTTATTTTTCCAACAAGAAAAGTCTTTGCTGGTTTCTAGAGCCGGAATTCGCCTATGCAGTTGATAGGTTGCACAAACTTGTCGGAAACGCCGACACGGAGGATCACTACCTTGTCGTTGGAACGGGGTCCACTCAGCTCTTTCAAGCCGTTTTATACGCCGCCTCTCCGTCCAATCAAACCGAGCCAATCAGCGTTGTCGCTTCTCCACCGTTCTACTCCGTACGTCACCTAACATTAAAATTTCAAGACGTAATTAATTATTTGTTTTCCGATTTTACCCCAACATTAATAATAAATTGGTAAAATGAGAAAGAAAGATGAAAAGCTGCAAAGGAGTAATTTGGTCAAATACCCCAAAAATCAAGACTATTTAGCAATAATTTTAATTGGTGCGCATCTACCTTAAACGACACTTTTTAACTGGTGTGCATTTACTATATATATAAATGTTATAAATTTATAATATTATCTATCAATTGCTTGTAGTCGTATCGGTTGATAACTGAATATCTGAAGTCGGGATTATACGAATGGGCTGGAAATGCAAACGAGTTCAAGAAAGATAAGCCGTACGTTGAAATTGTGACGTCACCAAATAATCCCGATGGTTTATCGAGAGAAGCTGTGGTGAATAAAAAAGGAGGAATAGTGGTGCATGATCTGGCTTATTATTGGCCGCAGTATACTCCGATCACTTCTCCCGCGAACCATGACATCATGCTCTTTACCGTTTCTAAATGCACGGGCCATGCCGGCACCCGTTTGGGGTAAGAAGTTTTTTGATTTACGTGATACTAAATATAGCATTTTATTCATTTTTACTCGGGCACGTGTTCTTTATGTGATACTTTCTTTGTCGTTTTACGGCGTTTTTTAGCATGAAGAAAATAACAAGAATGCGAGACACGATTTTTTTTTTTCTTTTTTGTCGTTTTTGGAACGAAGAGAGTGGCAATAATGTAGATAGTATTATGATCGATGTATTGTATATTGTCACTAAAACATTTATATCTTGTAGTGAAAAAATATATATATGTTTGTTTAAAAGAACTTGTTTTTCGCATGTGATTAAATACTATACGTTGCTAGATGACGAACTGAAAATATTGTATTTTCCTAATTATAAATTTTTGGGGTCACGTATTGCAGTTGGGCGCTCGTTAAAGACAAGGAGATTGCAAAGAAAATGACGGAATTCATCATGCTAAGCACAATCGGCGTGTCGAAAGAATCGCAGATTCGTGGAGCAAAGATCCTACAAGTCATAGCCGATTCGCACGAAAAACGAGACAAGTTCAAAAAAATCGAACCATTCTTCGAACATAGCTACAAATTCATGGCAATGAGGTGGAACGATCTTGAAGATGTAGTCGACCAAAACAAGCTATTTACACTTCCCAATTTTGGCCCCGCAAGAAAGTGCAACTTTAGTGGCCATATTTTCGCACCACAACCCGGTAATTAAATTCGACACGAGGCTAAAAATTCTCGAGCCCTTGATAATAAATAGTAAAATATATAATTAATTTGTCGAATTTAAAATTAAATTTGCAGCTTTCGCGTGGCTAAAGTGTGAGGGTGAAGTGGACGATTGCGAAGGGTTTCTTCGCAATCACAAGATATTGACAAGAGGTGGCACGCAGTTTGGCTCGAGCGCGAAATACGTTAGAGCAAGCGTTCTTTCTCGTGATGACGAGTTCGATCAATTTATCGAGAGGCTGTCTAGTATTAATTAATAATTAGTATTGTGCTGATCTGTGTGTTATATAGATTGCTGGAATCTTCAATCAGCAGTTCTATGTTCTGTAATAAATGGTTTTATGTGTAATAATGCAATAATAATCGGATTGGCATGTATTTAGTTCTTTTTCATTTTCTTTTTGTTTTTGTTTTTAATAATGAAGAAATTAATTACAACCAATTATATAGTTGCACTAGGTAATACTCCCTCTATCCCATATTATATGTCTTTTTAGAGAGTTTTTTTTGTCTCAAATTATTTGTCATTTTAGATTTTCAATGTATCATTAAGTGCACTATTTTCAATTTTACCCTTTATCACTCTTAATTAGTTATTGTAAAATAATTAATGTCAGGGATATATTAGTATTTTCTTATATGCTTTTCACTATAATCTATGCACATTTATTGATTTTCTTAATACGTGTGCAACAACCCAAAACGTCACTTAAATTGGGACGGATGGAGTATATATCAATTCTTCTGATATAAATCACAATAACTCGTTATTTTCGAACTCTGAGCTTAGGGTGTAAATGAGCTGAACTCACTCGACAAAAAGCTCTAGCGCAAACTTGAAAAATATAATTATCACGAGCTCATGAACATGAACTTGCTAACTACTCGAACTTCAACTCAATTTTTTATTGTTTGAAAGTTCATGAGTCGGCTTGTGAACTTTTATTATATAATTTTTAAAATGATATATATTTAAAATATTATTAATAATACTTAAAATTAAAAAAAAAAAAAAAAAACTTGTTAAAAAAAATATTTTTGACAATTTCTCATGTTAATGAAAGTTGATGGGCTATACCCATAAGGCCTATATTTTCCCTATTTTTTCAAGACTCTCAAAGCAATATTATTGGGTTACGAACTGCAAATAAGCCCATTAATGTTATATTGGCCCAAGTCCAAGAAGATCGTTAAAAAAGAATACGAGTTAATTTCTACCGGATGATCTTGAACAATTGATGTGTACATAATAACACACAATAATGTGTGTATGTGCTTAGTGGATAGTTCTTTATATAGATTTACGGTTCAAAACGACCCGATGTGTTACAAATGGTGTAGTATCTTATAGACCCCAAAATTGAGAACATTGTAATTAATGCGTGGTATAATTCTAATTTAACAATTTTTTTCTTTTAAATATCTAAAACGACAAATATTTTGACACGGAGGAGTATCAAAGTTGTTTATAAAAATCTCAACTAGCTATTGCTCTTTCGGTTATTTAAAATAAAAAACTAAAGAAAAAAAATCAAATAATTCAAATACATATGTAATCATGAGCATCATCATTGGTAATCATGCTCTTTCAGCACAAAAGGGCTTTGTTAATGTATATCTCCATCACTAGATGTAGTCAACCAAGAATCTCATAAAAGAATATTGGTACAAATTTAAATTTCAATTTGATTTAGGTTATTTAACAAAACAAATTAATATATAAATTAGTAACAACTAAAGTTGAATCAACTAGTATCTCACTCGTGCGAAGCACGGAAATCAAATTCAAGAATACAATACGATCGTCGGACCAACTTTTAAATTATAATATAATTTAAAATATTGAAAAATTAAAAAAAAAAAGAATCTCGGACCAACTTCACTCATCAATCGTCAAAAATAAATAATTAACATAATACGTTCGAGATGTATTCCACACCAAAACGTTATATGTAACTAAATACAATGGAATCGAATGCGACGAAATCTTGCTCATCCAAATATGAAATATTTATCGGAATAGTAGACCAAGTCATTACAATAAAATCAGGGTAATTGGCACTTTGCACCCTTCAATTCTGCATATTTCACACTTTGCACCCTTAATTAAAAAAAATGCCAGATTACACATATTTCAAATTAAGATTTATTTGGCGTAGTGCACCCTAAAACGGAAAACCTAAAAGTAGTAGAATAAAAGAATTTTGGAGGGACTAAAAAGGAAAAAAATTGTAAATAAATTCACTACCAACCTTTTCAATTACAAAAAAATATTTATATTCTTCCTTGTTCGTGGATGTAATTAACATTAATTGACCATATTTTTTTATTTAAGGGTGCAAAGTGCCAAATAAGCAAAATTGGAGGGTGCAAAATGCCAAATACCAGTAAAATCATCACACCTAAATTTGAATCAATCTTCTAATTATATCATTATCTACGTGTCTAAAAAAAAGTAAATGTGATTCTCTTTTAAAATGGTTTCTTGATTATTCCAGTCAGAAGTGAGATACACTCCTGCGGCGGAGTTGAATATATACTGATACACTTTTTCCGGCGAAAGCTGAATTCCTCCTATTTTAAACAAATCAATAATATATAATATTAAAAATTAAGATTACATAAGTTTTCATTTAGAGCATATTATTTTGGAAAAAATAATTTAATATTGCATCGACATCTAGCTGCTTCCAAGGATCCAGTCTTTTTAATCATAATTATTAAGTACTAACTTTTGTGCCCAATAATTTAATTTGAGGTGTATTTAATATAAAAAGAACAGAAAAAATAGATAGGAATATTATCATCTATAATGACCAAATCTTTTTTTTTTTTTTTTAACCCTTCAGACCCGTTAACATAAAAAGAAAAATGTAATATTTTTAACTTCCATAATATTCTGTTTGTATTTAACAAGAGAATCTCAAAATTAAAATGCAATATTTTAAGATACACCTACAAGTGATATAAAGTGAATAATAAAATTATATAATAAAATATAAATAAAGTTCAAAAGACATAACGGCTAGGGACAGTTGACAAGTGTTATACATTGCTTACAAAAAATGAGAATAAAAAAAAATGAATTGGTGAAAAATGTCAAATAAGAATAGACAGAATGAAAATTGAAACTTTGATAAATGAAATCCTAAATGTAAATTATATATATAGATTAATTATTAAATATAATATATTTATATGAGTCGGTTCTTATGACCCGACCCAGAACCATCTGATTTAAAAATTTAAATCCATTATCCGGCCCAACAACATTCAACCTATCCAAACCCGCACAAAACGGGTTGATTCTGGGTCTAACACCCGCCAAACTCATATATACCCATTGCTATCCCTAATGTCAACTCGATCACACTACAAATTTAGTGTGTAATGTAAAAAGAAAATGTGGGCCATCACAGGCTTATAATCAAATAAAATAAAAATAATGTTTTGTTGTTCTTATTACAAAAAGATCCATATTTTTTTATGTGATGTAGAATAAATTTCCATAAAATGATAAATAAATTAAAAAAAAAAAGTAAAAATAAATAAAAGCATGCTCTGCAAATAATAGGTAATCAATGTAGCTAGTGGGGTGCATACATGTGTGCACATGTTAAAATATGCACGTATGTCCTGCTTTAAGCTGCTATACTACATCTTTTTTCAAGCTACAAATTTAAAGATTTTATTGGCCTTTCTCTCTCTCCACATACCAAAAAAATAAAAATAAATGCAAAAATGGTTTTTTCTTTTATTAAACATCAGACATCATTTGATTGTCAAAATAAGATCAGTTAGTTATTATAAGATTAAATATTTTAATGAAATGCAATTATATTATTATATTGAACATTCGATTATCCAATAAAAACATGCTTATAAGGCAAGATATATATATAAACCATGATAACATAATATTTGAGAATCGATCCGGCAAATTATGAGAATACCAGACATCAAACAACATCCTATTATAAAATCATGGCTAATATTCCCAAGTAGGGATGGCAGCGGAGCGGGTACCCTCGAAAAAGTGCAATACCAGAACCATTACCATTTAATATAGCTCAAACCATGACCATACCAAACCCTTTTAAAAAATTAATGGAAATACCAAAACCATTACCACGAATATCCGGGTACCCATGGATACCCATTTACCATTTAAATTATGGTAATAAAAAATAATTTTAGGTCCAATAACGTTTAAATAACTCCCTGAAAAGAGGAAGAAAAAAAAAGAAAAAAAAAGTAAATTATACAAATATATCCTCCATAAATTATTTAATATTTTATTTAAAATTTCTACCAAATTATTATTTTTTATTTATATTGTTGAATATATATATATATATATATTAAATGGTCGGGTACCCATGACCGTATAGGTAAAACCATAACCATACCAAAACCATGACGGTTTTCTTTTCTTTTACCAAAACCATTACCAAACCCTAATGGTTTTGGTAACGGATTTTAAACGGAGCGGATACCCGCGGATAGCTAGCGGTTCGGGTTTTTTTGCCATCCCTATTCCCAAGCAAACGACATCTAGAAATACAATTTGTCATCCTATGAGGGGCACTTTGCATATTTACTATATTATCCTGCCAAATTTTTTAATTGAAACATAAAGTTTAATTACATTCCTAGTTCACATAATTTATCCTAAAAGGTTAGATATGCTCGATTCGATAAAATATATGTCTTCGGCATCCAAAAATATCGTTGGTTAACTTAGGCGTCGTTTGGTGGGAAAAAATTACCATGATTAACTGAATAATTGGACTATGTTTTGATATTTGGTAAATTCAATAACTACCTGGGTTAACCAGCGAAAATGTGATGGCAAGTTTGGTTTTCGTTTCACTTTTACTCTTTTCCCGAAACAAATTTGTTGTTACTATATCCAAACATGAAATGATTATGAATTTACCTCAGGGGTAGCGGTAATTTGCCTTTTAGTTTATAGGGCAAATTACGGCCACCCCTGAGTGATGGTCAAATTACGAAACTCTGTCCTGTTTGGGTAATTACAGTTACCCATCAACTATGTATTATCTTACGAAAATACTTCTCAGAGGTAAACTTAGGGATGTTAAATTAGTAAAACCGAACCGAAATTTGGGTACACCAATATTTCATACTGTTCACGAAACTGAATATACGATTTGGTTTGATAAATAACCAAATTATATAAATTTTACCCAAAATAATTTTTTTCATAATTTGACCAAACTTTTAGAGATAATCGTAATTTGCCGTTTAATTTAAATATGCATGATACAACAAACAGTCCGACAGACATGAATATAAGACTGATTCTCACTTCTCAAGAAAAAAAAAAAGACATAAATTTGTTGATATCGAGAAGACGATGATGAATTATAGAGACAAGATGGAACGAGACACAGAAAGAAATACAAATTAAAAGACAGAAAGAAAATAATAAATTCTTGAAAAAACGTAACGATCTGCCATTAATTGACAATTGTTTTAGGGATTAAACAGAAGTGACAGAAAGCTTCTTTTGCTATCAAGAAAAGCAGCTTTTACACTGCTTCACTGCCACCTACAGCAAAAACTCCTATGCCCTGTATTAAAATCCATGTGCATGCCCACTTATTTCACCTTCCAAATTGAGTATATATATATATATATATATATATATATATATATATATATATATATATATATATATATATATATATATATATATATTGTATTTGTTTGGACAAGTACATCAAAACTAAATTATTTGCTTTCATACTTGCATGTCATCTCTCTCTCTCTCTCTCTCTCTCTCTCTCTCTCTCTCTCTCTCTCTCTCTCTCTCTCTCTCTCTCTCTCTCTCACACACACACACACAAACATAAACACACAAAAAAACATGCATTTGAAAGTTTTCATATTAATTTGGGCAAATTTCTGTCACTTTTGAGGTATGTTTAAATTACGAATCTCGTCTCATGTTTGGGTAATTACAATAGTCATCCCATCATTTTAAATATTTTTACATAAAATTTATGAAATTCGGTTATTTACCGAACCAAATCGTATATTCAGTTTGGTAAATTGTATGAAATGTTGGCGTACCCAAATTTCAGTTCGGTTTTTACCGATTTAATTAACATCCCTAATTTTACCTGTAAATGGGGTTTTTCGTAAGATAATATATAGTTGAAGTGGTAGCTGTAAGTTAGCCAAACAGGAGGGGGTTTTCTTAATTTGATACGGGGCGTATGAGATCCTACACCTGATGAAAAATGAAACCGAAACCGTAAATCTACATAAATAACTACATACTAAGAACATATACGCATGAATGTGTGTGTTATTATGTGTAGAACAATACTGTTAAACTACATGGTGTAATTTCACCGGGTGTACGTTCTACAAAACGCATAAAATACTCATAATTTTTTTATACCAAATTGTGCGCATGGGCATGTGTTACTTTTTTCACATTGGATTGAAACCCTAACCCTAGTACATTTGGGATTAAACTACTTAATTCAATTTCAGATCAATCCCTTCTATTTGTAATTGTGATACTATTCTGATAAAATATTACATAAATATAATTACTTATTTTGCTTTTCTTTGTTTGGGGGGTTGGGGGGCAAAAGGGGAATATATGTTGGTTTATACTAATATTTGAAAGTAATATATAATAAATCTAGAAAGTAATATATACAATGAGCGGGCCGGGCGGGGCCGGGCCGGGCACCACCTTTTGATCGGATCCAATGCAAGAAAGACCTGTTCCTCATCACTGTTTCAGATGTCCCTAACAAATCTGAGACAAATTTTGATAAGATTCACACTTCATCTTTAGGTACAAAGATTCAGTTATTTTATTTATTTATTTTATATATGAATGGATGAATATAATATTCATCTTACAAATAGTTACAATATGTACATAAATTTTCGTTTTATATTTTATTTTGAAGCCATGCACTTAAATATTTCAAATAGGTGGCGGTGGAATTCGATCACTCACAACAAAAACTTTCTTTTGGATTGACACTGATACCTTACTGAACAACCGCCTCAACCAAAAGTTTAAGAGAAATGTATTATTTAATATCAATATCTCCAATATTTACATAACGAAGTTTCGTGTCACTAATTTTGAAACCAAACAAACATTACCCTGGTTTGTCTTCTAGAAAAACAAACATTATTTAAATTATTATTATTATTATTATTTTGAATAACAGTTTTTTCATTTAAATATATATGAAGAGGGGTACTATAGAGAGATTTAACTTTGACCTTGTGGTTGACATTAATTATAAATACGTGTCTTGTGGCTATCAAGAAAACCTCCATTCAAACAAGAGTACACTGTGTTCTTCATTATTCCAAAACTTATCAGACAACAATAGACAAAAATTTTCTGCAGAGAAATTAATCAAGAATACCATTAATATCCACTCTTTATTTAATATAATTTCCTTTTTCTTCTTATTTAAGTGCACTTTTGCTGCAGACTTTTGTTTTCAGATTATTTAAATGGACCCTTTTCAAGCCAAAGGCTATCTATATACATATATCAAACTCTTCACCTGCTTTCAACTTTTGCACATCAGAAATAAACAAGTGATATATATATATATATATATATATATATATATATATATAT
This sequence comes from Erythranthe guttata, assembly GCF_056151865.1. Taxonomy (NCBI): domain Eukaryota; kingdom Viridiplantae; phylum Streptophyta; class Magnoliopsida; order Lamiales; family Phrymaceae; genus Erythranthe; species Erythranthe guttata. The sequence continues at coordinate 17,449,578 of NC_142536.1, read as the reverse complement.
ATATATATATATATATATAGACTCAGGGCTATGGAGAATCTTCTCCTTACAATTAATCTTTGTAACTTCACACACACAATCACTGCTTTTTTCTTTATATTCTCTCAATCATCAACAATCCCACAGAATAATCAAAGCCTCTTCACATGATAGCCAATCATCCACCTCAAGAACTTGATCAACTTCTCAATATTTTTATACTAAAGAGGTCAAATACGCCGGATCTTCTGGTAGTTCGAAAAGCGCAAACCCTAATCTTACAGTGCATTCAGTACACTTCTACCACAAAGTAATTTGTATTTTACACCAAAGAGCTGGTTAAATACGCCGGATCTCATTAAACTGAGAGTTTCGAAAAATGCAAACCCTAATCTTACAGTGCATTCAGTAGACTTCTACCACACAGAGTAATTTGTGACTTGCCATAGGGTACAATTGCCAAAAACCAACCAATATAATAAATATTATTCTCTAGTTTAATTCATGCATGTGAGGCTAGCTAGTTATCTAGAAGCCAATGCTTTATAAAATAGATAAAAATGCACACCATATGAGAGGTATTTAAAAGGGGGGAAAAAAAAGAAAATAACAAACCCTAGATATATATATAGGTGATGATCATGAGCCCAATTCTCAAGAATTTAATCATTAATTCTCATATATTTCCATCCACCCCTCCTCCATTCCATGTGGGAAAATGATAATTGTATGGGAATGTGAAGCTAGAAGGTGTTTGATTATAAAACCCACCTCCCCCACCGCCGCCGCTGCCTCTGCTGTAGTCCGGCGCCGCCCGGTGGCGTGGCGGAGGCGCCTGAGTGGCGGCGGCGGCGTAGCGGATGAGGTCGGCGTTGGCGGCGTCGAGCTCCTTCTGGAGGCGGTCGACCTGCCTCTGGAGGAAGGAGATGGCCCCCACGCAGCCGTAGACCGGGTCCCGGACACGGGCCTCGGCCTCGAACGCGAGGGAGTTGACCGCGTCCTCGCGCTGGTGCGGCAGGAGCTCGTTCAGGAGCTTCGACACGTTGCTTGCGCCGAAGATCTTGTGGACGTTGGCGAACTTGTGGGGCTCCTCCGGCGGGAAGTACGGCGAGAAGATGCAGCCTGGCGTGCACTTCCGCCGCAGGAATTTGCAGGCGGCGCACGGTGAATTGTACGAACCGGTGGAGGATGCCATTTCAATTTTATAATTAATTTTCTGCAAAACAAGAAATTAAATTAGATCAGAGTGGTCTAAAATCCATTCTTTCTTCTTTCTAGCATCTCTCACACACACACACACACACACACACACACACACACACACACTTCTACACATGTATATATGTAGTTGTCTCCAATTCTTGTTTTTCTTTCTCTCTGATTTTGTTTTTTTTGAGAAATTTTATCCTTGCATGTTGAGGGATTAACTAATTACCTGTCTTGTAGATGCTATAGCTGGTGAACAGATCACCGTAGATTTACACATAATCACACGCACCGCACAAATATGTACATGTGTGTAAAATGTGCATTTGCATATATATACATGCGTACGGCTGGGTTAACAACCAATTTACTCGGTATTTTGATCAATCCAATTTACTTAACAGTATAAAAAACAACATTAATCGTTTCTTTAATTAATTTCCCTTATTATTGCAGGAATAATTATCCTCAAAATTAAACAACATATATTAATGAGCTCATAATCTCATCATCATGACATCATCATCAAAAAAAAAAAAAAAAACCAAGAAGTTTAGATAAACTGAGTCAGATTTTCAAACTGAATTTAACTCCAGTCTCAAATTCTCTTGATTCTTTCGTTTGAAATGAGATCTAGTTGAAACATGTGCAGTGATCCATAATTAGTAGGGTTTAGTTATCATGTTTTACTATATATAATTACACTGCACAAGCTAGAGAAAAAAAAAAAAAAAAGAGAAACCCTAGCTAGATCAAGAACTGTCGGTGTAAAAAAAAATTCAGTATATTTATTTATATATTATCAAAGCTGCTATATATATGATCTGTTACCTTTTTACATAAATAAAATGAAAAACGAGAAAAATAAATATGAAAATGGGTAATTAGCTCGATGAATATGCCTGCAGGTCTAAAGACTAGAGCTAGTTTTCTTTGATGAATAGAATTAAGAAAAGGGTTACTACTACCTTTATTTTTTTGCCCTTTGTTGAAGAGTACAAGTAAAAACTGTTCTTCTTTGCTCCTTAATTTCAAATTTACTGCAGACACATATTTTCTTGATGAAGAGAGAGAAAGAAAACCCTAACTAGAGAGAGAAAGCTTTGCTTTTTTCTGCAGTAGAACAAAAGGGAAGAGGAGATGGAGTAATAGAAGAAGGGAGGCAAAAGATCATTTAGTGGATGGGAGAAGTTATAAGGCTAAAAAGACAAATAAAATAAATTAAATTAAAAATGAAATTATTAAATTAGAGAGTACACAAACATAAAAAGATGACTGTGACACTCCATCTAATAATTCCTATCATACCTCTCATTTTTATACTTCGCTATGTTTCTTTTTTTAATTTTTAATTTTTATTTTTATCACTTCATTAATATGTAATGTTAGGGTAAAAATGGAAAAATACTAAATTTGTATTTTTTTTTTATTGAAATTGTAGAACGATGCATAATATATGAGAACGACGCTACACCTGTTTATTTACACTTCAACTGTAGATCTATACATAATCACACAGAAACCTACGTATACTAATCAAATCTATAGTTGAAATCACACGATGTAAATAAGCAGATGTAACATTTTTCGTATATATATATATATATCCAACTCATCCTTGTGTATTCTTGTCAAATGCCCTTTTTTGATCATAGATGTATATAAAGATAGTTTGGTGGTATAGATATAGGTTTGTCTTGTAACTATATGTTTGGCAAAAGTATAGTCCTTTTAATTTTAATTTCAATTTCAAAATGATAATTTCATCGTGTAAGATAATATATATATATATATATATATATATATATATATATATATATATATATATATATATATATATATATATATATATATATATATATATATATATATAGACACACACATATGCAGATAGCTATATATAAGTGGAGACTAATAACTTTTATTAGAATTAAAGTTTAAGTAAAACACTAATTACCTTATTAGGGTTAAGATATAAGTATTAGACACTTTTTAGATTATACAAGCCTTTAGAACTTAATAAAATAAATTATTTCCCATGCACTTATATCTTTATTTCATGAGTACAAAACAATTACCTGAAATTTGTATTAGGGTAGTATGATTAATCAAATGGAAATATTAGTTAGGTCATATATATGTTTAATTTTAATTTTACTTCAAATATCAATAATAAATCCACATCTATATTTTGTACTCGTTTTGTTCCTTATCGAATATAAATTTCGTATTTATATATATCTGCTAATTTATTGTACCAAATTATACTTTTGTTCCGAGCATAACTTTTTTTTTTGGTCGCAGTATATTGTTACGGGGCTAATTTTGCAATATCTACATTTTTTCTTGACATGTGATTTTTGTTGATCAATTTATAGGATTTTGGTCCGCAAGGGATGATCTGCAGCTGGAGCAAGTGAGTATGTGTTAATTGACCCATGTTCAAATCCCTTTGCCAATCAGTCGCTAGATAGAGTTTGTTAGTTATCACACATAGTTAGTATGATGTGATTTCCATTTCTCCTATAGTTTGCAAATTATAGAGGATTACATTCACAAAAAATGATATTATAAATTCAAGAAGGATTATTTTCACCCAATTAAGTAAGGGGTTTTTGATTTTATGTTTGGTCAAAAAATGTGGGCTGGGTGAAGGAATGAATATATTCTCTTCTATGAGTTAGTATTTGCAACATCTTGCTTTTGCTTATTGTATCTTGTTCCACTATAAGTATATTATTTCAAATTAAATTTCTAAGTAATTAGTATAATTATCACCCTTGATGACGTGGCAAGGAAAATTATCATACATTTTGCTCCAAGATATGATATTATCCACTTTGGTTCGAATTCTGAATGGGTCGAATCTCAGTCGCAATATATGATATTATATGTCTTGTAATTAATTTACCGTAAGATATGATATCATCCACTTTGGTCCGAAATTCTGAATGTGTATCGAATCTCAACCGCAATATATGATATTATATGTCTTGTAATTAATATACGCGTTCTTACCGCAAGATATGATATTATCCACTTTGGTTCCAAATTCTGAACTTGTCGAAACTCAGTCGCAGTATATAATTATACTATACGTCTTGAAAGTTATTGTAGATATCAATTACATGATCTTAATGCCTTATTCAAAATGATCTAGTTAATTCGATTGACAAATTGAGCTCAAATAAAGTTTTAACTAATGAACGAAAAGCAATCTCAAATTGAGTATCGAATAGTCTGGTTCAATTTTTAGCCTTAGATATAGCTTTAACTTTCCGCGTCTAGGCGTAATCGAACTTATAAATATTAGATCAAATAACTAATTAATTAGGAGATTAATAAACATTGACTATGCATTATAGCTTTTGGAAGATATGGTAGATGACTTTTGAAGAGGGAATATTAGCCTAATCATCAATCAATTTCAACCAAGTTTAATTAGTATCTTGACCTTATTGTGTGTTAAGCAAAATATTCTATAATTATATTTAAATCAAAGTGGTGAAAAATTAGTTGTTGAGAAAGTGTGGATTATTTCTAGAGAGATTCTTGTGCCTAATTTTTATAGCTCGTCGACCTCGTCCAATTGCGCACCATCCAATTTTAAAATTTGAATGCTCAGGTTGCAATTATAGAAAATATATACAAGTGTGCGTATATATATATTCTTTTTTTTTTTATTCGGTATCCATGTGTATATATATTCATGCATGCGTATGATGATATCTCAATGATGACGCGATGATTATGATAACATCATTGTACATTTTTAAATTATATTATAGGGTAAATTAGGGCGAACTCTAAGTTATGGTTAAATTACGAAAATCTCCCTCATGTTTGAGTGATTACAGTCATCCACCTCAACTATGTATTATTTTACGAAAATACCCCTCCAGGGGTAAATTAAGGGATGTTAAATCAGGAAAAATCGAAATGAAATTTTGGTACTCTAACATTTCATACCTTTTACCGAACTAAATATACGGTTTGGTTCAGTAAATAATCGAATTACATAAATATAAATTTTGGGTAAAAATATTAAGGGGTCATTAGCAATACACCCCTCCTATAGATAAAAAATAGTGATATGTCCATGCCATAATTCTTTCTTTGTGAAAACCCCTTATAATATTTAATTCCAATTTTACCCTTATACTACTTTTTTTTAATAATTATCTAATATTAACAAAATTCCTATTAATAAGGAAACTAAATCCTGCACGTTTTTTATTATAATTATCTACTATTTACAAAATTCCTATTAATGAGGCACCTAAATCCCACCAATTAGGAATAATTAGTATAATTTATCTCAATTATTTATTTTTTCTCTCTTTCCATAATAATAATTTAATTCCTAAAAATGTGCTTTCAAATTCCTAAAAAAATGCCACCAAATCAAAAAAAAAATATATATTCGGATTTTATTTTTTTTATTTTTTATTTTTATATTATTTTCGGACTTTATTTAGCCATTTTTTATTTATTTTTATTTATAATATTTTTTAATAAAAATAAATTTTTAAATGTTTTTTTATTTTTTAAAACAAAAAATTGAAATTTTTCTCTCCACAAGTTTGCAACCCGAATATGACTATAATTGAATATGACTATATGTGACTATATTAACTGTAGTCATATTCTTTCTTTACATTGTTGTTTTTTTTTTTTGAAATTAAAAATTCCGATTATATGGCATAGTCATGTTTACCAAATCATATAAAACAACGAATATTCCCTATTGTTTACGAAAACAATCCAATCAGTATCCACACAAAAAATCAATTTGAATCTACTTACTAGAAGTCTACTTGAAAACGAGAAGATAGATTATATTCAACAATAGTCATATTCATATTCGGAAAATACATAAATAAGACTATAGTCATATTCGAATATGACTATAGTCATGTTAGTGCTGCTGTTCAGATCTGGAAAAAAAAATCGAAAGAGAGAGTGGGGAACAAACAAGAAATTCATAAATCAGTAATTGATGAATCAACAATAGTCATAATTATTAACAGAACAATGAGAATATGACTATTATGTGAGTCATATTCAGTAAGTCAGTAAGTGAGAATATACCCTTGCCATATCCATCAACGTTGTCAGTCATCGATACATCCATCGCATTCAAACTGCACCACTTATCGGTGACAAAAGACAACGAGGTCTTCATACACAAAATCACCCTGACATATCTTCACCCAAAACGAGCCTCCATACTTTAACACAATCATCAAGGTTGACGACATGTTGTGCAGCACTACACAAAAAAAATTCAGAATGTGACTACTATGTGACTACTTCTGATGAATAAATCTGCACTACTCTGTAAATGCAAAACACATGATATTATGTGAATTCAATTCAACCACAACAAACACATTGAAACTTACACTAACATATCAAGTAACGCAAAAAACAAATTACAAGCATTATCGCCAAGCATACCCTCGCCATATCCATCAATGTTGTAAGTCATCGATACATCCCTCGCATTCAAACTGCACCACTTATCGGTGACAAAGCCAACGAGGTCTTCATACACAAAATCACCTTGACATATCTTCACCCCAAACGAGCCTCCATACTTCAACACAATCATCAAGGTTGACGACATGTTGTGCAGCACTACACCAAAAAAAATTCAGAATGTGACTACTATGTGACTACTTCTGATGAGTAAATATGCACTACTCTGTAAATGCAAATCACATAATATTATCCGAATTCAATTCTACAACAACAAACACATTGAAACTTACACTAACATATCAAGTAACGCAAAAAACAAATTACAATAAATTACACTAGCATATCAATTACCACAAAACGAACAATTAATTTACAGAGTAGTCACAACGTGACTCTGTGTAAAACGGAATAAAATTTTGAATCAGTAACAATCCTTTACACCAATTAAGACGACCAAAAAATAAACAATAAAATTCGGTTCTACGTACACACATATCTGAATACACACACTACAGCCCAGCCCCCTTTACGAAACAAACAAAAATAAAGCAGCACCTCTAACCTTCAAACGCAGTTTCCCATTAACGAAAACCAACAAAAATAAAGAAGAATCTCTAACCTTCAAACGCAGTTTAACTCCGGCAACGAACAAAGAATGGTTGAATGGCGATGAAATCTCTATTCTCTCCTAATCTCGGCTGAACTCACGTCTGTGTATCAAAGAGAATCACGTCCGCCTATAATAAAGGGAAACGGTTATGGAAAGATATCGTGATTGAATATTTGATTTATTATAAAAAACTATTAATAAGGGTACTTATGTCTTATTATGTTTAATTAAGGGGGTTTCACTAATTAAGTTTGGGATGTGGGTTTGTGCAAAAGTCTTAAAAGTCAATTGGGTTTTACTCATAATATTTTCCATTTGAGGGGGGTATTGCATATTTCCCCAAATATTAAAAGGAGGAGGTGGGTGACTGTAATTACCCAAACAAGAGGGGATTTTCGTAATTTGACCATACATCAGGGGACCAAAATTTGCCCAAAGGCTTAATTCAATGTTATTTCTAAAGGCTTGGATTCCGACTATATACCAAAATTACTAATTTACCACATAAAAGCCCAACTTTTAAAGCCCAAATAAAATAAGTAGAAAAGAGTCCAGAATTTGAAACGGCCTCGTTTAAGGACCCGACTCGTTTGAGACCCGGTTACCCGTTTATGAAAATAAATTAGAACCGTCGATTTCAGTCGTCGCCAAAGGAGTAGCCATCACTACGCGCCACCGCCCAGCGCCGGTCCTCTCCATCTCTTCCGCCTGTATCGCCGTGACTGCATCCTACACCACCATCCGTACGCCACTGATTTCTTCTGATCATTCTCTCACTCCTCAAAGCATTTTCCTGCGGTGCATTTTCAGATTCAAGGTATACATTTACTTTTTCCCAAATTTTTAATTGATTTTTGTTTCGACATACGAATCCTAGATCTTGCTTCGATTTATTGAATCTCATACCCTAATTTTTGTGCAATTTGGGGTTTTAATCTTCAATAATTAATACTCTTTGCTTCTGGTGATTATCGGAGATATAAATTCTCCCACGCTTGTAATTTTTGCAGATATCTTACTTAGAAATTCCTTTTTTTTATTTAAGTTTTCCACATTTTAAGATATTTAATTAAATGATACATATTTTTATTTATGTAATAATTGCTTCATTGTGGTATACATTTGAGAGAATTGTTTCACTGAAAGATGCTTCCTTTCTGCAGATTAGGTTAGATGCTTGCTCTTCGTGAGTTTGTCGATTCGAATGGGAGGGTATTTTGGGGTTGGTTCTTTCTTATCTTTGGCTCGTTTTCGTTCGTGTTCTTCCTCTACGCCGCTGTCGTATCGAAACTTCTGCCTCCATCCGATAATTCTGTCATCCAAGCCATACAAAATGACTGGTATTTTTCTTCGTCCGTTTAACTACTAACAATTGATTATAATCAATTGCGGTAATCTACGTTAGTGTATCCATTTATATTTCTTCTAGTGACTAGTATATACGTCGTGATATGATACAAAGGGAATAAGTGATACCAAATTTTATCGAAAAAAACTTTAGTAGAATGGATAACTGTCGTATGTTTCTTTATTTTACAACAAATTGTAATTGTATTAACAATTTTTCTTTTGATCAATATGCACATCTGATATCGTAGATTGTGACACACTTCAGTCTACTCTCGATTTTTGTCATTAGTTGCTGCATTCAGTTTTTCCAGCAATAGTTCCGATCCTCACTGCTTATTGAGATAATGTCATATATTTTTTGCAGGTATTATTGCTTCTTGGTGCCCTTGACACTTCCGATCCTCTTTGTTGCCGTTTATTTTCATTGGTTGAGCATGAAATTGTTCAAGCACGCATAATTTTTACTTCAACGGGTATCAGCTGGCAGCCACTGCGAGAAATGAATGGTACATTGCATGTTTTCTTTTTTTTTCTATCTCATCACTGTGACATGACAATTTATTAAACTAGGAATATTGATTTCCAATTATATTTGAATCATTTTTCTCTTTAAATAGATAAGTACAGAGAAGAAGACGAAAGAAGAAGCGGGATCGTCGCTTCTCTGCATTTCGGTAATTTCAAACTGCATCATAATCGAATTTGCAGTTCCATTTGAAAATAAACTTTGAACTCATGATTTTCTTTATGAACTCGATCATCTATAGGCAATCAAGACACTCGGAATTGGCAAACTTGAACAAGAAAAAAGATAATTGGGAGTCGGAGGAAGAAGAGGAAAGATAAAACTGAAATAACAACTACTTCCTACGAAGAGTGGACGTTAACATCATCGACATACGAAATTTGTTTTGCACAAGTCACGACCAAAGGGTTGGAGTCAACTACTTCAATCTCTCTAACACACCCTAAAATTTGTCCTCGAACAATCTTTTCTAGTTTGTAGCAGTGTTTAGTGGCTAGGTCCTTAAGAGATTCGAAGCTGTTATCTCCGATTGTCCAGACAACAAGATCACACTGTCCTCAATCGAAATAGTCCTCTGAACACCTCACCACGAGTTTCCCATTTCGCCCCTCGAAAGGCATAGCATCGCAGTTTCAGCACTTACAAAATTGGCAACGAAGAAATCACTCTCATCTGCTCTCACGAATATCCGGACGGCATAGGATCGCAGTTTCAGCAGTTTTAAGTACTTGGAGTCCACGGAGTTGGGAAATATGATCAAAGCAGCTCAAGGATTGAAACGGATGCATCGAGACGTATGGTACCTAGTAATTTTAGGTGGTGTTTGCAAAAACTTATTTAAAAGCATAAGTTAGTGATTGTGTGTTAAGTTGATATTAAGTGCTTAATTCTAAAAGTTGGAGGTGTTTGCAAAAAATCTGAAAAATCAATGTAAATAGAAAAAGGGGTACATGTGTGCTTTTAAAATTATAGATTAAAACAGCTTATTTTAAGAGAAGCAAAGACAAAAGTCGGTTACGCAAGCGTCTAAAAATCAGTGTTCTAAATATCGGTCGTGGCGCTCGATATATCGGCCGCCATATCGGTATCGGTTATAAACCTTTACGATTTTGTTGAGGCGGTTTGGAATATCGGTTTTTTACGGCGAGGCGGTTTGCGGCGGCTTTTTGGCGGGTCAAACCGATATATCGGTCAACAAATCGGTTTTTTTTTTTATTTTTTTTTAATTTAAATTAAAATGAAAATACGTTTTGATTTTTTGTTTTTCTCCAATTTTTTCAACTTCCAAAACCAAACCAGGTACTACCCCGCAATTTATGCTTTGTTGTGTTTATATTAATTATTGATGCGAAAGACTTGCGTAGTATTTGTATTTCGTAAGAATCTTTTATTATATTTTTATTATATTATGATCTTATTATTTTTAAAGTTTTGTTATTTATTGAGTAATTATAATTATATAATAACATATGAATGATAGGATAGAATTATGTTTAAATATTCTTTTACATATATTTTGAGTATTTACAAATATTTTTTTAGAAATATATTACACTAAATTTAAAAACCGATATATTTCCGATTTATCTCCGATAAATCACCGCCGCGCCGATTTATCGTGTGGCGGTCCCAAACCGCCACGTACCCGATAACCGCCTTTTAGAACCTTGCTAAAAATAGATTATGAGAGAGAAAAAACTAATAATCTATTTCTAAAAGTTTTTGCAAACACCACCTTAGTGCGGGATTTAGCATTGTAATAAATTAGTTCTAGAATAAAAGTTGCTAAGAATTCAAGTCCATTAGTTGGGCTTTCACTTATAAACTAGGACATATTTTAACAAAAATTAATGGGCTTGAAACATTTAGTAATATTGGGCCTACTATTATAATTAAACTACTACGAGTTTTTAAGCTTATGGTAATCTCTCTCTCCATACTTATTTATAGAAGGGTAAAATCGGTATAAAGAAATTAAGCATAAAAATTAAAAACATATAAGTAAAATGGGAAGGATGGAGTACAACAAAGAAACAATCTTGGCTTTAGAGCCGAAAGAAGAAAAGGTTAATTGAATTATTTACTTTGGGAAGAGGGAAGAACATTCCAATAAACAAGAGGGTTATAATTATTAATTATTAATTAGTATTCTACTTAGCTTAGTTTGGTTACTAAGCAAAGTTAAAGCAGCCTTAATCTTCCTAATACTTTTATAAATTAAATTGTAATTTTCCCATAAAGAAGCCCTAAAAGAGTAGCAGATTCCCTTTAAGAAAAGGATGGAGAAGAGGATTAATTAATTAATTGAACATTAAAGAGATACCAAACCAACAAGTAAAGAATAGCTTTTTACTACTTAATTATTTAGTATTTACTTTGCTAATTTATAAATTATACTTTAATTTAGCAGTTAGTGGTATCTGCCCTCCAATTGTACAGTCACTAATCACTATCCCTTCTTGATTATAAAGTCTAGTGTTCTTGTTTAGATCTTTATATATAAGTTCATATTATGAGATTTTTTTAAAAAATATAATCAACATTTGAAGCTTAAAAAATAATTTCATTAAAGGACTTTAAATAAAAATCATGGGACAAATTTGAATGGTCAACTCATACCTAGAATTAACTACTATTCCACTAACAATCATGTTCGTATATTCTTTATGATTTTTAAGATGAGATCTTGCATTTAAGACTATTTTGTTTTTTTTTTTGCAATTATTAGTGTGTGTGAATGCGTGTAAAATCTAAAATAGTACTCTATTCGTTCCTAATTAACTGTCATTTTTAGCTTGCACAAATATTAAGAATTTAATAAATGTGTCTTGATTTTAGGAAAAACACATTAGAAAAACTAAAATAACCTTAATCATTTAATGATGTGATAAGATTGAGTTAATACTTAGAGTTGAATTAATACGGTTAAAACAAGAAAAAAAAATACATTTAATACAACATTGAAAATCTAAAGTGACAGATAATAACGTGCAGATAATCACAAAATGGCTAGCAAGTCTTCCTAATTAATATTTAAAATAATTTCCTGCCCGTAAGGGTGGTCTAGCAGACAGAGTAAGAAGAATACGTCGTCTCACAATCAGAGTTAAATCAATTTGAAGTTAAAAAATGGAGAAACATATGGAATTCAAATTAAACAAAGCATATGACAAATTTAATTAGTCGTATCTACAAAACAAAAGTTATTGACTCTTTACCTAACTTTTTTATATTATTTTTTTTAAGATTAGATTTTGCATGAAAACTTTTTTAAGTTGGAATGCAATCAATCAGTGTGTATGTGTGTGTCAATATACATTGTATATATAAATACTTATGTATAAATTAAAATAATATACTATGGGAGTCAAAAATCTTATCCAACACTAACATAAGTGTGGATCATGACATATGGCTTGTCCATCTTAATGTAAAATTTATTTAATACATGCATATCCCTTTTGAAGAAAGAAAACATTATACTAATAATTAATAAGCCCTTTTTTTAATTTTGAGGATTAATGTTTAATGTGGTTATTATTTAAGAAATGAATCTCTTTTGAAGAAATAAAAGATTAATAATATTAAGCCCTTTCTAAAGGCACTCAAGAATGTAATATAAATTAACTTGCTCTAATTATCGTAATGAATGAATGCCGAATATATCTTCATTGTCCTAGAAAAAAAAATCCAATCGGAATCTAATATATACTTCAATTCTGTTTCAAAAAATTTGAAATCGGAACATATATAAAATCAATATACTACTAAGTAGGTTTTTACTTGAAAAATAAAAGTATACTACTAAGAACATATATAAAATCAATATATAATAATATTAATTGACAAGATAAGATAGTCTCTTGGTAAAACGGTTTACGCTTAGGATATATTTGGTCATGGATTATAGACTTCGAGTTACTCGATCGGAAATTGGGAAACCAGTAACTATCATTTTACTACTATTTTACTACTGACAACAATAAATTATAGAATACTAATTTTATAGAATTTAATGTACTAGTGCAATATAAAACTAATATAATAATAGTGGATGTATTATATTATTAATAGATTTTAAAAATATGGATTAAAAAAACAATTATATTGGTCTAATATTAATTGAAGACATTATATTGGGGCCCCTATAGATCATGGCCCTCTGCCTCCCCTGCCTACTTTTAACAACCTTTACAAGAAAAAAGAAAAGCTCAGAAACTTATGGGCCATTATTTAATAAGTTAAAATTGCGAGTACCAAAGCTAAACTTTGATTAAATATTTTCTGTATGGAGCCTATTTATTGTCTATGCACTTCTATATTTTCTTTCCCAATATTTTAGTATTTGATGTAACATTATAAATTTACATATCATTAATTATAAATTTACATATTTTTTTGGATATTTATTATTTGACTGTCAAGACAAAATTAGTTAAAATAAGATTATAAAATTTTGTGACTCAATTGTATAATTAAAACTATGGGAGGTACAATACTCAATTCTTCAATAAACTTATATTTTCGTAATTATGGGCCGGCCTGAAAAATTATTGACTAGCTGAAAATTAAATAAAACTTGATTATTTTATTAATTTTAATATATAATTTCAATGAGGATATGTAGCTTGATTATTGAAAAATGATGTCTTGACCAGACAATGCTTTATGTCTAAGTTGAAGTTGAGGATATTAAAAAAAATACAGGTGAAATAGTAAATTTATATACTTAAATATTTAATTCATCAACAATCATTGAATCACATTGAAATTCATTATCCCACATAAATGGGTGATTTAATAACATTTAAATTACAAAACAAATTGAGAATGGATAAATTTGTGATTTATTAAAAAAATATTCCATACGTACGTAATTTTCTTGAAGTATAAATTCCTATATATTTTCTTAGAAAAGAACTCGTAACAACTTAATTCTTCGTACAATAGCTTGCAAATCACACAAGAACTGCCGTAATGAGTTTTATTTAATTTTGAATTAACTATTTAAATTAATTAAAAATTGGCAATTATCTAATTCTTTTTTTATGGTGTATGATCATGTGCAAAAACCCAATGGTCTCGTGATTAGATTCCCTAATAGACATACTTGTAAGATAATTTAAGTAAAATATAATGTTCAAAAAATTGCATGCCAAAAGTCACGAGCCACGCAACATGTGTTAACAAATCCAAATTATATTCTCTAACATTAACCTGCTGTCACGCGACATCACGTGATCCCACGATTTATTTACATTTTTTTTTTAAATAATATATTTTTCTATATATATGTATGAAAACACAAAACAATATCTTTTTTATGTACTAAATTTGGACTTCATTTGATTACTACGTGCCATCAATAAGTCAAAATGGGCATTCATTTATGAAGACATACACAAAAAGAATTGATGCAGTTGCGTAGTCAGCATAGAGCCGAAGGGGGCTATCGCCCCTCCAATAATTCTCAAATTCCTATTTTGTATATAAATATTTAAAAGAATTCGTGTATAATTATCATTATCAGCTTCCTTTATAAAAGTTTTAATACATTCGATCTTCATAAACTTAAAATTCTAACTTCGTTAGTGAATTGATAAAACTATTGAACAATATATTCAGATATAAATAATAAGTTTAATACAATTATAATGAAATAGTGGTTTCTTGGTGATGTTATTTTTTCAAATAATTAAGAGCTCAATTAGATTTTTTTTTACAATTATTTTTATCAAAATTCATTTTACTATATATTTTTTCATACATTTATAAAAATAAAATCAAGATTAAAATTTATAGAAGTAATTAATTATCCAAAATTACATTATAAATTAGAGATTAAAAAATAAAATGAAATTGTTATATAGGTTATATTAAAATGTTTAACCAGTTAATACTTTCTTTTACAGATTATTTAATTAAACATTAACGATAAAATATTGGAGTTTTACCGGTGGAGAGAATAAAAGATTATAATAAACCAATACTGTCACAGATCAAGATTTAGACATATTTTTTATTTATCTATTTATTTTTACATACTCGATTTAGATCTAGATCCAATCCCACTCAATTTTGTACTTTCAATTTTGGCATTTACTTTTAATCTTCAACTGTCATTTTTTATTAAGATCATTTTTTGGGCAAATTACGGTCAACTACCTGAGATATGGTCAAATTACGTAAAAGTCCCCTCTTATATGGGTAATTATAGCCACCCATCCTTTAAATATTTTTATATTAAATTTATATAATACGGTTATTTACCAAATCATATATTTCAGTTCTGTAAACGGTATGAAATGTTGGCGTACAAAATTTCAGTTCGATTTTACCGATTTTAAAATCCCTAAATTTAACTATGGAGGGGTTTTTCTGTAAGATAATACATAGTTGAGGGGTGGTGGCAATTACCCAAAAAGAAGGGGAGTTTTCGTAATTTTACCATAACTTAGGAGTGGCCGTAATTTACCTCTTTTTTATTTTATTTTATTTTTTCTTTTGTGAAAACTTGGATTAGGGTCATTTATGAAAACTTAGGAGTGGCCGTAATACTTAGTTTCTTTTCGGGCAAATTACGATCACCCTTTGAAATAAGCTTAAATTATGAAAAACCTCTTTCTATTTAGTTAGTTACAATCATCCTCTCAAATATGTATTACTTTACCAAAAAAAAATTCATTTAGTATTTAAATTTGATATCGTAAAAATGTAAGTTTAAGACAATACATAATTGATGGATGATTGTAATTATCTAAAAACAAGGGGTTTTTTTTCATAATTTGAGCATACACTAATTAGTGGTGATGTAATTTGCCCTTTCCTTTTCTATAGTAGTGCTTAGAGTATATATATATATATATATATATATATATATATATATATATATATATTAGAAAATATATAATAATACAATAATATTGATGTTATAAATGTATATTTCGGGAATTGTTTTTTCGAAAAGCGGAATCCTATATTTATTCCACTTTCAATTTAAATAATTGACAAAATCGAAAATAAGAATTTTTGGAATTCACTATTAAAATGTTTACTCTAAAGTTGGAAATTTTCGGATTAAAATCGTCAAAATTCAAAAAAATTGTTTCCATTTCCATTATAGTAATGTTGAATTACATTATTTATATATTAATACGATAGAAGAATATTAATATATTAATATCTAATTGGCTGAAAACGATGGGACTGTAAAATAAATTATTCTGCAATGAATAACTCCCAGAGAAAAACCAAAGTGTGAAAGGTTTACAGCATACATAAATAAAGTTAGACATTTTCTGTATAAGAAAAATACATAAAGTTAAACAGACGAAAATAAAAATAGAGTAAATAGCACTTACCCCCTTTTAGTTTCAAGATTGTGCATATAACTCCTTATACTTTCAATATATCACATGACCCCTTCTATTTTAATATAATTACATAACTTCTTGTACTTTCAAAATTTTCCTCTCCCGAGCATGATTATTTACCAAGTGATATATTATAGAGAGATTATGTGCTTATATTAAAAGTACAAGGGGGTCATGGGTATAATGTTCAAACTATAGGGGGTCATGTGCAGGGACGGAACCAAGATTAAAATGTAGGGGGGCCAAAATAAAATTTTGGGGTTCGGGGCAGCGCCCCAAAAAAAATTTTAGGTGCACAAAACATTGCAAAAAATAAGTTTATATTACTAATTTTTAATTAAAATATCATATATATATATATATATATATATATATATATATATATATATATATATATATCATATCATATTTTAATACAAAAAATTCTAAATTAATTCAAATTATTCTAATAATATACTGCACTTAATATTTCGGAGATTCATGGCACGATCTCATCTTTTTTTTTGAAGGCGTTGATAACAAAAATTAAAAAATAAGCAATATTCATAAATTTCATTTAAAATAATACAAGTTTTAACCATCTTATTTTATATTTTATATTAAATATGATATTCAAAAAATTTAATACCAAATATCTAAAAAAAATTAATTTTTTTTTCTTGGGGGGTCAACGCCCAACGGCCCCCCATGCCCCTTGCAAGTACCGCCGGTGGTCATGTGCACAAAGCTCAAAACACAGGGAAGTTAAGTGCTATTTACCCATAATAAAAGGGTTAAATACAGTTTACACCCCTAAAGTATACCCCATGTAACACTTACCCCTGTAGTATCATTTGTAACACTTACCACTCAAGAACAATTTAATTTGTATTTTAAATTTTAATACCTTAAAATTTCTCTTTTATTGAAAGGAATAATTAAAATAATAATTAAATCACACAACTAAAAATATATGTTGAAAAATGCAATATTTTAAAATTTTAAAAATATTATCTTGCGTTGGGTACATATTTAATAAATAACATCTAATTGTTGTCGGACGAGTTAATCGAATATATTCATATCGATAAATTTTAAGAAATCAATACATAACTAATATATATCTTAAGTATATAAATTTATTTTAGTTCATTAATTTCTTAAAATATATTTTCAATCATAACTGTACAATATATATTACTTTTAAATTTTTTTTCCAATAATTTAATTTCAGTTAGCTTTTCATTTTTTTATGATCCAATAATTATTAGATTGTGATGTTTATTATGTTTCACAAATGATACTTTAAGGGGTAAATGTTATATAAACTATACTTCAAGAGAGCAAAGTGTATTTAACACTAATAAATATATAAAATAAAATAAAATTTGAAATTGCAGATCCACCATGAGTCACTGTCACTGTTACATCTCCATCCACCACCTTGTTTTTTTTTTGCTTAAACAAAAGAAAAAAAAAAAAAAAAAAACTCATCCCACCACCATTAACAATTCCCAGAAAAAAAACAGTCACCTAAAAAATTCCCTCCATCTCTCTCTCTCCTCTTTCTCTCTCTAACCTCTGCATACAAACATAATGGCCTAGCTGTGTTTTCTTGGATCCAGAGATTCTGCCACTTTTTCCAAGTATATTATATTCTTCACTCTTCTTTTCTTAAATAAAATAAAAATCCATTATAATTTATATCCTACAAAGACATGATTTTGTTTTCCTCCCAGAAACCCTGTTTTTTGCTTTGCCCAACGTTGGAATTTGTGGCCTAGTTTCCTTTTATTCTTTTCTAATGCCTGTTCATCCATGGCCGCTCTTCTTCTTTTTCTTCTTCTTCTTCTTCAATTTTGCCCCTGTTTTTTCCCTCAATCCACAGGGGGAAGCCCTTCTCGCCTGGAAAAACAGCTTGAATGGATCTCTGGAGCCGTTAAACAATTGGGATTCAACCGACGAATCTCCGTGCCTCTGGTTCGGCATTGTCTGCAATTTCAAGAACGAGGTTGTGGAGATTAACTTGAAGTACATTGATTTGCTCGGGAGTGTTCCCGCGAATTTCAGCTCGTTGCTTTCTCTGAACAAGTTGGTTTTGTCGGGGACTAATCTCACTGGGACAATTCCTCAAACACTTGGCGATCTTCTGGAACTGAAGCTTTTGGACCTGAGCGACAATGGCTTGAACGGCGAAATTCCGACAAGGATTTGTCATTTGCCGAAGCTGGAGCAGCTTTATCTCAGCACGAACCGGCTCGAGGGATCGATTCCGGCGGAAATTGGAAACCTGACCGGTTTGATGGAGCTGACCATCTACGATAATCAGCTCACCGGCGGGATTCCGGCCACCATCGGCAACTTGAAGCAGCTTTCAGTTCTCAGAGCCGGCGGGAACAAGAACCTCGGCGGCGCTCTCCCCGAAGAAATCGGAAACTGCACCAATTTAGCCATGTTGGGATTGGCGGAAACCAGCATTTCCGGGTTTCTCCCACCTTCTTTGGGGCGGTTGAAGAAACTGCAGACGCTGGCAATTTACACCGCCCTTCTCTCCGGCCAAATCCCGCCGGAACTCGGCGACTGCACCGAGCTACGGAACATTTACCTCTACGAAAACTCGTTGACCGGGTCAATTCCGGCGCGGCTCGGAATGCTCCAGAACCTCCAAAACCTCCTCCTATGGCAGAACAATTTAGTCGGCATCATTCCGCCGGAGCTCGGAAACTGCCGGAGATTAGTTGTCGTCGATGCATCTATGAACACGTTGACCGGTGATATACCGGAGACTTTTGGCAACTTGAGCTTTCTCCAAGAGCTGCAGCTGAGTGTGAACCAGATCTCCGGCAAGATTCCGAGTCAACTCGGCAACTGCACTGCGATGACTCATATCGAGCTCGACAACAATCAAATCAGCGGCAGCATTCCTTACGAACTCGGGAATTTATCGAATTTAACGCTGCTGTTCCTGTGGCAGAATCGGCTCGAAGGGAATATTCCCGAATCTTTATCCAACTGTCGGAAGCTCGAAGCTGTTGACGTTTCGCAGAATTCGTTGACGGGCCCCATCCCGAGCGGGATCTTCGAGCTGCAGAATCTGAACAAGCTTTTGCTCCTCTCGAATAATCTCTCCGGCCAGATTCCGCCGGAGATCGGTAACTGTTCTTCGCTTATCCGATTCCGAGCTAGTAATAATAAGCTCACCGGAAATGTGCCGCCTGATATTGGGCGGTTGAAGAATTTGAATTTTCTTGATCTTGGATCGAATCGGTTATCCGGGGTTATACCCGCCGAGATTTCCGGATGCAAGAATCTCACGTTTCTTGATCTGCATTCGAATTCGATATCCGGGAATATTCCGGCGAATGTGAATCAGCTTGCCTCTCTTCAGTTTCTTGATGTGTCCGAAAATCTGATCGAAGGTGAATTGAGTTCGAATCTCGGCTCGTTGATTTCGCTCACGAAGCTCATCCTCGGACAGAATAAACTGTCCGGTTCGATACCGGACGAACTTGGTTCGTGCTCCAGGCTTCAGCTGCTTGATTTGAGCAGCAACGAGCTCGAGGGTCAGATTCCGGCTAGCTTGGGGAATATTCCGGCGCTGGAGATCGCATTGAACTTGAGCCGGAACGAGCTCTCCGGCGGGATACCGAAGGCGTTCACTGCGTTGGACAAGTTAGGGGTGCTGGATATCTCTCACAACCACCTCTCCGGCGACCTCCTTTACCTGGCGGAGCTTCAGAATCTCGTGGTGCTCAACGTCTCCCACAACAACTTTTCCGGCCACGTGCCAGAGACCCCGTTCTTCGCCAAGCTCCCGCTCAGCGTCCTCGCCGAAAACCCCAAGTTATGCTTCTCAGGCAACGAGTGCGCCGCCGATAGAGGCGGCGGCGGCTCGGCCAGGCGGGGGAAGGCGGCCAGGGTGGCGATGGTGGTGCTCCTCTGTACGGCCTGCCTCCTCCTCCTGACCGCCCTCTACATCATCCTCGGAGGCAAGATGCGGGCCCGCCGGGCCCACGACTGCGATCTCGCCAGCGAGGACGACATGGAGTTCGTGGGCCCGTGGGAGGTCACACTCTACCAGAAGCTCGACTTGTCCATCAACGACGTGGCAAAGTGCCTGACAGCTGTCAACGTGATCGGCCACGGCCGGTCGGGCGTCGTGTACCGCGCCGCCACCCCATCTGGGCCCACCATCGCCGCCAAGAGATTCCGGTTATCAGAGAAGTACTCCGCCGCTTCATTTTCGTCGGAGGTGACGACTTTGGCCAGAATCCGGCACCGGAACATCGTGAGGCTATTGGGGTGGGCCACCAATAGGAAGACTAAGCTGTTATTCTACGACTATTTGCCAAACGGCACCTTAGCGGAACTACTGCACGACGGCCGGGGCGAGAGGGTCGAGTGGGAGATCCGGTTCAAGATAGGGTTAGGTGTTGCCGAGGGGTTGTCTTATTTACACCACGACTGCGTGCCCCCCATTCTCCACCGCGACGTGAAGACGCAAAACATACTATTAGGCGATCGGTACGAGCCGTGTTTGGCCGATTTCGGGCTCGCGCGCTTTATCGAGGACGAAACTACTTGCGGTTCTTTTTCGGCATACCCCCAACTTGCTGGTTCATACGGATATTTTGCTCCAGGTAATTTCACTTTCACTGTTTTTTTTTTTACTCTATAAATTAATAACCTCGTTTAAATAATAATTTCTCATGGTCCCGACTCGATAAAAACGTACTAAACTATTAGCTCGATAATTTAATATTTCGTTAAATTAATAGAATTTTGTAAGTACCGACTGTATTGATTTATGTTTAATTATATTTTGGTTCACTTTAGTACATGACACCTAGGATAATAATAGTGTCTTGTTTGGATTAGTTTATTTCTTCTAGTAGGCTAAAAAATTGATAGGGCCACAATCCTTGGCATTGAGTTATAATAGTATAATTTAGTTTCTTTCTAACAATTGTTTGTAATAATAGTGGGGAATTATGCATGTGAACTCATGTGGTTGCCTTAACTTTATCCACATAAAATTTTTGTCCTCACATATTTGTCTTCAACTTTGCATACATCTTTTCCTTGAAAACTACTTACCACCATAATATACCTAAATTTGGTTCCTTTTATTTTTTTAAATTTTTTTAATTATTTTTGTTGTATATGTAGAGTATGCTTCGATGCTCAAAATCACGGAAAAGAGCGACGTATACAGCTACGGAGTCGTTCTACTAGAAATCATAACGGGGAAGGAGCCCGTGGACCCCACGTTCCCGGAGGGGCTCCACGTGATCCAGTGGGTCCGCGACCGCCTAAAGAGCAAAGCGGACCCCGTCGAAATCATCGATCCGAGGCTCCAAGGGCACCCGGACACTCAAATACAAGAGATGCTTCAAGCCCTAGGGATAGCCTTACTATGCACTAGCAACCGCCCGGACGATCGGCCCGCCATGAAAGACGTGGTGGCACTATTGAAGGAAATTAAGCACGAGCACTCTGCGGGGGCGGATGGGGCCCACAAGCCCGCGAGTAAAGCACCGAAAGGGTCGGAAGTTCCGACATACTCTTCTTCGTCAGTCACCCCGGCCCAATTGTTGCTTCTCCGTGGTTCGTCGAATTGCTCCTTGGTTAATTACTCGTCTTCCTCCACAAGCTACAACGGATAACTAGCCTCGACGATTGGAAATTTAACCATAGCTATTTTTTTTTATAGGATTAGGGTAGCAAATTAGTTGCCATTGTAAAGAGCTAGGAGCAATATTCAATGTTTTTGGTTCTTCAAATATAAATGTTGTTCAATATGAGCACAATTTCATATTTTTTTTTTTGGGATAAATAGCATAGTAAGTAATCTACATCATATGAAAAAAGAAGCAATTCTTAAAATAAATAAAAAATTGAATTTTGTGTGTAAATACTGCAACGTAAAAATTTCAAGGGCCCTAGGCGATCGTCTACTTCGCCTCCCGAAGACTAGGTAGACTCATGTGTGCATGTCGAGTATTGCATTAATGTGAGAGATGTGACTTTGTTAGGTTTGCTTTGTCGACAAGTTCTTTTATTTTATTTTATTTTATTTAATTTTTTATCGATAATTTCAATGAAAAGGGAAGCACAAAGGATGTCTTGATGGGGCATATGCCTCGTTTTTGTACTCACCTATTCACAAAATTTCAATTATTTCGAGGATGATTTCTCTCTCTCTCTCCCCCTTTTATTTGGAGTGTAATAAAATTAAAACAAAGTTATGTACTTGTGTGGTTAAGAATTTAAAGGCAATCATTGATTAGATAACATATTGTGCCTAACACTGTTTTTTTCGTGCTACTATAATAATACTATATTTATTCATGCTATGCATAGTGAAATAAAAATGTAAATTTTAAACAAAGACATGTTTTGGATAAAAAAATCAGGATTCACTAGTTTTTTTTTTTTCAAGATTCACTAGCGTTGACACATTTAAAAAAAAAGGAAAATAAATAGAGCTGGTGTGAGAGACTCTTACCGTTTTTATTCAATTTAAGGGAATTAATGAACTCAGTTGGCTCGACAAAAGCTAGAGTCAATATCGTAATGTTTATGAGATTTTTGTTCAAAAGCTCATGAGGTGACTCGTGTGTTTCTTATGGTAAAATATAGAATGAAAAGTATTAGTAATATTTAAAAAAATTAAAAACTAAAATTAATTTGGTATCATAAAGTTTAGCTAAATCTTTTTACACCCTTAATTGAATAATCGAGTATTATATGCTACACTAAGTCAATTACACTGGATGATAATTAACAATAGACGAGATTAAATAACCATCCAAAACACACATATATGGGTGTGTCTGATTATGTGCAGATCTATGGTTAACGATCATCGAGCGTAAGCAATCCGATGTAACATCTAATTTCCCCGAATTAATCTCACTCACAAATTTGTGTGTGCCATAAATGTGAAGGGATGAGAAGAAACTTGTTCAATTCCTTTTCATGCAACTCCTCAAAAAGGACCCCCACCATGTGACATGGGATGCAAACAACATAAACATACATACAAAAATTGATGATCATGCAATAAAATTGACAGATTGGCCATTTGGGCAACATGCCTTTATTGAGAAGCAAAAAGTTATGTCTTATTGAGCAACATTACACACACACACACACACACACACACATATACATATATATATATATATATATATATATATATATATATATATATATATATATATATATACATATATATATATATATATTTATGTCATTCTTTTTTATAATTTTTTTTTTGTTTTTTTTTGTTTTTTTAATTTTAAAATCTTGATGTTAACATCTGATCAAAAAAAGCATGCATAGTATGCATCAATGGGGTCATGATATTTGATAAGTTAGTGTTCACAATTAAAAAAAAATCATGCATATAAGTCCAAAAGGATTGAAGAGATAATATTTGGGGCCCTATTTTGGACTTCATTTTTATCACAACACTTGGGAATCGCAGTTTCATTTTGTTCATGTTGAAATTGGAAATTACATTTTCCCTTTATGCTAATCAAGTCAATGCCAAAAGTATTTAATTTATCTTGATATTTTATTTGGTAGCATGTTAATTAAGTTCCGTGATTTATTGTTGGCACGTAACATAATCAAACAGTTCGATCATTTGACGTGGATCAAGCTAAAGGGATCAATGTGGTATTCGCTATGAGAATGTTTTCTATAATTAAGAATCAAATAAGGAAATAACAAATGCTATCTATATAAACAAGTATTTCACAACCTAGAAATATTTGTTACCACATACAAATATATAATTATAGCAATGACTCTGTATCTGATACTCTATATATATATATATGCGTGTGTGAAAAATTATGAAAAACTTCCTGAGAGTAAGGCCTAATTACAAAATCCCTATGACCAGTGTTTGACTGTTTAAATTCACATAAAATGTTTTTTGTCCATTATACCTTATACCCTTATATTATTTGAAAAAAATAATGGGTAAATTACGAAAAACCCCTGAGGTATGTTGCCATCTTACAAAGTCCCCCCATGGTGCCTTTGACGAAAAATATAATGTATTGACAATTACCTTAATATCTCTTGGAAGAAAGAAGTAAAAGCGATGACTTATCTGATCGCCTTGGTTTGCAAACTTTTTAATGATTTATTTATATTTAATATGCAGTATTTGCATTTCTTTTGTTTAAATTGAAATATAATTAAATTTATTAAAAAAATAATGAAAATATTTGTAACCTAAAATAAATAAGAGAATATTTCCAAAATATGTCAAATCGATATTATTGAATTAATAATGGTTAAAAATATAAATAAATAAAAAATACAAAACAAATAAAAACTTTTAATGTTGCAAGATATGTTTAAATCTTTCTTATATACATTTTCTATTTTTAATAATTATAAAATGAATAAATACAATATAGTTTTAAAATTAGTACGCTATAGTTTTAAAATTGAAAATAACTACGGTTTTTTTTTATAAATATATTACTTTTACCCCTTGAGTAATTAAACATATTTACAACTACCCCTAGGGTAAAAATGACATTTTCGGAGTAATATTCCTTGGAATGAAAAAATTCCATCAAAAGTAACACCGTCGGGGGACTGTGTAAGACGCAACATACTTTAAGGGGGTTTTCGAAATTACACAAATATGAGGGGATTTTTGTAATTAGACCTTATCTCTGGGGTTTCTCGTAATTTACCATATATATATTGCTATCATTGGAGAGGAAATATAATGTGGGTATATTTATAATTTCTATTTCATCATAATTTCACCCATTTGGTATGTTCATTGGATTATGATATAGAAGAATAATTTGGATATCTTGTAAGGATGGATTAGGACGTTTTAGCTTCTAATTACCCTATCTACCTACCAACTACCACATACATACCACACTAACAACAACAATAATCATTGGTATTAAGTATTAACATTAGGGGTGAGCAAAATGATCGAAAAACCAAAAATCCGAACCCAAAACCGAAAAAAAAGTGCCGATATGAATCGTCCCAACTTAAAAACCGTATGTACGGTAAAAACAAATTCTAAAAAACCAAAAAAATTGGTTTGTATACAGTGAATCCAGATTGATACCGAATCGATTAGAGGGTAAAATCGACGCTATTTTGATGTCTTGTATAAATAATTGATTTCCCCTAATTTCTCACCATCCTTTCACTACATATTGCAAAATACTTGATTGTAATTTCATTTTCTTTGGACTTTGTAGCAGGTTAATTTGTTTTTATTTTATTTTATTTTACTGCAGGATTTTACTGCAGGTTAATTATTACTTGTTAATCCTGAAACAAGTGGGCTGAAAAACCCAAATTTCATAGGTAATCAAACATCGGTTTTGTGCCGAACCAATTCGAACCGAAAGGCAAAATCGGAACCGAAAATATACCGAAATCGTAAACCGAAAACCGAAACCGAAAAACCGATTAGCACTGGACCCGAAAAAAATAACCCTCTAAAAAACCGAAATTATCATTACATGTTCGGTTTTTTCTCAAAAACCGAGCCGTACTGATCCATGCACACCCCTAATCAACAAAGCTAAACGACCAAAATCCAACTTAGCACATCGATCGGTACAACACATGATTTCTTCGAGTTCCGTAATTTTGCTTCCGATAGGTCAAGAAAAAGATCGAAACACCATGTTTCAATGGACTTTCAACGACTTCCAAAAACGAATTTTATCGCTCGAAACAGAAAAAAAAAAAAATATTGTTCTTTTTGCTAATTATCATGTATCCCTAGGGACTATAATCTAATTTCCAAATATTTAAGGGAAAGATAATCAATGAAAAAAGGTTTTGTAGTTTAATTTGCAGAAATGAGAGAATCACATGCATAATCAACAAGAAGAGGCCCCCTTTGGCCCTTAGTACACAACCGTTAATCCTTGATCAGAAATATGAATTTATGGACCCCCCACGTGGCCATGCATGCATGCTTAGATCTGCTGATTTTATTTGTAACCCTGAAATAAATACTTTACTACAGAAGAAGTGATTTTCTAGTTAGGGTTAAGAGAGGAAAAGGTTTCTCTGACAGATTCCCAACTTAGATAACAAGGACAAGATCCCCTGCTTTTTTTTGAGGCTCCACCACATCATCTCTGAAAGTGATTTTTCTAACCAATTTTTTTATAGCATTTTAAAAATAAAAATAAAAATAAAAATAAATTTGAGGGTAAATAATTTATAATTTAGTTAAAGATTTGTTTGAATTAGGGTTCGTTCCTTCCTGTGATTCCATGGATTCCGTAGAATGTTCTCTAGTTTGTATTCTTTTTCGTAAAAATACAGTTTTTGATGCACCACAATCTGATACTTACAAGCCAAGAGATGCATCTTATGATCATCTTATTTCAAAGTGTGAAGCTCTATCGAATAAAACGGGTACAAACTGGATAATATTCCAAATAATTTAAAGGATCCCATTAAATTTGACACCGCAGAAATTGAACGTGTGAAAAGATTCATAATTGAACAGGTAATTATAATTATAACCCAAAAAGAATGGACATTTTTGTAATTTGACCTTACCTCCAGGGGTAGCCGTAATTTATCCCTAAAATGAAATTATTCCTATTATAATTTTATTCAAATGAAACACTACATCAATCCCTAGAATTTGCAGTTCAAAGAAACAAAAGTACATTATTATATTTTGTTATATAAGTCGAGCCAAGTATTTATTTATTTATATACAACACATGTTGCTCCAAAGGGTACACACAAAGCTCACCACACCATACATACATATATAGCTACATTGAAACTGATCAACCGTACAAGTCGTCGTCGTCGTCCACCGACCCACCCCCCGCAGACGAAAACGGGTCGACCCGCCCAGCAGCTGAAGTATCCGCCCGATCCGCAAACCGGAATTCGGACCCGATACCACGAGACTGCTGGAGCGTCTGTGCAAAGAGCTGGTACTTTCTAATATCGGCATCACTCACACTCCTCCGAGCAAATTTCATCGACTCCTCGAAGTGGGCCGCCTTTATCTCCGGTACATGGTCCACGTCATCTTCTTCCATAGCCTCCGGACTCTCTCTCTTCTTTTTTTCTTTCTCGATATCCTTTCAGTGGATTTCAATTCACCACAATATAATTATAAAAAAAAAAGTTAATTTGAGAACTAATTTGCATGAAAACAAATTAAACCAACAAAATGAAAATAATAAGGGTAAATTACAACCACCACGAGGTATGGTCAATTTACGAAAAAACCCCTCTTGTTTGGATAATTACATCTACCCCAACTATGATTTTTTCTTACACTTGCACCCTTATGGTGTCAAATTCAACATAATCATCTAGACTTCGTGGAATGTGCTCTAATTTGTACTCATTTTGTGTAAAAATACAGTTTCTAATGCACAATCAGTTTCTAATGCACAATCTGATATATACAAGCCAAAAAACACATATCATGATCATCTTGCTTCAAATGTGGAGTTTGAATGGAATAAAATGGGTACAAAAGTATGCCATATAATCTAGAAGATTCCACTAAATTTGAAACCGCATGGATGGACGTGTAAGAATATTTATAGTTGAGGGGTGGTTGTAATTACCCAAACATGAGGGGGATTTTCGTAATTTAACCATACCTCAGGAGTTGGTTGTAATTTACCCAAAAAATAAGTAATTAAGTAAATAAAAATTACCTTTTCGATATCTTCTCGGATGGCAAACTTGCAAGCACGTTGGCATATCTCGGTGATATCGGCACCACTAAATCCATGCGTGTGTCTCGCAAGAGCTGTTAGATCGACTTCTTTAGCCAATGGAGACTTCCTCAGACAAGCTTTGAATATTTGAAGGCGAGAAGTTTCATCGGGAAGCGGGATGTAAATCAACTGGTCCAAACGGCCTGGCCTAAGCAAAGCAGGGTCGATAATATCCGGTCTATTTGTTGCACCTATAATAAAAACCGTCTTTTTCGCCGTCATTCCATCCATTTCCGTAAGAAGTTGATTGAGAACTCTATCTGCGGCCCCACCCGCATCTCCCACCGAACTTCCTCTCTACGAAGGAGAAATCGAAACGGGAAATGAAATCACTTTCATTAGTAATAAAATTATAAAAAATTGGGTGTTAATTGTGATTTCCCGATAACGCCCTTGATTCAGCAATAATTAAAATCGATCTTGCGTTAGTACGAATCTTGTCCATCGGACACGTTAGTAAAGCCCAACTGTCTAATCAATTGTTATAAATACCTGAGTGGCAATTGAATCGAGTTCGTCGAAGAAGAGCACGCACGGAGCCGATTGTCGGGCCTTGTCGAAAATTTCTCGAACGTTCGCCTCGCTCTCTCCGAACCACATAGTGAGCAACTCGGGACCTTTCACACTTATGAAATTGGCTTGGCACTCGTTAGCAATTGCTTTTGCCAGTAAAGTTTTGCCACAACCAGGCGGCCCGTAAAACAAAACCCCTTTCGAAGGCGACATTCCGAATTTCTCGAACTTCTCCGGATGCTCAACAGGATATTGTACAGTCTGTTCAAAATCCCATTTTCATTTTTTTTTTGCAGAATTGAACTCGATAAATATATTAGTTAGAAGAGAATATACCTCTTGAAGCTCTCGTTTGACATTGTCCA
The DNA here is from genome assembly GCF_056151865.1 of Erythranthe guttata. Classification (NCBI taxonomy): domain Eukaryota; kingdom Viridiplantae; phylum Streptophyta; class Magnoliopsida; order Lamiales; family Phrymaceae; genus Erythranthe; species Erythranthe guttata. Next base: position 17,420,410 of record NC_142536.1, on the reverse strand, counting down.
ATCCGCCGATATCCTGCCACGAAACATTGGGAACCTCCACAACCTGCCAAAAATCGAGAGGTTTGAGTTTTTTTTTTTCATGAATTTTCAAGAAGAATAACTAGCAAATTAAAAAAAAATATCACGACGATTTTAGTGATATTGTTTACTGTTTCACGTAAGGCCGATGGATTTGAGGCGCCCAATGCGGTTATGAAGTGTTCGTTTGTCACGGCCATTGAATTCAATACTTCAGCATCAATTGTCTCGTCTTCCAAGTCGATTACATCCATTTTCTCTCTGATGCATTGAAGAGCAGCTTCGGTGCAAAGGGCCGCCAGATCAGCACCGACGTAACCGTGTGTATCTTTGCCAACTCTTTCAAGATCAACCTGTTAAAAAACAAGAAATTGAAAAAAAAAAAAAGATGAATCTAACTCATTGTTTTGCTAATATTAGTAACACGGGATACTAAAAATGCAGTAAATTCGAAAATATTACGACGTTCAACGAAATGAGGAAGCAATATTATACGAACTCACATCGTCCGCAAGTTTCATATTCTTGGTATGAATACGCAACACTTCAAGCCTCCCGACTTCATCCGGCACACCAATATCAATTTCCCGATCGAACCTCCCGAACCTCCTCAAAGCCGGATCGATACTATTTGGTCTATTAGTAGCCCCCATAACAATGACATGTGCGCGCGACTTAAGCCCGTCCATCAACGTAAGAAGCTGAGAAACGATCCTCCTCTCCACCTCACCGTGCGTCTTCTCTCTCTTCGGAGCAATCGAATCCAACTCGTCGATAAAAATAATCGAGGGTGCGTTCTTCTCCGCCTCCTCAAACGCCTTCCTCAAGTTGCTCTCGCTCTCTCCCGCCAATTTCGACATTATTTCCGGCCCGTTGATCAAAAAGAAAAATGCACCTGTTTTGGCAAACAAGGTTTTAACGAGGCCCCATTTGTACTTGCCAAATTCCATCAATCAAGCTTTACTTTCTCGCCAAGAAAAAAAAAAAAGCGCACCCGTTTCGTTTGCAACGGCTTTTGCGATTAGGGTTTTACCCGAACCGGGGGGCCCGTAGAGAAGGATTCCTTTTGGGGGTTTCACGCCGATGGATTTGAAGAGTTGAGGGTGTCTTAAAGGGAGCTCGACTAGCTCACGGATCTGAGCCATTTGCTTTCTTACACCGCCGACATCATCGTACCTTGTTAATATACGGTACCGATTATTTATATTCACATCTAATCAAACCGCTATAATTATGGATATATATTAACAGTACCCGACTTCGTTGAGTCTTTCTTCATCTTCGCGGTTGATTGGCTCTCCCTCGCAGAATATTTCGGTGTCGGGGGCAACTACGCAGTATTCGCCGGGGTCGGTTTCGACGATTTTGAATTCGACGCTTCGCATGCCGCCTCGAACTTGGAAGAGATCGCCTTTTCTCACCGGACGGTACGCGTCCATGAAATAAGCTTTGATTTATTTGCGACAACAAAAAAGAATATGCATTATAGACAGATTTTTGCATAGACTTCTTTAGCAATTCGATATAACACAAATGCACTAAACAAAATTTCAAAAAAAAAAAAAACACGGGAATTTGGCGAATTTGGCAAATCGATCGAAAAAAAAAACAGATGCAAGGAAAATATAATATAGTCTTACGCTTTAAATAAGCATCGAATAAGTTGCCGGTGAGACCCTCGATCGAGTCATCAATGGGAAGTATATGAACACGCTTTCCGTATTTGACATCCGGACATTGATGCACGGACACCATATCGGTTAGACGTACTCTCAGATTTGCTCGGACGACTTTATTCATTCTTATTTTTTGCTCTTCGCATTGTTCATCGGCAAGAACAATGCAAACCGTGTCTTTTCGTCTTTTCCCCTGTTACCAACAAATAAATAATTTCAAACCTCGTGCTCCAAATTTAATAAAAACGGAAATTAATCGTATCGTGTGAAAAAATTAACCCTGATCAAGATAGTATCTCCTCGAAAGAGCTGAAGTTCTTCCATTTTGGTTGGATGCATCGAGACCACTGAATTGTCGTCGTTAATGGATTCGTCCACAATGAGTCGATTAGGGGATTTTTTCCGTTCCAGTATCACTGTGGAATAGTCCCGTTTGCTACTCTTCCTGGATTTCAACAATTCAATTTTTTTCAGCAAAATCAACTTCTAATATATACGGCTACACTAAAAGATAAAGTTCAATTACGAAAAACCCCTCATGTTTAGTTAATTACAACCACCCCTCAACTATGAATCTTCTTACACGTCCACCCTTGCGGTGTCAAATTTAGTAGTATATTCTAGATTATGTAGAATATTCTCCAGTATGTACCCATTTTATCTCATTCGAGTTATACATTTTGAAACAAGATCGAATCATAAGATGTGCTTCTTGTCTTGTCTTGTAAATATCAGAAACTGCATTTTTGCGTTTTATGCATAAAACGAGTATAAAACGAGTATAAACTAGAGAACATTCTACGGAATTTAGAAGATTCTTTTTAATTTGACATCCTAAGATAAGAATGTAAGTGTAAGAGATTCATAGACGAGGGGTGATGCAATCGTCAGTTGGTTTTTTTCGTAATTAGACCTTATCTAGAGGTTGCCATAATTTACCATATATATATGTAAAAGAATCCCAAGAAAACCAACAAAAAAAAATTAAAAAAAATCAACAATACATATAACATCAAACATGAAAAAGGGGACCTTGAATTTTGAAACTTTCAAACAAGTTGGTGAATTAAAATCAGCAACCATGAGAGAAAAAAAAAATTATTAAAAAAGTCAACGAGAGGAAAAATGAAAACTCACGAGTCGGTGGTGTGAGCAGAGCTTGGATCAGCCATGGCGGTTGTCGGAAAGTAGTAGAACTCCGAGGTTTTGCACTTTGCTTATTATTATTATTATTATTATTATTATTATTATTATTATTATGCCTGAGAACTTTGTAGTGTTTTTTTTGCTGCTTGTAGCGGTGCTTCGTATGGGGTTTTTCGACACGTCATTTTTTGTACGAGGAAGAAAAGGAGAGTGAACCGACTTGTACTAGAAAATCTTTGACAGGAAATTATTCAGTGAATTGACTGTTTTAGCCCTCGCTAAATCCCATTTTCCATTTTTTTATTTAAATTTTAGCCTTCCAGTACATAATTCGAAGGTTTTGACACGTGGCGGCTTAAGGAGCCGATCGATTGTTGTAGCTCGGCGTCGTCGGCTTGTAGTTGTAGCTAATGTTGATTAAACTACAAATAACACCATATTTATTAGCTAATAAAAGTGGGCCAATACAATAAAAATCTAATATATTAAGGAAAAATTTACACTAAATTTGTATTTATTTTATCATAGAAAATTACCATGTTTTTTTATTCTTGATTGTATGATATTTTTTTTAATGAAAGAACCAGCAACCAATCATAAAGGTGCACTGATAGCTTGCAAATCATTCGAGAGATGTTAACCATGTATCACAAGCTTTATATAGCGACTGTTTGCAAGGGGATTCGAACTTGTGTGAATTAATATCTTTTTTTTTTTGTTTAATTATATAAGAGAATTTTGTGCACTGATGTCATGGAGTTTTATTTAGCTAATAAAAGTAGGAGAGAAGGACTTTTATGAAAATAAAAAAATAATTGTGTCCTTCATGCTAATAACATTATATTCAATGGACCTTTTGGCAAATTGAATTCCCTTAGTTTGAAGCATCAAATTTGCTTCCCTTTTTAAGGCAAAGAAAATAGAGTCACAATTACAACGAGAGGCTGATTCCGTTTGAAACAATTTACACTAATGCCGGAAAATTCGCTTAAGCAACATGCGCGTGAAAGAAAACAAAAACTTCTACTGCACTTCACCTAAGCCATTTATCCACCGTTAGCCTCTCTCTCTCTCTCTCTCTCTCTCTCTCTCTCTCTCTCTCTCACACACACACACACACACACACACAACTGACACAAGTAATTCGGTTGTCACTTGTCACAGTTCAGAATTAAAGAGTTAAATTCAACCCTGAAAGCACGACTGCAAACTGTTCGACGAAATGTCGCACTGGCTTACACTCCGTCCTGCTCCAGTTCAATATTTCAGGACAGTGTCAATTCAATCGAAGAAACCCGCCAAGAACTTCAATCTCAGCATTCGTAGTTGTTCTTCCGATCCCGAAAATAAATACAAGGTACCCCCTTTCAGTATTTGCTCTGCACTTTGTTAATTTTCATTGCCGGAATTTCCGCATTTCTTGTAGCAAGTGTTGATGGTATGTTTCACGCAGTTCTTGTTTGATTAGTTTAGAACTCTGGTTAAAGTTTCGAAGTCGAATCGGCATATTTAATTTACTGCAATTGTAATTGAGCTGATTTAGATTGATGGATAATTGGTTGAATTTGTTGACATTAATTAATTGGATGTTTTCTTGTTGCAGTTAATAGCAGAAGTTAAAGAGAAGCTCGGCAAAGAACATAGTACGCTCCCATTGGGCAAATACGGACGAGATGACGAAGAGATGATTATGTGGTATCTGAAGGATCGGAAATATTCTGTCAAAGATGCCGTCTCGAAATTGAGTAAAGCAATTGTAATTACAAGCTATAACTTTACAGCCTCGAATCTTGATGCTACTTTTTTTTTTTCCGTTATTGCTTATGGAGATTTTCTTTTATGGTGGCAAAAAAATCGAGTTCCTTTAATATCGAAAATACGTTTTGATGACTTATTTACGCTGAATTTTCGTTTTTTTTTTCTTTTTCTTTTTCCCTGAACAGAGATGGCGTCATGAATTTGGTGTATCTGAATTGTCAGAAGAATCGATAAAAAATGTAGCCGAAACGAGAAAGGCTTATGTACACGACTTTCTTGATGTAAATGGCAGACCAGTGTTGATAGTGGACGCGTCGAAGCATATTCCAGGGGTATATTCTACGACTGCCTAGTGTCTCTGTTATATACTTATTAAATTGTTCCTTCATAAGTCGAGCAGAAAATTATTTGAATTCGAAAATACTCAAAATGGGATTGTCGCGCACAATTGTAGTATGTATCAATCAAAATAATATCTATCGGCCAATTTGTGGTGCTGGTTAATCGAATTATTAATTAGCCCAACGCGCTTATCAATCATCGACAATTTTGATGAAAATTATGGCTAGTTCTTTCTATATAAAAATTTTGCATTAGCTGTAAGCTTTGTTTCGAATATATAAATTTGGTCGCTGATAATATATCGGAAATGTATATTAATACAGCAATTCGAACAATATGAAGATGAGAAGCTCTGTATATTTATGATCGAGAAGGCACTAAGCAAACTTCCATCTGGAAAGCAGGAAATACTTGCCGTAATTGATCTCCGAGGATTTCGGACGCAAAATGCCGATATTAAGTTCTTAACTTTTGTGGTAAAATTCCTAAAAATATTTATGAAATTATATTCTTTCGCACTTTTGTAAATCTTCGTTTCTTTTTTTTTTCTTTCTAAATTACCCTTTTTTGGTATGCAGTTTGACGCATTATACTATTATTACCCGAGGAGATTGAGTCAAGTCCTTTTCGTGGATGCGCCGTTTATATACAGACCAGTTTGGGAGCTGATTAAGCCGTTGGTGAAATCGTATGCCTCACTGGTAAGCATTACTTTTCAGACAACAATTAAGATTAATTTTCTTGTGTGTTTCGTTTAGTTTCGAGACTGCATATGCTTATAACATTCCTCGATTTTTCGTTTAATTTGCAATGTGTTTTGTAAGGTGAGATTTTGCTCCGCGAAGACTGTCAAAGAGGAGTATTTTGCAGCAGATACTGTTCCACCTAACTTCAAGTAATGAAACAGACGGGCTTTTTAGTTCTTTGAAATATGAAATCGAGAGATATTCAGCACGGCTTTTTTGCCGATGGAAAATACGACTTACTGTTGCATATATGTTCGTTATACTTCGGTTATCGTCTGTCTGTATCTTTGCCTTTACCTGTTTTTGGCAGAGACAGGTAAAGCTTGTACATTCGACAATATGCAAGCTTCGCATCAACACAATATAAAAATTAGAAATTATTATTTCTAACTGAAATATAAAATAAAAATGTTATTTCTCTCACTTTTTTTTTTCTACAAATCTATTTGCAAAATATCAGTTATCAACACTCATGAAAAAAGTTGAATGACTCACCATTTTGAAGAAACGATATTATTGTAGAGTCATGGATCATTACAGTGAAGAACGAACATCAAGAAGTAACGGACGGCGTCCATGAACGCCATATTTGTCGTCCCACTTCTTTTTTAATGTGTTTGCACATTTCTCAGCCATAGGGTTGCAGTCAACTAAATCAATCTTTTCAAGAAATCTTCCGAATGTGAGAGGGATCTCTTTTAACTTGTAGCAATGTAAGATTTTAATAGAATATATCATAGGGAGGCATGAATTCTCCGATGCCACAAACTTCCATTGCTCCAGATCAGTGTCTTCAATATGAAGATGTGAAAGCTTTTGGAATTCGTTGTCACGAACTTCCCACTTTGGCCCTCGAAAGGCATAGCATTCCAACAAGAGAAATACAAGATTTGGCAATGAAGAAATCTTTCTCAATTCTTCCCACGGATATCCCAAGCCTTTCAAAATTAACTTTGTTAGACTTGACGGGAAGTCTGAAAGAGGAACAAATGGGGCAATTACAACCTCAGCCTTGAATATCGGATTCACAACGACACATTTTAGTAATGTTAGTCGACGGAGACATGAAATATGATCAAAGCAACTCAAGGGTTCAAAAGCATCAAGAGCCAATTCGATTTGAATATCCAAAATTTCTAGATTAGGGATTCTTTCAAGAACATCTTTGTTACAACTTTGATGAGTTGCACGAGTAAGTTCTAAGAGGTTTGGTAAAACAGATCCTTCGTCACAAGGATGTGGTAGGTCTCTTCCCGTAGTTTGAAGATACTTCAATTCTTTCATATTCCATATTTCAATAGGCAATAAATTCCCACAAGATTTTACGATGCTTAGATGTCGATCAACAATCAAGCACTGAAGGTTCAAGAGTTTGGAAATGGAAGGAGGGAGGTTTCCATTGTAAACGAGGGCAAGGTATCTTAGTTGTACTAGTTTCATCACTTCCATTGGGAACTCATAGAATCTGATACTACGAGCGTGAAATACCCTGAGCAGCCTTAAATCGTCCAAACACAATGGTACTGGATATTGATGATATGGACCGGTACATAGGAGAGAGCGTACCTTTGAAGCAGATGCAATTGAGTCTTGCACATCTTCGATGGCAAATAAAACACTATTGCGAATGCACAATCGACGCTGGTATTTTATACCTTCTTCTTGTAAAGCATCAGCACAAAAATTCAAGGCATAGTAAAAATTGTTCTTGGGAGCTTCTTTGTTACACAAGTACCAAAATGATGAAAGAAGGTGAAAACCGCGTTCTTCTTTGGCGCTCATGATAACATTTTTAAAACAAAGCTCATTCAAATATCCATAGCTATTATTTTCGAAAGTCGCGATTGGGTCTGAGCAATGAATTGGTCTGGGGTTAAGAAATCCTTCAGCACCACACAAGTTGACCATTTGGTATCCATACACTGAATAATTTTGTGGGAAAGCTCCAAGGTAGAGAAAGAATGCTTTTAAATGTTGTTCTAAGTAGTCATAGCTTGGATATAGTACCTTTGACATTTGATCATATGCATCCTTGTAGACTGAATTTTGTTTATCATCTGCTTACTCGTTCCAGTACTCTATTGTCTTGTCAGCTTTTGACAGGATATTGGCAACCGTGATGATTGTAAGAGGAAGTCCTTCACAATTCTCGGCAATCTTCTTTCCAGCTTTCTCAAGTCCATAAGAGCACGGTTCTTCTTCACCAAACACCTTGTGACGAAGAAGTTCCCAACTTTCTTTCTTATCCAAGAAGCGTAAATTGTAATCCCTCCACAAACTAGCACAATAACCTACTTCTTCAGTCCTAGTCGTCAGCAGCACTCGACTTCCGTTATTGTCGTCTAGAAAGAATTCCGTCAAGTCAAAATAGAGCTCAACGTCCCATAAATCATCCAGCACAATCAAGTATCTCAAAAACCTTAAACTTTTGAACACCATCCGTTTCAACTCGACTAATAATTTTGCCCCTTTCATAAGCAATACTATTTCATCAATGTCAAGATTATTCAATTGTGTCAGAATATCCACCAAGATGTCCGTTAGTCGATATTTAGGGCCTATATGGTTACGAATACATGTCTGGTGTAACAACCGAAAATGGATGGATCTTGAAAGAGTTTCTTGGCAAGAGTGGTCTTACCAATGCCCGCCATCCCGACCAACGAGACAGTCAATATCCCTTCAGATTGTGAGGAATTTTCTCCAAACAGATCTTTGATTTCAGTAAATAGATCAGATATTCCTACCATGTTATAATCATCATTTCCGCCAAAATCAATTCTTGACGACGGGCCCACACAATCATCTTCTTCCGGCGAGGGGTTGCATAACTCATGAATTTAGGCCTTCTTCATCCTTTCGACAAAGGAATCGACATCTTGCTGCTTTATTTCTTGAAGGTCTAATGAGAATAACATTAATGGAGGATCACCGGTCTCTTCTTCAGATTGTGAATAGAACTGATTTGCGAGATGGGAGTCAAATACATCTTCGAATTCGTATATTGCCTCTATGATTTCTGCCTCCAAAGTTTTGACACTGCATATGCTTATACAGTCGTTTTCATTTTTCTTTTCGATTTTGACGTACTTCATTAATTTGCAATGTGATATTTTGCGAGAAATTGAATGACTAACCTTTTGAAGAAAGCAATTTGCCGTAGATTTACTACAACCTCTGTCTTCAATATGGATTATGGAATTCACAGTGACACATTCTAGTACTTTTAGATCTTGTTTGGTTGGGAGATTAGCCATGATTAACTAAAAGGGTAAATTACGGTCACCCCTGAAATATGGTTAAATTATAAAAAACTCCATCTTATTTGGGTAATTACAACCACCCCATTAAGTATGAATCTTCTTACACATTTATCCTTATGGTATCAAATTCAACAGAATCTTCTAGGTTCTGTGAAGTGTTCTCTAGTTTGTACTAGTTTTGTACAAAAATGCAGTTTCGGATGCACCATAATCTGATAGTTACATGTCAAGAAACACATCTTTTATGATCATCTTGTTTCAAAATGTGGAGCTCGATCGAATATATTAAAAATGATACAAACTGGAGAATATTCCACATAATCTAGAAGATGACACTAAATTTGACACCACAAAGATGGACATGTAAAAAGATTCATATTTGAGGGGTGGTTGTAATTACCAAAACAAGAGAGGTTTTTTTGTAATTTATCCATACCTGAGGGGGTGGCTGTAATTTACCCTTAACTAAATAATGCGACTTTGTTTGATGTTCGGTATCCCCAATAACTTACCATGGTCGACTTGCAAATATTATATTATCTCGTCTTTTAGGCATGTTTTTTATTGGATTTTCAAATGTCCAATAATACAATTGAGTTTCATTAGATATTTCTATTTGGATTGCTAGAACCTCTAGACTAGGGATTCTTTCAAAAACATCTTTGGGGATAATTACACTTTTCGTCCATATACTATACCACTTATTCGATTTTCGTCCCTAAACAAGATGAAGTTACAATTTACGTACCTATAAATGTTAATTTTATGTTGTTTTTGTTCCTCCATCCATTTGTCCAGTTAGTATGGACGGAAAATAGCATGTGCACCGCACATGACACAAAAAAATACCCTATTCACGTAAAGTTTTAAGAGGAATTTCATTAATACGCAAAAGACACCCCCCATTTCTCTTTTTGTTTGATGTTTGATATTGTGTTTCGAGGCTGCATATGCTTATAACATTCCTCGATTTTCTTTTCATTTGCAATGTGTTTTCTAGAGTATTTTACACCTAACTTGAAGTATGAAACAGCGGGATTTTTTTTTAAGTTCTTTGAAATATGAAATCGAGAGACTCAACACGGCTTTTTTCCGATAGAAAATAGGACTTACTGTTGCATATATGTTCTTTATACTTCGGTAATCGTATGTATGTAACTATGTCTGCTTTACCTGTTTTTGGCAGAGACGGGTAAAACTTGTACATTCGACAATCTGTGCGACACATGTGCACTTTCTTAATTGCGCAATAGTATTAATTTTAACCTCACAACATATAACTGATGAGGATGTAATAAACATTCAATCAAGAAAAATTAAACACACCAAATAACATTAACAAAATATCCAAAAACGCTTTGATTTGTCCGTCTCAAAACTGAAAGTACGTTCCTCCGATTCCTTGATGCAAACAATGTCGATGTAATTTCTCTCGTGATCAATCAGCCTACGGCTCTCGAGACGATACACCTGTAATAAAGGAGAATGTTCAATGATTTCGGATGTTATTTTTTTTTAATCCATAATAGCAAATTCATTGATCAGTAATCAAATAAATTAATTTGTAATATGATAAAGGGTAAATTACGAAAACCTCCCTGAACTTAGGTTAAATAACGAAAAACACCCCCTCCTATCCGTAATAACCGAAATCCCCCTCTAACTGTTAATAGAGTTTTAAATACCTTCTATTAAATAGGTGAGAAATAAAAGAAAATATATTAAATTGTGTAAAGTCTATTTCTGGGATGCAAAAAAATCCGTGAAAACTCACACTGTAAAAGGTTGGTGTAAGACATAAACAAACCTCAGTGGTTTTTGGTAATTACGAATATGTGGGTTTTTTTTTCGTTATTTAGCCTAAGTTTAGGGAGTTTTCGTATATTTACCCTATAATAAAATCTATCTCTATTGTAGCCAATTCAAACTGTTTCATCCAAACGCAACTTATATCATCCTATTATATGTGTAATCAACCATATATCTATATTGTCTCTTTATAGTTGTTTTGTTGGAGAATGTATGCATACATATTCAGTATATCTTTGGTAATATTCACTGTATGATTAAATTATAATAAAAGAAAAATATATTAACTCAAAATTAATGCTAACAAATTTAAGGTTGCTTAATTCCTTTTACCTGAATGGGGATTGACTAAAATATTAGTATTTTCGATAGATATAAAAATTTAACGACTAACCTTTTGAAGAATCAATGATATGGTAGAGTCGGTCACGGCTTGGTGTTCCCATTGTTACAGTGAAGAACGAACATCAAGACGTAGCAAACGTTCACGACCAGCATATTTATCGTCCCACTCCTCTTTTAACTTGATTGCACAATTCACAGCCATAGGGTTGCATTCGACTACTTTAATGCGTAGAAGAGATTTACCAAATGTGAGAGGGATCTCTTTTAACTTGTAGCAATGTGCGATGTGAAGGTTCGCAATCACAGGGAGGCAATGACAATTTTGAAATGTCCATTGCTCCAGATCGATGTCTTCAATCTCAAGAGATTCAAGCCTTTGGAATTCGTTGTCACGAACCTCCCATTTTGGGCCTCGAAAGGCATAGCATTCCAGCAAGAGATGTTTAAGATTTGGCAATGAAGAAATCTTTCTCATTTCTTCCCACGGATAACCTAAGCCGCTCAAAGTTAACCATCTAAGACTTGATGGGAAGTCCGAAAGAGGAACAAGTGGCGTAACAACCTCTGTCTTCAATGTAGGATTCATAATGTAACACCCTAGTTCTTGTAGTTGTTGGAGATGGGAAATGTGATCAAAGCATGTCAAGGGCTCTGTAGCATCAGGAGCCAGCTCGATATCAATCGTTAACACCTTCAAATTAGGGATTTTTTCGAGCACAGATTTGGCACAACTTTGAGGACCGACACCACTTAGTTTTAAGAGGTTTGGTAGGAGAGATCCTTCACAACAAGGATGTGGTAGCTCTCTTCCGCCGGTGTGAAGAGACTTCAATTCATTCATATTCCATATCTCAATAGGCAGATACAATAGATTCCCAACAGATTTTACTATTCTTAGATGTCGAACAACAATCAAGTATTGAAGGTTCCAGAGTTTGGAAATGGAAGAAGGGAGGTTTCCATGATAAAGGAGGGCGAGGTATCTTAATTGAACTAGTTTCAATACTTCCATCGGGAACTCATAGAATCTAATAGAACGAGCTTCCAATACCCTCAGCAACCTCAAATGTTCCAAAAACAGCGGTACTGGATATTTATGAAAATAACCGGTACAAAGGAGAGATCGTACCTTTGAATCAGATGCAATTGAGTTGTGCACATCTTTGATGGCAAGTAGAACATTATTACGGATGCACAATCGGCGTTGGCTTTCTATACCTTCTTCCGGTAGAGTATCGCCATGGCAATTTAAGGCATAGAACAACTTGGTCCTGACAGCTTCTTTGTTACACAAGTACCAAAAGGACGAATGAAGGTGAAAATGAAATGTATCATTGTCGCACATGATAACATTTTTGGGAAAAAGGTCATACAAATATGTATAATTCATTGATTCTAAGTAGTAAAAAAATCCTTCAGCACTCAACAAGTTGGTTAGTTGGGGCAGGTTTAGCAAATAATTTTGTGGGAAAGCTCCAATGTAGAGAAAACATGCTTTTAAATGTTGATCTAAGTAGTCATAGCTTGGATATAGTACCTTTGACATTTGTTCATATGCATCCTTGTATACTGAATTTCGTTTATCATCCGCTACCTCGTTCCAGTACTCTATCGTCTTGTCAACTTTTGACAAGATATTGGCAACCATGATGATTGTAAGAGGAAGACCTTCACAATTCTCGGCAATCTTCCTTCCAGCTTTCTCAAGTCCATAAGAGCACGGTTCTTCTTCACCAAACACCTTCTCACGAAGAAGATCCCAACTTTCTTTCTTATCAAGGAAGAGTATATTGAAATTATTCAAAGGCTTAGCACAATCAGCTACTTTTTTCATCCTAGTTGTGACCAACACTCGACTTTCATTTTTGTCGTCTGGAAATAACTCCAACAACACAAAACAGAGGTCTATTTCCCATACATCATCCAACACGATCAAGTATCTCAAATACTTTAAAGTTTCGTAAACCATCCTTTTCAATCCAGCTAATACTTTTTCTCCTTTCTTAAGCATTATTTCATCAATGTCGGGATTCACTTGTGTTAGAATATCCACCAAGATATCCGCTAGTCGATATTTAGGGCCTATGGTCACGAACACGAGCCTGCTATAACGACTCACAATTAATGGATCTTGAAAGAGTTTCTTGGCAAGAGTAGTCTTACCAATGCCCGCCATCCCATAGAGCGACACAATCATCCCTTCAGATTGCTCGGAATCAATTCGATCTTTGATTGTCATAAATAGATCAGATAAACCAACCATGTTAGACTCATTTACACCAAAATCGATTCTTGACGGGACAACACCATCTTCATCTTCTTCAGGCGAAGGGTTGCATAACTCATGGATGTAGGCCCTCTTCATCTTGTTCATTGTTTCGATAAAGGAATCGACATCTTGCTTTATTTCCTGCACATCTACTGAGAATACCATTGATGCTGGATGATCGGCCGTCTCTTCTTCTTCTTCAGATTGTGAATGGAACTGATTTGAGAGATGAGGTTCGATTACATCTTCGAATTTGTATATTGCCTCGACCATTTCCGCCTCCAAACTTTTCACCATCTTCATGTTGACGGTGCTCCTCTTTTTATTGAATTCTCTGAGAGCTTCTTTTAAGGAAAGAATCTCCTTGTACAAAACTTTGATGATTTGTGGAGATGAATTTTGAACAATCGAAATATAAGATGATTTCAAAAGCCGCTCAATTGTCAGCTCCAGACTACCAGCAGCACCATAAGCCATCTCTCTCTCTCTCTCTCTCTCTCTCTCTCTCTCTCTCAGATCTCTCTCTCTCTCAGATCTCACACAACTAATTTCAGTGAACTGGAAATATGGAACAACTCTTCTACATAAGCATTTGTTTGTGAAATTATAACTATGCAAGAGAATTATCTAAGAGAAGAAAATTGATTTAGTGTTTCCGAACTCAAAAGTTATTTAAGGAGAAACTCAATGGTTAATTTTTCAATGACAAATGTGAAAGGAAGAAAAATTGAAACGCTGAATATTTTCATCCATATATTTATGGATATCCATTTTTGTCCAACAGCAATAATAATTCTTGACAGAGACGTTTATCTACCTTTTGTCTTCAGTTTTAAAAACGGTAAATTTCACTTTCCACATTTGTACTTTGGCTCGATATCACTTTAGACTATTATACTCTCGATTGCATCGATTTGGGCCTCCGTACTTGGAAAAATTGTCTCAATGTGGTCATCGTTGTTAGTTGTCAGACATTTAACATAAACACAGTTCGGTCTAAGCTCTGAAATTACAAAAACATCACCCCTCCCAATTTAAATAATTATTAAAAAAACAAAAAATAAATAATAAAAAAATCAAGATAACGAGAAAGTATAGTCCACGACGGCAACCACAATTTATTTTTAATTTAAAAAAAAAAATTAAATTTAAAAAAAAAATTATTATTTAAACTGGGAGGTGAGGTTTTTTGTAATTTTCAGACTTAGATCAAACAGTGTTAAAGTCAAATGTCTAAAGACTAACGGCAAGGGCTACATTCCGACAACTTTTCAAGTACATGGGGTCAAATCGATGTAATTGAGAGTAGAAGGGGGCAAAGGATATCGAACCATAGTAAAGGGGGGAAAGTGGAATTTATCCTTTTAAAAAATATCTAACATCCAACGTATGCTTATCTCTCTTTCTGTCTCTCCCAAGGTCAATTATGTAATATGTTTACTCGATTGACATTTTCCATGTGCAGTTTGATACATTAATCCAAGAAGATTGAGTCTTAGGTGGTGTTTGTAAATGCTTTTTGAAAGTGATTATGCGGTTTTTTTTGCTCATAATCTGTTTTTAGGTGTTTGCAAAATCAACTTTTGCTTTTGCTTCTCTTAAAATAATCTGCTTTAAGCTATTTTTTTCAAAGCACCCCTAACCCTGCTTTTTCAATTTTAGTTCATTTTCCGAAATATTTGCAAACACCCCAAACTTTTAGAAATAAGCACTTAAAACTAACTTAAATCACAATCACTAACTTCTGTTTTTAAATAATCATTTGCAAACACCACCTTAGTCCTCATCGTGGATGGTGCATTTATATATGGGCAAATTACCAAAACCCCATGAGGTAAGTCTAAATAACGAAAATACCCCCCACGTTCTCGTAATTACGAAAACCCCCCTGAGGTATGCAGACATCTTACAAATCGCTCTAACGGTGTTAAACTCGATAGAATCTTTTTTATTCTTCCGAATATTCCTCCGATAATACCAATTTTGCCCTTGTACACGAAATTACCCTTAGGGGGGTAATTGTAAGCATTTTATTTAATGAGGGGTCATAAATATATAAATAAAATCCAATTCCTCTCAGGCAAGACCACAATCAGACGACACATTCGAGATTGACTTCAAGCTTCAAAGCCTCACCGGGATCTTGCCTGCCGCCGAGAACTCGCCCACACACCGACAAAACTTGCCTCGCCGCCGGAAAATAAGTCCTTTATCGCCGCCGTCTAAGATGTCCTCTATTGCCGTCGAAAAAACGTCCTCCATCGCCGCTCACAAATGTCGATTTTTAATTCGATACACAAGTGTCGATTCTTTTCAAAAATTTCGACATAACAGGTAGGTGTCGAATTTAAGAGGAAAATTTGACGGTCGATGTTAGAGGGAGAACTAATCCGCCGATGCCACTGAATTACTTCGGCAATTGCTTGGGTGGCGGAATAGCGAAAATCAAGCACAAAACACTTGTCGGGGAAGAAGGGTTTGTAATTGCTGCGGAGGCTATAGCTTTGGATATTAAAAACAGGGTGAATAACAAAGACGAGGTTTTGAAAGGTGTCGAGAATTGGATGTCCGATAGTGAGAAATTTGTAGGGATGAGGACAGTTGGGGTTTCCGGTTCGCCGAAGTTCGACTTGTGCGATGCGGATTTCGGATTGGGAAGGGCGAGAAAGCTTGATGGAGAGAAGTATTCGATTTCGTTGTGCAAGTCGAATGATTCCGAAGGAGGACTGGAGATTGGGTCGTCTCTTCCGAAGGACGAAGGGAAGAAGAAGACTCAATATATTTTTCTCCTTTTTTGTTTTTTGTTTTTTTTGTTTTTATTTCTTTTTTTTGTTTTTATTTCTTTTTTTTGTTTTTTAAAGATTAATTTATATTTAATATACAACATGTAAGTGGGGGTTTTCGTTTATATTTAATATACAATATCGGTTTAATACTCCTCTGGATAAATAAAATCAATTAAAATATATAAATAAAAAAAATTCGGTCAACCGTTAGTCAAGGGGGGTTTTCGTAATTACGAGAACGTGGGGGGATTTTCGTTATTTAGGCTTACCTCAGGGGGGTTTTGGTAATTTGCCCTTTTATTTTCACATATTTAACAAAAGGATATAATAGACATTTCACGTTTTCGGTTAAAAAAATTCGGTCAACCGTTAGTCAAGGGGGGTTTTCGTAATTACGAGAACGTGGGGGGATTTTCGTTATTTAGGCTTGCCTCAGGGGGGTTTTGGTAATTTGCCCTCTATATATAGACCAATTTGGGAGCCGATTAAGTCACGTGTGGAGTACGTGAGCCTTCTAAAATAACACATTCAACCCTTTTTTTACTTCTTTTTTTGATTCAGCCTCAATTTCACTTTAATCTTACAATTTCATCCCACAAATTATAAAATCCCATAAATGAAACGCTATGGTGCACGGAAACTTCGGTAAACGCGTTTTCGCATTTCGGAAATCGAAACACCATGACACTTGTCGGAAACGTTTCGGGGTCATTTCCGTAAATATTTAAAAGTTTTGAGGATGTTCCTGGTAATAATGGAAAAAATAGAAATGTGTTTCCATCAAATGAACTGTTCCGCCTAAACTTCAGGTAATGGAATCGAGCTCAACAAATGATCACCTACCATTACTCTTCGTCGAGAAAGATTTACTGCTCAAAATTGTCGGGACTTGCGCCTTTTTTTTCCAATGAAAATATAACTTACTATTGCATTCTGCTAAATCAAATAATTAGCAACTAACTAAAAAACCTTAGTCGACTAAGCAAATAACTCAATCCACTAACTAAAAAAAAAACTGTCTATTAACTAAAATATTAGGATGAACATCAAACAAGACAAGACGAGAAGGAAGTTGAGTCGAGTATTGCACACGAAAGTTGAAGATGAGAATTAGTTGAACAACATACGAAACACGAGAACTCAAAACCAAAACTTTCACCGTCTAACTATAACTCAATATGCAAGCTTCGTATTAACACAATACGACACACACACACTTTTTTAATAACTAGAATTCCTTGTCATGTAAAAAATGAGAACAACTTATCAGTTATACTTACCAAACAATGCAAATCTGATATTATGCAATAAATAAATATATAGGATGACTTGCTTAGTATTTAATCTAAATTTTCTAGGAATAACAAAAATGTTGATTAAAATAAAGATGTTAATAACAGAAATTTCTTATGTTCTCGCTGATTAAGTACATCATCCTGATAATGGTACTTAACAGTCTTGAGACTGGCAATATTTATAAAAAAGAACGTACCTATGATTACAACAACTCCAACACCATAAAGGTAGACACTGCATGCGTAAATATCAAAGTACAATTGTAAATAAAATTGATGTCAAAAGCAAATTTCAGAAAGAAAAAAAAAATACAAAACAAACGTAGTGAAACTCCATAATAGAGGATCAATCGATCACGAAGCAATTTCTATAAGGAAAGAACAAAAGCTTTGAAAAGATCATAAGACAATCGATGATAATTTTGGCAATTCTAAATATTACTGGCTATAAAGTGCTTCATCTTGAGTCAATACGACCATCTCACCTTGGATGCGTTGCAAGATGTATGCAGCTACATATCGTTCACATAAGAGGTTTCGGAATCAAACTTAAATACTGCACATAAATGGAATCACATTTCCAATAAACATGGAATGGACAAATTAAATAAAAAAAAACATAGTGAATAAATTTCAGCACAAGTATGGAATCAATTAAACAACAGTGGAAATATCTATTATTTTTCACCCAATCCCTCAACCCATAGTGATTTCTTTGTTTTTTTATTTTATTTTATTATAAATTGGATATCAACAGAATTACAGAAAAATCACAAATAAAAAATTTATCATGCAGAAAAAATAGACAGGCTGCAAAAGTGCAATACATTTATAGGCGCATTACCGCTTACCGAAAAACCAAAACAATTTCCTTTAATTATATGCTCTAACAGAGAGCAACAAAAGGATCATCAAAAAACTCTTACAGGGTGCACAAATAACAACAACATATATGTATGTATGTAGATATACAAAAAATCAGCCAAGAAACCTGGTAGCTCAACAAAGTCATCGTGCCTAAAATCAAAATCTACAAAACCATATATTAAGATGTAAAGCTATAAATAGAAACAATAGGTGCTGATGGACAAACCAGTAAAATAACACAATTTCCATATCAAATATGATGTATTCAGAGAGTAAAAAAAATTATACAATCAAGTGGATTGTAATACATCGAAAGTCTCACGTGTTACCAGAAAATTCAATAAAAATTAAAATAAACCAATAATTCAGTGCATAAATTCATACATCAAATTAGAAGTTAGGGGATTCAGGACGGTTTTTCTTCATCGGTTTAGAGAAAGTGAGAATTTGTAGAAAAATGTGATATGTTTTATTATTTAATTTAATTAGAATTAGTCAAATTATATGTTAGTGGATAGTTTTTTATTAGTGGGCATGAATTACATTAGTGGGTTAGTGTGGTTAAGGGGTTAGTGGGGTGGTAGTTAATTATTATTTATGAGTATTATAAATAGGGTAATTAGAATGTTACGTATTATGAAGTTTAAGAATCAATTAATCTCCCTTTGTCATCTCTTAATTCTCGTCTCTAATTCTTCTCCTAATTATAATTCTCCTAATTCATATCTCTCGATTTCTTCTTAATTCTCGAACTATGTTTCTTTACTCAAATTACCACGTAACAATGGTATCAGAGCCGTTACGTTCCATGGAGGCACGTAACCAATCAGATGCTGAGTTTCGTGCTGAGGTTATTGAAACCCTAGCTCGACACGAATCAAATTTCGACAAAATACACAACACCCTCCAAGTTGTTCTCACCGAACTTCGAGCTCTAAGAGCCTCCTCCAAAGCCGAAAATGATGTCAACTCCTTTGTTGTGGGAGAAACACCACTACCGGTCAAGCAAAAAATAAATATACCTACAACACACTCAACTCCATACCCTGCCCCAAATACAAACCTCAAACAACAAATTCCAAAAGTCGCCACAGATAACGCAACGGAATGGATTTTCCAAGCCAAGCAATATTTTGAATTTCAAAGTATTGCCCAAAATCAGCAGGTGCACCTCGATTCATTTCGTTTGGAAGGACTCACTTTGGAACGGAATCGCCGGTTAATTGGGTTCAAGGGCTCGTCGGCCGGGGAATATTTTACTAAGGCGTTGCTCTACCGTTTTAGTCCTACCGAATTTGACGATCCTTCTGAAGCCCTCACTCGTTTCATGAAACAAACACTCATTGATGCCATTTACCATGAAGAGTTCGAACAACTCTCTCAAATATGTGATGGATCACCCGATCAACTGAATTCACAAAATGATCCCATACACGTATCAAGACTATATCCTTGAGGACAAGGATATTTTGAGCGGACGGGAATGATATGTTTTATTATTTAATTTAATTAGAATTAGTCAAATTATATGTTAGTGGATAGTTTTTTATTAGTGGGCATGAATTACATTAGTGGGTTAGTGTGGTTAAGGGGTTAGTGGGGTGGTAGTTAATTATTATTTATGAGTATTATAAATAGGGTAATTAGAATGTTACGTATTATGAAGTTTAAGAATCAATTAATCTCCCTTTGTCATCTCTTAATTCTCGTCTCTAATTCTTCTCCTAATTATAATTCTCCTAATTCATATCTCTCGATTTTTTCTTAATTCTCGAACTATGTTTCTTTACTCAAATTACCACGTAACAAAATGTCGGGAGAAAAGAAAAAAAGAAAATATATTAACTTGAAAGTAAATTGACAAAAATAAACCTAGGGTTACAAACATTTTACAAAATTGCTTCTAGGGTTTCGGGAAAAACCTTTCTTTTGATTCCATTGAATTGAATTTGTACATACATTTTTTAATAGTTAGCTTATTAATTTATGACAATTCAGCCATAAATTATGTTTTTTTGTACATACCAAGATCCTTTTTTATTTTTTATAAATTCAAACGAAGCAACCAATTCCATGTTGAGACAATGAAACAAAATCCCTATTTACTAAAAACTGAAAAACAAAAATCATTGTTCCCATCTTAAATAATAATCTGAATCCCAGCTACTCATTAAAATATACAATTTGTAGTTGTATTTGAATTCTAGTTCAATTTGTATTTGTATTTGAATTTTTAGGCTAATTTTGTGTTTGAAATTTAGATCAATTTCTAGTTGTATTTGAATTCTAGTTCAATTTGTATTTGTATTTGAATTTTTAGGTTAATTTTGTGTTTGAAATTTAGATCAATTTCTAGTTGTATTTGAATTCTAGTTCAATTTGTATTTGTATTTGAATTTTTAGGTCAATTTGAGTGTCTGAAATAAATTGGTTAATTAAAAAACAAATCAAATAGTGATTTCGTACTGAATTTCACGAAACATTACATTATATTTCGTGGAAAAATCTACGAAATATGATCTACAATTTCGTGGAAAACTCCACGAAATATGATGTACAATTTCGTGTATTATTACACGAAATACACGATTTTTTTCAATCTAACAGTTTCGTCCTTCGTGTTCTATAACAATAAACACTTATATTTCGTGTAAAAATACACGAAATTATTGAGTGAATTTCGTGTAATAATACATGAAATAGCGAGCGAATTTGTTTTTTTTAGAAAAGTTACAAATGAAATAAATTGCACTGCAAAGCAGTAAAAATTGCACTATGAATAGCATTTCAGTATAAATAAATATGACTGTGCAGTTCGGCCTTTATTGAGTGCTTGAACGAATGCAGGTTGTAGAGATTGTTAGGATCCATGCAGAACTTCACTCCAGCAGTCTCATTCCCAAACTGCTTCATCAAAAATGAATTTAATAAAAAAAAAAAAAAATATGAAGGATAAACAAACAGAGATTGTTTGATTTAGAGAGAAAAAAATAGAGGCTTGTCCTGTTTGTTCATTGCGAAACTATTTTTATAAAAGGAAAAAACGAAAAACCGATCAATATTGTGACACCCCTCTCTCGATTACTCTTATTATATGTAATCTCAGCGGAAGACTTTTAAAAATGATTTTTGTGGATATAAATTTACGTAAAAAAATTTCTTTTTAAATCAGAGGGAGAGAGGTCACACTATACTAAACCCTAATCAACCAATTAACACCAAAGCATGCTACATGCAAGACTAGAAAGTAACTAGGCATGATGGACTTAATGCAGGTTCGGACAGATTAAATGCAGAAGCTTTAAAAATTAATTCCTCTTGAACTAATCATGCGAATGACCCCAAAATAATACCATACCATCTAACATGGGTCTAGATCACTCGGTTAAAACAGTTTTAGAATATGCATGGCCATTTAGGAGAAATAAATAAAATGGCACAGTCACTCGGTTTAAAATCCAGAACAGGGGAGGGAGTTTTGAAAATTCATGATAAATTATATTCCTCACTGACCCAAAACTACGAAATTTTACCCCAAGGCATAAAAATAAGTTTAAAACATTTTCCAAGTGGAAACAAGGAATTTGAGTGAGTAAAACTCCAGTTATACCAGAAAACACCCGAATAACCCTGTTTCAATGCAGTAGTGAGAAATAAATCATAACTAATTGAATACTTACCCAAATAATGCAAAAGACTTATCAATATCATGAGAACAGAAAGATGCAGAGAATCCTAAAATTTCATGATTTTCTGAGCAGAGAACCTATATGAAAATAATTTGCAAACATCGAGACAAAACATAAAGAAGTTACTAGCCGAAAAGCATGCATGCACATAGATAGTGAAAATTTGCTTTCGCTTACAAAAGCCTACGGATTACCGATTAATTATCCAAAAGAGGGTAATCCTAATTACTATTACACATATCGTCTTTCAATAATTCCCACCGATCGGAGGAAGCGAGCGGTAGAAAATACCTAAAACCGTATCAAAAGTTTTTACAAGCATATTATACAAATAGAACCACATAACTAAATTAAGAGCCAACACAATCCACAACCCCTCCATACGATCTCCTTCCGATTTTCGAGCTCGATTCCCAACTTCACTCCTCGAGCTCCAAATCGGGTATACCTACAAACATACAACACCTATATGAGCCTTTGAGGACTCAATGAGAATCTTGAAGTATTATCGAATACACATAACACATAGAGCATACATATATCTATATATATACATACATATATGTTATACATGAACATGAAACATAAAGTAAAACAATCATATACTTCCCTTTTTTGTCGGAGTTCTTCATCACATAATTGTCACACGCATAGAGTGAGATAATTCCCACTTTTATAACCCTATGATCCCAAGACCATAGAGTGAGAATATCCCACCTTTATAACCCTATGCCATGACACGTATTGAAGATTATAGAATGAGAATTTCCCACCTTTATAACCCTACGATCCCAAGACCATAGAATGAGATTTTCCCATCTATATCCTCAACACCATAATACAACATGCATGACATGAAAAATCATCGGGAATCCCTCGGAAGAGTCAATCTAAGTTACCGGTAAATAACCTCATATATTTCGAATCATGTCTATCTACGTGGGATCAAACCACCCCTAGGCCCTACGGTACCGACTCGCCGTACCCGGGAAATTTACCGTAACCTCGAAAGACTTTTCATCATAGTTTTATCTTTTAAAATTTCATGACACTAATGCACCCACACATGCACCCTTCTACTTACCCTTCTCTCATCCTCACACCCAATGATTCACATAAGCAAGCAAGAGCACATAGAAAATACACATAAAGTTTCACAAAATCATTTAGCCATAAAAACATAAAGTAACCGAAATCTTAACATACAAAGACAATCTAACATCAAAAGTTCACTAAATCTAGCATTTTTACAAGAATAAAATTCAAGACTTCCATCTTTACATTTATTCAAGTAAATACACTAGATCTTCACATGCAAGAGTATTTTAAATCAAGTTAGCACAAATTCTTGGTTTTTTCATCATTTTACATAGAAAACACTAGATCTTAACATGCAAGACTTTAGATCAACCATCAATCACTAGATCTTAACATGCAAGACCTTAGATCAACAATCAATCACCAATCTTAACATGCAAGGCCTTAAAACAACAATCAACACAAGATCAACACATGCAAAATATGAAATAAACCAAATAAGCAATTTTAAGCATTTTACCTCAAAAATTCGAAAGTTCCTTAGCTAAGTCAAAAAATCAATTTCTTTTCACAAATCAACAATCAAACACTAGATTAACACATGCAAGGCACTAATTAAGCCAAATAAGCAATTTAAGCATTTTTCCCCAAAAATCCGAAAGTTTCATGGCTAGGCCAAAAATTCATTTTCTTTTCACAAATCAACAATCAAACACTAGATTAACACATGCAAGGCACTAATTAAGCCAAATAAGCAATTTAAAATTTTTTCCCCAAATTTCCGAAAGTTTCATGGCTAGGCCAAAATTCATTTTCTTTCCACAAATCAACAATCAAACACGAAATAAACACATGCAAGGCACTAATTAAGTCAAATAAGAAATTTAAGTATTTTTCCCCAAATTTTCAAAAAACACATAAAACTTCAAGAACAAAGTTATCTTTTCAAAATACTACATGCAATCATCATCTAAGCCATATAATCACATAATATGCAAGAATAAACAATAAAAACACATAAAAACCGAAAATACTAGTGGTGTTGCATGTTTGAGCAAGAATCAAGAATTCTCACCTCTCTCTTTAGGGGAAGGATTTGTTAGCTCTTTAATTTTCTCTCTAATACAACAAGAGATTAAGAGTTAGATTATGTATTAAGAAAAGAACAAGAAGAACAAGAAGAACTTGGATGAAGAAGAGATAAGCTCTTTTCGAAAAGAAAAAAGAAAAGAAGAGGAAGAAGAAGCTTATAGATAATTCTCCTAAAATTCTCCTTTTGTTGAAATAGGAGACCTGAAACTTATAGATAGTGAGATTGGAGCTGGAGAGTGTATTTTGATCTTGGGCATTGGATGTATTTATAAAGTTTTTGGAGAGTTCAAAGCCAATGGAGAAGAAAGGAAAATACATCTTTTTGTCGGGGTGATTTTGAAATTTTCGAAAGTTGAAGTGGTGGTGGTTCTTGGGTGGTTCAAGCTTGAGAAGGTGGTGGCTATGGTGGTGGTGATATGGCTACCGAAAAAATGAAGGGGAGAGGAAGAAGAAAGAAAGACTTTTGGCCTTAAAGTTGTGTGTGGGAGTGGAAAAGCATACCTAGTCTATAGAGTAGGGGGCTAGGCTTGGGTATTTCTTTCCGTGCACAAAGTACAACCACACCAATGCATGTCTACTACTAATTAATATGCAATTTTTAAATCATGTGTGTGTGTGTGTGATTTCCGAAAATTCAAGAAAATGTGGGGAGGATTTTCTAATTTTCTACATTAATTAAAAATCCTAAAATGCATGATAAAATTTATTTTCTAAAATTTTGTGCATGCATAAATATGATGAAATGCTCATTTAAATTCATGTGCAAGAATAAAATCCTAGTTTATGAAAAATAATTTATTTCGACATAATATCTCGAAATATTTCCTAATCACATAATTCACATAATCACATAATTCATATATTTCACATAATTACCTAATTCACGTAAATACTAACCATGCAAGAATTATTATAAATTCTAATTTCACAAATATGCACATAAAGGTGGTAAAATTATTTTACCGAAAACGCGGGGTGTTACAAACATGAACGGACGTAAAAGCCCCTAGGTCTACAATTTTTTTTACGAAAACTGCCACTAGGGTTTCGGGGAAAACCTTTCTTTTATATGTAAAGATTGCATAAAAGTCTTAATTTTAAACCTCACAACATATAACTAGTGAAGATGAACATAATAAAATAAAATAATAATAATAAATGACAAATAACTAAATATCAAATGACGTTTATTTGTCGGTCCCAGAACTGAAAATACGTTTCTCCAAATCCAAGATGGAAACAATGCTGAATGCCAAAGTTGTATTATTCTCTTTGTTACTATCCAAGGAGATTAAGTCAAAGTCCATTTCTTGAATGCGCGGTTTATATACATACAAATACAAACCAGTTCTCGAGATGATTAAGCTGTTGGTGAAATCATTTGCCTCACTGCAAGTTAAGCATTAATTTTCGGACAATAATTAAGATTAATTGGTTCAGCAAGTGCTTCATTCTTACTTAGGATAAATACAGTTTCATCTCTTAATTTTGCATTGATTTCACGTTTAGTCCCTCGTGTTCACAAAAACCCTATTTGGTCTCTCATGTTTCAAAAATTCAACACTTTTATTCTTTTTCGTCAATTTTCGGTTAGTACTAACGGAATCAAGCGTGTGCCCCTCATTACTTAACTGACGAATTAACGGTAAATTGATGGAAATGACCAAAAATGTTAAATTATTGAAACATAAAGGACCAACTGTGTTTTTTGTGAACATGGGGACCAAATGTGAAATTAGTGCAAACTTAAGGGGTGAAAATGTAATTTTCCCTTCTTATATATATCAACTTTAGTTTCATATATCATCACTTATAATTAGGGGTTTTTGCAAAAATTATCCCTATGTAATTTTGAATTGCTGAAAAAACACTTATTTCAAAAAAAATTAGCAAACACCTCCTTATGAAAATTAGTTAAAGGCAATAACACACCTGCGAGCCGAACATGTGTAGCACGCGTGAAATGTGCGAATGATTGTGTTTTTTGACGCGAAAAGACTCAAATACCCTTTAAATTAGAAATTTGAAAAATTCTAAATTCACCCCATAATTCTAATAAGGCCCAAATTAAAATGAAGTTCTCAAACTTTTCAATTCAATCCCCAATATTTTCTAAAAAGCCATCTTCCCAAATCACCCAAAACCAGATATCTCTTCTCCACCACACCTACAACCACCAAAAGTCTCCCCCACCATCAAATAATCCATTGCAAATCAACAAGCAAAAGGGAAGCTAAAATTCAATCAAAGCCAAAAATGAAATGCATTTTTGTGTGTGTGTGTGTGTGAGAGAGAGAGAGAGAGAGGGAGAGAGAGAGAGGCCGGGCCTCCTAACTCCAAATCAATGGCCTCTTCCCTCATCCTCCTCCAAATCATCCGGAAACCCACATGAGAAATTCAGTTTTTTTTTTTTTTTTTGTTTTCTCTTGTCATATTTTTCCAACAATACAAAAGAGGCCAAATAAAATTAGGTAAATAGCATTAAACCACCTGAACTTACATAGGTAAATAGCCATAATATATTGGGAGGTCTTTGCTAATTTTTTTTAAGGCAAAGGGTTTTTTTGATGATTCGAAATTACATAGGAGGTCATCTAAAAAAAAATAGGGTAAAATTCATTTTGCACCATGTACTATGTAAAATGTATCATTTATCCCCTAATGTATAGAAAACATCAAACACCCTCTATTTTTAACGGTCAATGGTCAAATTTTTAACAGTGTTAAATTTTGAGTGTGCAATGACTCTTTTACTCTGTTTTTATGTTTGATATAATTCCTAATTTTTTCTAGGCATATTTTTTGTGGATTGTTGACGATTTCTAGTGTTCGTTCAAATTAGGGTTTTTTGTCGATTTTAGAATTTGATTTTATTTTTGGTTTTCCTTTTCGAGGATTTTTCCATTATAATATGAAAATCTTTGTTTTTAATTCGCAATTCTTTCATATGGTTTTATTCCAATTTTAGGGTTTCTTTTAGATTTCAGGGCTTTTAGTTTTCCTTTTTGTTGGTTTACATTCATAATCTGCAAAGCTTCATTCTTATTTATTCGACTATTCAGCTTTTTTATAAGAAAAATGGCTGAAAATGTTAAGTAAATGATTGAATAAAGTGAAAAAAAGGGCTGAAAAAGGTGAAAAATCCGGTGGACATTTGTCAAAACGAAGCATCCTATATATAGAATTTTTTTGGGTATTTTCATTAATAAAATAAAAAAGCCAACATTTCTTTGCAATAGTCGGTCAAAGGGTTTGACTAACGGAATTAGAAAAAAAAAACTAACGGCAGGGGGGTGTTTGATGTTTTCTATACTTCAGGGGGGTAAATGATACATTTCGCATAGTACAGGGGTGCAAAATGAATTTTACCCAAAAAAATAAAAAATAAAATTGCATAGGGGGTTCTATGCAATTAGCTCCTTGTAATTACTCAAGTACCTATACTCAATCCATATTGACATTTTGCACCCAAGAAAAAAAGTAGGGCAAATTACGAAAAAATCCTAAGGTAAAGCCTAAAGTTTTATAATTGTCATAAAATCACCAAATAAACTGTTCCGCCTAATTTCAGATAATGAAATCGAGAGACTCAACAAATGATCACCTACCATTACTCTTCGTCGAGAAAGATTTATTGCTCACAATTGTCGGGACTTGCGCCTTTTTTTTTCCGATGAAAATATAACTTACTGTTGCATTCTGCTAAATCAAATAATTAGCAACTAACTAAAAAACCTTAGTCGACTAAGCAAACAACTCAATCGACTAACTAAAAAAAACTGTCTATTAACTAAAATATTAGGATGAACATCAAACAAGACAAGACGAGAAGGAAATTGAGTCGAGTATTGCACACGAGTTGAAGATGAGAATTACTTGAACAATATATGAATACAAGAAAACTCAAAACCAAATCATTCACCATCTAACGATAACTCATGAATATCCAAGCTTCGTATTAACATAATACGTGCAACGGACGTGCACTTGTTTTGTTATTCCAACAGTTTCATCCAAGCGCAACTTACATTATCCCAATACACGTGTTATCAACCATATATGTGTATTGTCTATTTATAGTTATTTTGTAGGAGAATGTATGCATATACATACAATTGAGTAGATCTTTGGTAATAAAAAATATTTAAAAAAAAATAATCGAACTTATCGGCCTGTTAGACCTCAAATTCGAACCCTTTTGATACAAATTCACCCTCAGATAGAAATAAAAATTGAATGACTAACCTTTTCAAGTATCAATATTCTGGTGTTCCCATCAGTACAGTACAATGAATAACGAACAATAACGTATAATCGACGTCCATGACCGCCATATTTGTCGTCCCACTCCCCTTTTAAACTGTTTGCCCAATTCACAACCATAGGGTTGCAGTCAACTAAATAAATATTTTCAAGAGATGTACCGAACGTGAGAGAGATCTCTTTTAACTTGTAGCAATGTTCGATGCCAAGAACCTTAATAGCAGGGAAGCAGAAATTTGTTGTCACAAACTTCCAGTGCACCAGATCGGTGTCTTCAATTTGAAAGCTTTTGGAATTCGTGGTCATGAACCTCCCACTTCGGGCCTCGAAAGGCATAGCATTGCAATACATATTAATGGTGCTCCTCCATTTGTCGAATTCTCCCAGATCTTCTTTTAAGGAAAGAATATTCTCATACATATGTTTTAGGATTTGTGGGGATGAATTTTGAACAATCGGAATATGTGATGAATTTAAAAGGCGGCCAATTGTCAGCTCAAGAGAAGAAACAGCACCATAAGCCATCTTTCAACTCTCTCTCTCTCTGTTTGACAAATCACTGTCAGCATCTGATTTTTTTTGAATAAATTTCTTCATAGGCATTGTTTGTTGAAGTTATTGCTCTGGAAGCATGTGCAAAGGAATATTTATTTATTAATCCATGTCGCCCATTAATTAACTTTTCTAATGAACAGGTTGTATTCTATTATGTTTTTTTTTTTTTTTTGAATAAATTTCTTCATAGGCATTGTTTGTTGAAGTTATTGCTCTGGAAGCATGTGCAAAGGAATATTTATTTATTAATCCATGTCGCCCATTTATTAACTTTTCTAATGAACAGGTTGTATTGTATTATGTTTTTTTTTTTTTGCAAAAACCACCCCTGTATAATCTAAAATTGCTAAAAATCATCATGTTAAAAGAATTAGCAATAGCCCCGTATGAAAATTAGTCAAAGGCAACAAGGGCCCTGCCAGCTTATCGTGTGCTCCACATGCGGATTGTGCGACTGGGTGTATTTTAAACCCGAAAGGACCAAAATGCCCTTCTAATTATAAATTTCAAAAATTACAGATTCGCCCCAAAATTCTATATTCAAAAAAATTCAATTCAATCCTTGACCTTTTCAAAAAAGCCATCTTCTCCAAAATAAACAAAAATGTTCACTCAACCAGCTTCACACCATCTCCGACGTCTTCGTCATCAGAAAACAACAATCTCGATTTCTACCCCGAAACGGCATCGTCGGCCTCACCTCCAACCAGCACTCGAACTCCGAAACGGCGTCGCTTGGAAGTCGGCAGCACAAAATAGATCTAAACCGGCTCCAATTCGTTCTGGGGTTCGAGGGTTGGCAGCTTACCTCCCAAAACTCGATTCTAAATTATGTGAACCTTGATTCGTACATGAGTGAGGTCGACTCCAAAACCACCTCCACCACAGCCGCCGCCATCATAACCACCGTACCTCCCTCACGACATCAAGATCCAGACGTTTGCAATTGCAGGTAGACGACGGCTCCCGAATGTGTGCAACGGTTGATGCACCATTAGAGAGCTTTCATGGAGAGTAGTTGTGTTGGGGGTGGGGTTGTTTGACGGAAAACAGCATGTGCACCGCACATGACAGAGAAAAGATACCCCCATCCATGTAAATGTAGAATTTTAAGAGGAATTTCATAAATACGCAACCCTCCATTTCTCGTTTTATTTGATGTTTGATATTGTGTTTCGAGGCTGCATATGCTTATAACAATCCTCGATTTTCTTTTCATTTGCTATGTGTTTTCTAAGGTGAGATTTTGCTCCGCGAAAACTGTCAAAGGGGAGTATTTTACACCTAACTTCAAGTAATGAAACAGAGGGCTTTTTTTAAGTTCTTTGAAATATGAAATCAAGAGACTAAACACGGAGTTTTTTCCGATAGGAAAATATGACTAACTAGCATATATGTTCCTTATACTTCGGTTATCGTATGTATGTAGTTATCTTTGATTTACCTTTTTTGGCAGAGACGAGTAAAATTTGTAAATTCGACAATATGTGCGACACACGTGCACCTTTCTTAATTGCGCAATAGTCTTAATTTTAACCTCACAACATATAACTGATGAGGATGTAATAAAAAATCAATCAAGAAAAATTAAACACACCAAATAACATTAACAAAATATTCAAACACGCTTTGATTTGTCCGTCTCAAAACTGAAAGTACGTTCCTCCGATTTCTTGATGCAAACAATGTCGATGTAATTTCTCTCGTGATCAATCAGCCTACGGCTCTCGAGACGATACACCTGTAATAAAGGAGAATGTTCAATGATTTCGGATGTTAATTTTTTTTTTTAATCCATAATAGCAAATTCATTAATCAGTAATCAAATAAATTAATTTGTAATATGATAAAGGGTAAATTACGAAAACCTCCCTGAACTTAGGCTAAATAACGAAAAACACCACCACCTATCCGTAATAACCGAAATCCCATTCTGATTAACTGTTAACCGAGTTTTTTAACAGAAAATTTGTACAATCTATTATACCTTTTATTAAATAGGTGAGAAATAAAAGAAAATATGTGCAATTGTGTAAAGTCTATTTCTTGGAATTAAAAAAAATACGTGAAAACTCATACTGTAAAGGGTTGGTGTAAGACGGAAACAAACCTCAGGGGTTTTTGGTAATTACGAATATGTGGGTTTTTTTCGTTATTTAGCCTAAGTTCAGGGAGTTTTCGTAATTTACTCTATAATAAAATCTATCTCTGTTGTAGCAAATTCAAACTGTTTCATCCAAACGCAACTTATATGATCCTATTATATGTGTTATCAACCATATATCTATATTGTCTATTTCTCTTGTTTTGTAGGAGAATGTATGCATATATACTGAGTATATCTTTGGTAATATTCACTGTATGATGAAATTATAATAAAAAATATATATATGTTAATTCAAATTTAATACTAAAAAATTTAAGGTTGTTTAATTCCTTTTACCTGAATGGGCATTGACTAAAATATTAGTATTTTCGATAGATATAAAAATTTAACGACTAACCTTTTGAAGAATCAATGATATGGTAGAGTCACTCACGGTTTGGTGTTCCCATTGTTACAGTGAAGAACGAACAACAAGTTCTAACAAACGTTCACGACCAGCATATTTGTCGTCCCACTCCTCTTTTAACTTGATTGCACATTTCACAGCCATAGGGTTGCATTCGACTATTTTAATGCTTAGAAGAGATTTACCAAATGTGAGAGGGATCTCTTTTAACTTGTAGCAATGTGCGATGTGAAGGCCCTGAATCACAGGGAGGCATAGACAATTTTGAAATGTCCATTGCTCCAGATTGATGTCTTCAATCTCAAGATATAAGAGACTTTGGAATTCGTTGTCACGAACCTCCCATTTTGGGCCTCGAAAAGCATAGAATTTCAGTTCGAGATGTGTAAGATTTGGCAATGAAGAAATCTTTCTCATTTCTTCCCACGGAGATCCTAAGCCACTCAAAACTAACGCTGTAAGACTTAATGGGAAGTCTGAAAGAGGAACAAGTGGGGTAACAACCTCTGTCTTCAATGTAGGATTCATAATGTAACATCTTAGTTCTTGTAGTTGATGGAGATGGGAAACGTGATCAAAGCATGTCAAGGGCTCTGTAGCATCAGGAGCCAGCTCGATATCAATCGATAACGCCTTCAATTTAGGGATTTTTTCGAGCACAGATTTGGCACAACTTTGAGGACCGACACCACCTAGTTTTAATAGGTTTGGTAGGAGAGATCCTTCACAACAAGGATGTGGTAGGTCTCTTCCGCAGGTGTAAAGATACTTCAATTCATTCATATTCCATATCTCAATAGGCAGATACAATCAAGTGCTGAAGGTTCCAGAGTTTGTAAATGGAAGAAGGGAGGTTTCCACTATAAAGGAGGGCGAGGTATCTTAATTGAACTAGTTTCAGTACTTCCATCGGGAACTCATAGAATCTACTAGAAAGAGCATCCAATACCCTCAGCAACCTCAAATGTTCCAAAAACAGCGGTACTGGATATTTATGAAAATAACCAGTACAAAGGAGAGATCGTACCTTTGAATAAGATGCAATTGAGTTGTGCACATCTTTGATGGCAAGTAGAACATTATTACGGATGCACAATCGGCGTTGGCTTTCTATACCTTCTTCCCGTAGAGTATCGCCATGGCAATTTAAGGCATAGAACAACTTGGTCCTGGCAGCTTCTTTGTTACACAAGTACCAAAAGGACGAATGACACTTGTCGGAAACGTTTCGGGGTCATTTCCGTAAATATTTCAAAGTTTCGAGGATGTTCCTGGTAGTAATGGAAAAAATAGAAATGCGTTTCCACCAAATAAACTGTTCCGCCTAAACTTCAGGTAATGGAATCGAGCTCAACAAATGATCACCTACCATTACTCTTCGTCGAGAAAGATTTATTGCTCAAAATTGTCGGGACTTGCGCCTTTTTTTTCCAATGAAAATATAACTTACTGTTGCATTCTGCTAAATCAAATAATTAGCAACTAACTAAAAAACCTTAGTCAACTAAGCAAATAACTCAATCGACTAACTAAAAAAAAAATGTCTATTAACTAAAATATTAGGATGAACATCAAACAAGACAAGACGAGAAGGAAGTTGAGTCGAGTATTGCACACGAAAGTTGAAGATGAGAATTAGTTGAACAACATACGAAACACGAGAACTCAAAACCAAAACTTTCACCGTCTAACTATAACTCAATATGCAAGCTTCGTATTAACACAATACGACACACATGCACTTTTTTAATAACTAGAATTCCTTGTCATGTAAAAAATGAGAACAACTTATCAGTTATACTTACCAAACAATGCAAATCTGATATTATGCAATAAATAAATATATAGGATGACTTGCTTAGTATTTAATCTAAATTTTCTAGGAATAACAAAAATGTAGATTAAAATAAAGATGTTAATAACAGAAATTTCTTATGTTCTCGCTGATTAAGTACATCATCCTGATAATGGTGCTTAACCGTCTTGAGACTGGCAATATTTATAAAAAATAACGTACCTATGATTACAACAACTCCAACACCAAAAAGGTAGACACTGCATGCGTAAATATCAAAGTACAATTGTAAATAAAATTGATGTCAAAAGCAAATTTCAGAAAGAAAATAAAAATAAAAATAAACGTAGTCAAACTCAATAATAGAGGATCAATCGATCATGAAGCGAACACGCCTTGGGCGCTCATCTTAGGCGTTCACATTTTCTTGCGAAAAAAAAAGCCTTACAAATCGATTTGTAGGGCTTTTTAACATGACATTGGTTCCGTAATCGACCTACCCAATGCATATTACACATAAAAGAGTCGGAATTACATCAAAAAATCGAAGCCCAACCCTTCTTCAAGCTTGATTTCGAATTTTCGAATTTTTTTTTTATGCTATTTGCAGTTTTGGGGGGTTTTTGGATATTTTTAAAAGTTTTGGGGGTTTTGTTATAAACCGCAAATATCAATTTTGTGACCGTAAATAGCATTAGCATTTCATTAAAAAAAAAAAAAAAAAAAGTGCAATCAGCTGCTCTGAAAAATGGATTTGAACAAATTTCTTCAATATCTCAACCTTAATTCACACTTTTCTCTTCAATCTTTTCAGCAATCCTTACAATATCACAACCATAACTCAATTTCTATAGATTCTTGCGATTTTAATTTTGCGATTCAAGACCGATTCAAGGAGTTTTTTGACTGGATTTTGCGATTGATAATGATGAAGGCAATCGTTTAAAATTGGTGGATGAGGACGGTTTAAGTGACATTGATCTTTAAAATTATAAGTGCTCGAATATTTTTACAAATTAGGTATTTGAACTTGAACTTAGGGCCCATTTCGCTAAAGTTTATTTTAAACAGCTGATAAACTCTTACATCTGATAAGTTGTTTTAAGAGTTGATAAGTTGTTACGTTTTATTTTTAGAATTAATTTTTTCAAGTGTTTAGATAATAATGTTACAAGATATTTTTACTCATTATTATTATCTTAACTAAATAGGCGGGGTAAATGTACTTTTTAAAAAACTCCAACAACTTATATTTTGAATTTTTAAAATCTTTTTTAAAACAAATACCTAACACATAGGAAGAGCTTATAAGCTCTTACATATCTTATAAGCCTAGACAAACACCACCTTAGATGATGTTATTTGATGAACAATTATATTTTTTGTCCTATTTTATAATAAGATGTTGAAACTTGAATTTAAATCTATTTTGAAATGAGTAGTTTAACTTAAAAATAATAAATTTTATATGTTTATAATATTTTTATAATGTAGATATATATATTTTTTTACTATTTTAATAGTTGGTTATATATCTTACGATACGATACGATAATAATGATACGGTACGAGATATGGAGCAAAACAATACGAGATATTTTTACGATCCGATACCTGCAACACTGTTAAGTGTATATTTTTACACTTTATCGTACCTTTTTATTTGGGCTTTTGGTGTGTTTTAATGATAATTGGTGCTTAAAAAGTTGATTTATTGTATTTTAGGTACAAATTGAAGAATTGGAAAAGTATGGGGTCAAAACTGCAATTTTGGCAAAAATATGGGTCAAAAGTGAAAATATCAAAATTCTGAAGAAACAAGGCTCGGACCCCCGTCCCAGTTTTAGTGCAAATTATGGGACCCCCGTCCCATACCCCGAAGTTGCGCAGTAAAGGAATTTTAATTGCACAAGGAAACTGCCTTCTTCCCCAAGTTCTTCACCCTATATAAGACCAATCCAAGCACACAATTAGGGATCTTTTTACGCAATTTGGAGAGCAACAAAGCAATAACGAAGACGAAGAATTCGAAGACTCTAAGCATAGATTTATCGTCTATGATTTATTTTATTTGCGTTTTTGCTTTAATCATGAGTAGCTAAATTACTTGTTTCTAGGATTTTATTTGGAACCCTATGTGGGATTTATGAACCCAATTCTATGATTTTATGCAAGTTTTAATTCCGGATTATTTCTTCTACTTGTTTTATTAAGTTCATGAAACTAGCCACTTTATGCGCTTTTATGTTATTGTTAATCGCATGAATCGGAAGATCGGGTTAATAATTAGAACTGTGGTAGAAGAGCCTTTGTGGTATTAACATAGGAATATAGTTAATCTCTTAGGTAGCCATTATTGAGATTTCTGCTTAATGCTTTGTTCTAGAATTAATTGCATAGGAATATAGTAATTGAATCTAGAGTATTAGAATTGTAATACACGCGGAAGCGGGTTATGATTATTTTAGCATCTCAGGTTAATAATCCGGGTTAATCGCTTGCATAATTGAAGGAATTGGGGGAGTAATAATCACATAGGGGGAAGAATAAAATCCTAGGCTCGTTTACTCTGATAAATCTTCGTGTTTAATTTGCTTTCTTGCTTTGTCGTTTTAATTTGTTTTTTAATTTATTTTAGTTAATTCTCTCTAAAGTCGACTGTGTAGGGTGG
Source organism: Erythranthe guttata (assembly GCF_056151865.1). Taxonomy (NCBI): domain Eukaryota; kingdom Viridiplantae; phylum Streptophyta; class Magnoliopsida; order Lamiales; family Phrymaceae; genus Erythranthe; species Erythranthe guttata. Next base: position 17,384,474 of record NC_142536.1, on the reverse strand, counting down.
GCTTGATAATAATTGGTAGAATTTAGCGTCTAGGATTAGATAATTAAATATTCCCTGTGGGTTCGATATCCGGACTTTTAGTCCACTATATTACTTCTAGAACACAGCATTAAACAAAAATCTCAATAATGGCTACCTAAGAGATTAACTATATTCCTATGTTAATACCACAAAGGCTCTTCTACCACAGTTCTAATTATTAACCCGATCTTCCGATTCATGCGATTAACAATAACATAAAAGCGCATAAAGTGGCCAGTTTCATGAACTTAATAAAACAAGTAGAAGAAATAATCCGGAATTAAAACTTGCATAAAATCATAGAATTGGGTTCATAAATCCCACATAGGGTTCCAAATAAAATCCTAGAAACAAGTAATTTAGCTACTCATGATTAAAGCAAAAACGCAAATAAAATAAATCATAGACGATAAATCTATGCTTAGAGTCTTCGAATTCTTCGTCTTCGTTATTGCTTTGTTGCTCTCCAAATTGCGTAAAAAGATCCCTAATTGTGTGCTTGGATTGGTCTTATATAGGGTGAAGAACTTGGGGAAGAAGGCAGTTTCCTTGTGCAATTAAAATTCCTTTACTGCGCAACTTCGGGGTATGGGACGGGGGTCCCATAATTTGCACTAAAACTGGGACGGGGTCCGAGCCTTGTTTCTTCAGAATTTTGATATTTTCACTTTTGACCCATATTTTTGCCAAAATTGCAGTTTTGACCCCATACTTTTCCAATTCTTCAATTTGTACCTAAAATACAATAAATCAACTTTTTAAGCACCAATTATCATTAAAACACACCAAAAGCCCAAATAAAAAGGTACGATAAAGTGTAAAAATATACACTTAACAAACACACATGCACTTGTTTTGATAATTCCAACAGTTTCATCCAAACGCAACTTACATTACCCCAATGCACGTGTTATCAACCATATATGTGTATTGTCTATTTATAGTTGTTTTGTAGGAGAATGTATACATATACATACAATTGAGTAGATCTTTGGTAATAAAAAATATTTAAAAAAAAATTAATCGAACTTATCGGCCTGTTAGACCTCAAATTCCAACCCTTTTGATACAAATTCATCCTCAGATAGAAATAAAAATTGAATGACTAACCTTTTCAAGAATCAATATTCTGGTGTTCCCATCAGTACAATGAAGAACGGACAATAACATATAATCGACGTCCATGACCGCCATATTTGTCGTCCCACTCCCCTTTTAAACTGTTTGCACAATTCACAACCATAGGGTTGCAGTCAACTAAATAAATATTTTCAAGAGATGTACCGAATGTGAGAGGGATCTCTTTTAACTTGTAGCAATGTTCGATGCCAAGAACCTTAATAGCAGGGAAGCAGAAATTTGTTGTCACAAACTTCCAGTGCACCAGATCGGTGTCTTCAATTTGAAAATGTGAAAGCTTTTGGAATTCGTGGTCGTGAACCTCCCACTTCGGGCCTCGAAAGGCATAGCATTGCAGTTCGAGATGTGTAAGATTTGGCAATGAAGAAATCTTTCTCATTTCTTCCCACGGATATCCTAAGCCGCTCAAGGTTAACTTTGTAAGACTTGATGGCAAGTCTGAAAGAGGACCAAATCGGGTAACAACCTCAGTCTTGAAAATAGGATTTGTAATTTCACATTCTAATTCTTGTAGTTGATGCAGATTGTAAATGTGATCAAAGCAACTGAAGGGCTTAGAAGCAACCGGAACTAGTTCGATTTGGATTGTTAACTCCTTCAGATTAGGGATTTTTTCAAGCACATCTTTGGTACAACTTTGAGGACCGACACCAGTTAGAGTTGTGAGGTTTGATAGGAGGGATCCTTCACAAGGATGTGGTAGGTCTCTTCCCCGGATCTCGAGAGACTTCAATTCTTTCATATTCCATATCTCAATAGGCAGATAATATGGATTCCCAACAGATTTTACGATCCGGTACTGATGATGAACAATCAAGTACTGAAGGTTGAATAGTTTGGAAATGAAAGTAGGGAGGTTTCCATCGTAAGTGAGGGCGAGGTATCTTAGCTGCAATAGTTTCAACACTTCCATTGGGAACTCATAGGATTTAATAGAAAGAGCTTCCAATACCCTGAGCAACCTTAATTGTTCCAAACAAAATGGTACAGGATATTGATGATATGGACCGGTACATAGGAGAGAGCGTACCGTTGAAGCAGATGCAATTGAATCGTGCGCATCTTCAATGGCAAGTAGAACATTATTTCGGATGCACAATCGGCGCAGCTGGTAGTTTATACCTTCTTTTGGTAGAGCATCGGCAAGACAATTGAATGCATCGAAAAACTTATTCTTGGCAGCTTCTTTGTTACACAAGTACCAAAATGATTAATGAAGGTGATATATAAACTTTTCTTCATTGTAGATGATAACATTATTTGAAAGAAGCGCTCCTACATAAGCAAACGTATAATCAGTTGAAGTCATGGTTGATTTTCGGTTAAGAAATCCTTCAGCACTCCACAAGTCGATCAGTTGGCGCCTCCACACCATATAATCTTGTGGGAAAGCTCCTAAGTAGAGAAAGCATGCTTTCAAATGTTGAGGTAAATAGTCATAGCTTGGATATAGTACATTGGACATTTGATCATATGCATCCTTGTAAACCGAATTTTGTTTATCATTAGCTACCTGGTTCCAGTACACCGAAGTCTTGTCAGTTTTGGAAAGGATGTGGGCAACTGTAACTATTGTAAGTGGAAGACCTTCACAATTCTCCGCAATCTTCTTTCCAGATTTCTCGAGTTCACGAGGGCAAGGCATTGCATCAAACACCTTGTGACGAAGAAGTTCCCAACTTTCTTTCTTATCAAGGAAGGGTAGTCTGTGAGAATTCAAAGGGTGGACACATTTACTTACTTCTGTTAGCCTAGTAGTCAGTAATGCTACACTTCCATTTTTGTCGTCTGGAAATACGTTGGCGAACTCATAACAGAGATCCGTGTACCATACATCATCCAACACGATCAAGTATCTCAATTCACTTAAACTTTCGCACACCTTCCATTTCAGCTCATGTAATAATTCTTCTCCTTTCGTAAGCCATATTATTTCATCAATGTCAGCATTATTCAATTGTGTGAGAATATCCACCAAGATGTCCGCTAATCGATATTTAGGGCCTATTGTCACGAACACAAGCCTGCTATAATGACTCGCAATGAACGGATCTTGAAATAGTTTCTTGGCAATAGTAGTCTTACCAATGCCAGCCATCCCATCGAGCGACATAACTATCAATTCAGAGTGTGGGGAAATAAGCCAATCTCTTAATCTCATAAATAGATCGGACAATCCAACCATGTTAGACTCATTTCCACCAGAATCAGTTATTGTCGGGACAACATCATCATCATCTTCTTCTTCTTCTTATTCGGGAGAAGGGTTGCGTAACTCATGAATGTAGGCACTCTTCATAATGTTCACCATTTGGATAAAGGAATCGACATCTTGCTTTATTTCCTCCACATCTGCTGAGTATACCGTTAATGGTGGATGATCACTCCCAGCTTCTTCGGATTGTGTTGAGTGGAACTGATTTAAGACATGAGATTCTATTACATCTTCAAATCTGTATACTGCATCTATCATTTCCGCCTCCAAAGTTTTTACCATCTTCATGTTAATGGTGCTCCTCCATTTGTCGAATTCTCCCAGATCTTCTTTTAAGGAAAGAATATTCTCATACAGATGTTTTAGGATTTGTGGGGATGAATTTTGAACAATCGGAATATGTGATGAATTTAAAAGGCGGCCAATTGTCAGCTCAAGAGAAGAAACAGCACCATAAGCCATCTTTCAACTCTCTCTCTCTCTGTTTGACAAATCACTGTCAGCATCTGATTTTTTTTGAATAAATTTCTTCATAGGCATTGTTTGTTGAAGTTATTGCTCTGGAAGCATGTGCAAAGGAATATTTATTTATTAATCCATGTCGCCCATTAATTAACTTTTCTAATGAACAGGTTGTATTCTATTATGTTTTTTTTTTTGCAAAAACCACCCCTGTATAATTTCAAATTGCTAAAAAAATCCTCATGTTAAAAGAATTAGCAATAGCGCCGTATGAAAATTAGTCAAAGGCAACAAGGGCCCTGCCAGCTTATCGTGTGCTCCACATGCGGATTGTGCGACTGGGTGTATTTTAAACCCGAAAGGACCAAAATGCCCTACTAATTATAAATTTCAAAAATTACAGATTCACCCCAAAATTCTATATTAAAAAAAAATTCAATTCAATCCTTGACCTTTTCAAAAAAGCCATCTTCTCCAAAATAAACAAAAATGTTCACTCAACCAGCTTCACACCATCTCCGACGTCTTCGTCATCAGAAAACAACAATCTCGATTTCTACCCCGAAACGGCATCGTCGGCCTCACCTCCAACCAGCACTCGAACTCCGAAACGGCGTCGCTTGGAAGTCGGCAGCACAAAATAGATCTAAACCGGCTCCAATTCGTTCTGGGGTTCGAGGGTTGGCAGCTTACCTCCCAAAACTCGATTCTAAATTATGTGAACCTTGATTCGTACATGAGTGAGGTCGACTCCAAAACCACCTCCACCACAGCCGCCGCCATCATAACCACCGTACCTCCCTCACGACATCAAGATCCAGACGTTTGCAATTGCAGGTAGACGACGGCTCCCGAATGTGTGCAACGGTTGATGCACCATTAGAGAGCTTTCATGGAGAGTAGTTGTGTTGGGGGTGGGGTTGTTTGACGGAAAACAGCATGTGCACCGCACATGACAGAGAAAAGATACCCCCATCCATGTAAATGTAGAATTTTAAGAGGAATTTCATAAATACGCAACCCTCCATTTCTCGTTTTATTTGATGTTTGATATTGTGTTTCGAGGCTGCATATGCTTATAACAATCCTCGATTTTCTTTTCATTTGCTATGTGTTTTCTAAGGTGAGATTTTGCTCCGCGAAAACTGTCAAAGGGGAGTATTTTACACCTAACTTCAAGTAATGAAACAGAGGGCTTTTTTTAAGTTCTTTGAAATATGAAATCAAGAGACTAAACACGGCTTTTTTCCGATAGGAAAATATGACTAACTAGCATATATGTTCCTTATACTTCGGTTATCGTATGTATGTAGTTATCTTTGATTTACCTTTTTTGGCAGAGACGAGTAAAATTTGTAAATTCGACAATATGTGCGACACACGTGCACCTTTCTTAATTGCGCAATAGTCTTAATTTTAACCTCACAACATATAACTGATGAGGATGTAATAAAAAATCAATCAAGAAAAATTAAACACACCAAATAACATTAACAAAATATTCAAACACGCTTTGATTTGTCCGTCTCAAAACTGAAAGTACGTTCCTCCGATTTCTTGATGCAAACAATGTCGATGTAATTTCTCTCGTGATCAATCAGCCTACGGCTCTCGAGATGATACACCTGTAATAAAGGAGAATGTTCAATGATTTCGGATGTTAATTTTTTTTTTTAATCCATAATAGCAAATTCATTAATCAGTAATCAAATAAATTAATTTGTAATATAATAAAGCGTAAATTACGAAAACCTCCCTGAACTTAGGCTAAATAACGAAAAACACCACCACCTATCCGTAATAACCGAAATCCCATTCTGATTAACTGTTAACCGAGTTTTTTAACAGAAAATTTGTACAATCTATTATACCTTTTATTAAATAGGTGAGAAATAAAAGAAAATATGTGCAATTGTGTAAAGTCTATTTCTTGGAATTAAAAAAAATACGTGAAAACTCACACTGTAAAGGGTTGGTGTAAGACGGAAACAAACCTCAGGGGTTTTTGGTAATTACGAATATGTGGGTTTTTTTCGTTATTTAGCCTAAGTTCAGGGAGTTTTCGTAATTTACTCTATAATAAAATCTATCTCTGTTGTAGCAAATTCAAACTGTTTCATCCAAACGCAACTTATATGATCCTATTATATGTGTTATCAACCATATATCTATATTGTCTATTTCTCTTGTTTTGTAGGAGAATGTATGCATATATACTGAGTATATCTTTGGTAATATTCACTGTATGATGAAATTATAATAAAAAATATATATATGTTAATTCAAATTTAATACTAAAAAATTTAAGGTTGTTTAATTCCTTTTACCTGAATGGGCATTGACTAAAATATTAGTATTTTCGATAGATATAAAAATTTAACGACTAACCTTTTGAAGAATCAATGATATGGTAGAGTCACTCACGGTTTGGTGTTCCCATTGTTACAGTGAAGAACGAACAACAAGTTCTAACAAACGTTCACGACCAGCATATTTGTCGTCCCACTCCTCTTTTAACTTGATTGCACATTTCACAGCCATAGGGTTGCATTCGACTATTTTAATGCTTAGAAGAGATTTACCAAATGTGAGAGGGATCTCTTTTAACTTGTAGCAATGTGCGATGTGAAGGCCCTGAATCACAGGGAGGCATAGACAATTTTGAAATGTCCATTGCTCCAGATTGATGTCTTCAATCTCAAGATATAAGAGACTTTGGAATTCGTTGTCACGAACCTCCCATTTTGGGCCTCGAAAAGCATAGAATTTCAGTTCGAGATGTGTAAGATTTGGCAATGAAGAAATATTTCTCATTTCTTCCCACGGAGATCCTAAGCCACTCAAAACTAACGCTGTAAGACTTAATGGGAAGTCTGAAAGAGGAACAAGTGGGGTAACAACCTCTGTCTTCAATGTAGGATTCATAATGTAACATCTTAGTTCTTGTAGTTGATGGAGATGGGAAACGTGATCAAAGCATGTCAAGGGCTCTGTAGCATCAGGAGCCAGCTCGATATCAATCGATAACGCCTTCAATTTAGGGATTTTTTCGAGCACAGATTTGGCACAACTTTGAGGACCGACACCACCTAGTTTTAATAGGTTTGGTAGGAGAGATCCTTCACAACAAGGATGTGGTAGGTCTCTTCCGCCGGTGTAAAGATACTTCAATTCATTCATATTCCATATCTCAATAGGCAGATACAATAGATTCCCAACAGATTTTACTATCCTTGGATGTTGAATAACAATCAAGTATTGAAGGTTCCAGAGTTTGGAAATGGAAGAAGGGAGGTTTCCATTATAAAGGAGGGCGAGGTATCTTAATTGAACTAGTTTCAATACTTCCATCGGGAACTCATAGAATCTAATAGAAAGAGCATCCAATACCCTCAGCAACCTCAAATGTTCCAAAAACAGCGGTACTGGATATTTATGAAAATAACCGGTACAAAGGAGAGATCGTACCTTTGAATCAGATGCAATTGAGTTGTGCACATCTTTGATGGCAAGTAGAACATTATTACGGATGCACAATCGGCGTTGGCTTTCTATACCTTCTTCCGGTAGAGTATCGCCATGGCAATTTAAGGCATAGAACAACTTGGTCCTGGCAGCTTCTTTGTTACACAAGTACCAAAAGGACGAATGAAGGTAAAAATCAAATGTTTCATTGTCGAACATGATAACATTTGTGGCATAAAGGTCATCACAATATCCAAAGCTATCATATGCATAATCCATGGTCTCCTCATAGTAATGCACTGATTCTGAGTTAAGAAATCCTTCAGCACTCGACAAGTTGGCTAGTTGGGACTGGTCTAGTAAATAATTTTGTGGGAAAGCTCCAATGTAGAGAAAACATGCTTTTAAATGTTGATCTAAGTAGTCATAGCTTGGATATAGTACCTTTGACATTTGTTCATATGCATCCTTATATACTGAATTTTGTTTATCATCCGCTACCTCGTTCCAGTACTCTATTGTCTTGTCAACTTTTGACAGGATATTGGCAACCGTGATGATTGTAAGAGGAAGACCTTCACAATTCTCGGCAATCTTCTTTCCAGCTTTCTCAAGTCTATAAGAGCACGGTTCTTCTTCACCAAACACCTTCTCGCGAAGAAGATCCCAACTTTCTTTCTTATCAAGGAAGGGTATTTTGCAAATATTCAAAGGCTTAGCACAATCAGCTACTTTTTTCATCCTAGTTGTGACCAACACTCGACTTCCATTTTTGTCATCTGGAAATAACTCCAACAACACAGAACAGAGGTCTATTTCCCATACATCATCCAACACGATCAAGTATCTCAAATACTTTAAACTTTCGTAAACCATCCTTTTCAATCCAGCTAATACTTTTTCTCCTTTCATAAGCATTATTTCATCAAAGTCGGGATTCACTTGTGTTAGAATATCCACCAAGATATCCGCTAGACGATATTTAGGGCCTATGGTCACGAACACGAGCCTGCTATAACAACTCACAATGAATGGATCATGAAAGAGTTTCTTGGAAAGAGTAGTCTTACCAATGCCAGCCATCCCGACCAGCGACACAATAATCCTTTCAGAATTTGAGGAATTAAGCCAATTTTCTATTGACATAAATATATCAGATAATCCAACCATGATAGGCTCATTTCCCCGAAAATGAGTTTTTGATGCCACAAAATCATCATCATCATCTTCTTCAGGTGAGGGATTGTGTAATTCGTGGATATAGGCCCTCTTCATCTTGTTCATTTTTTCGATAAAGGAATCGACATCTTGCTTTATTTCCTTCACATCTACCGAGAATATCATTGATGGAGGATGATCGGCCGTCTCTTCTTCTGCTTCAGATTGTGAATGGAACTGATTTGAGAGATGAGGGTCGATTACATCTTCGAATTTGTATATTGCCTCTACCATTTCCGCCTCCAAACTTTTCACCATCTTCATGTTGATGGTGCTCCTCTTTTTATCGAATTCTCTGAGAGCTTCTTTTAAGGAAAGAATCTCCTTGTACAAAAGTTTGATGATTTGTGGAGATGAATTTTGAACAATCGAAATATAAGATGATTTCAAAAGCCGCTCAATTGTCAGCTCCAGACAACCAGCAGCACCATAAGCCATCTCTTTCAATGCTCTCTCTCTCTCTCTCTCTCTCTCTCTCCTCTCTCTCTCTCTCTCTCTCTCTCTCTCTCTCTCTCTCTCAGATCTCTCTCTCTCTCTCTCAGATCTCACACAACTAATTTCAGTGAACTGGAAATATGGAACAACTCTTCTACATAAGCATTTGTTTGTGAAATTATTACTATGAAGAGAATTATCTAAGAGAAGAAGATTGATTTAGTCTTTCCGAACTCAAAAGTTATTTAAGGAGAAACTCAATGGTTAATTTCTCAATGACAAATGTGAAAGGAAGAAAAATTGAAACGCTGAATATTTTCATCCATATATTTAAAGATATCCATTTTTGTCCAACACCTATAATAATTCTTGACAGAGACGTTTAAATTTCACTTTCCACATTTGTACTTTGGCTCGGTATCACTTTACACCCTTATTCTTTCAATTGCATCGATTTGGCATCCCGTGCTTGAAAAATTGTCTCAATGTGGCCCTCGTTGTTAGTTGTTAGACATTTAACCTTAACACAGTCGGTCTAATCTCTGAAATTACAAAAACATCACCTCTCCCAGTTTATATAATTATTAAAAAACAAAAGAAAAATAAATAAAAAAAATAGAAAAAAAACAAAAATAAATAATAAAAAATTTCAAGACAACAAGAAAGCATAGTCCACGACGGCAACCACAATTTATTTTTTATTTTTATTAAAAAAAAATTTAAAAATTAATAATTATTTAAAGTAGGAGGTGTGGTTTTTTTGTAATTTTCAGACTTAAATCAAATGGTGTTAATGTCAAATGTATAGAGACTAACGGCAAGGGCCACATTGAGACAATTTTCCAAGTACATGGGGCCAAATCAATGCAATTGAGAATAGAAGAGAGTAAAGTGATATCGAGCCATAATACAAGGGGGAAAGTGAAATTTATCCTGTTAAAAAATATCTAACATCCAACAAGTGAAATTTATCCTTTTAAAAAATATCTAACATCCAACAAGTGAAATTTATGCTTTTAAAAAATATCTAACATCCAACGTATGCGTTTCTCTCCTTTTCTCTCTCCCAATGTCAATTATGTAGTTTTAATAAATTTTAATCTTGAATTAACTTAGAAGTTGATATGTTTGTAAAATAAATTTTAATCTCGAATTTAATTTTATAAAATTATGAAATAGTATATTGTAAAATGGAAAAAAAAAAAAAAATCTAATTGAGCTCTTAATTATTTTAAGAAGTAACATCACCAAGAAGAGTTCTTTCATTAATAATTGTATTAAACTTGTTATTTTATATCTTAATATATCGTTCAATCAGGATTTTAAGTTCGCGAATACCAAAGTATATTAACACTTTTATGAGGAGAGCCGATAATGCTAATTATACAAGAATTTTTCTAAATAGTTATATACAAAATAGAAATTTAAGAATTATTATAGGGGCCATGGCCCCCTTCGGCTCTATGCCGACTCCGTCACCGCATCAGTTCCTTTTTTTGTATGTCTTCATAAATGGATGCCCATTTTAACTTATTGATGGCACGTAGTAATCAAATGAAGTCTAAATTTAGTACATAAAAAAGATATTGTTTTGTGTTTTCATATATATAAAAAATATATTATTTTTAAAAAAAATTGTAAGTAAATCGTGGGATCACGTGATGTCGCGTGACAGCAGGTTAATGTTAGAGAATATAATTTGGATTTGTGAACACATGTTGCGTGGCTCGTGACTTTTGGCATGCAATTTTTTGAACATTATATTTTACTTAAATTATCTTACAAGTATGTCTATTAGGGAATCTAATCACGAGACCATTGGGTTTTTGCACATGATCATACACCATAAAAAATAATTAGATAATTGCCAATTTTTAACTAATTTAAATAGTTAATTCAAAATTAAATAAAACTCATCATTGCGACAATTCTTGTGTGGTTTACAGGCTATTGTACGAAGAATTAAGTTGTTACGAGTTCTTTTGTAAGAAAATATATAGGAATTTATCCTTTAGGAAAATTACGTACATACAATTTATGTCTTTGTAATTTATTTATAAGTATAAATATATTGAATATTTTTTTTGAACAAATCACAAATTTATCCATTGTCATTTTCTTTTTTTGTATTTTAAATGTTGTTAAATCACCCATTTATGCGGAATAATGAATTTCAATGTGATTCAATGATTGTTGCTTAATTAAATATTTAAGCATATAAATTTGCCATTTCAGCTATATTTTTTTTTTAGGGTTTATTAGGGATAACCCCCTTGTTCATATTTTCTAATGAGGTAGATCCAATTAATTTTTCTCTTTTTGAGATACACCCAAATTTGCCAACTTGGCAAAATATATTATGTAATTTCCCTTTAATACCCCTTTTTTATTTTGTTTTATTTGTGGACGGTATTTACTTCCTTAACTACGTGATATGAGATTGCTGATACATTGCCTAAAATCACGGAATAAAATTACGTGAGTATACTGGCAGTTTCTATCAAATCTTGTACAACCGGTTTTGAAGAATTTATCCAGCGTTTCATCGTTTTCCATCGGATTTGAAGATAGGTTCGGATTTCATCGTTTTCATCGTTTTTCATCGTTTTCCATCGTTTTCAATCGCGTTCGGATTTGAACCGGTTTTGAAGAATTTATCCAGCGTTTTATCGTTTTTCATCGTTTTCCATCGTTTTTTCACCGGCGTGGAAATAGGTTCGGATTTGAGCGTTCATCGTTGTCCGTTAGAAGAGGATGATGTTTGTTTGGAAGAGGATTGACAGAGTTAGAAGAGGATGGTTCACGCAGATCGGACCAGAGTTGTTTTATATGAGCTTCGTAGTTGGTTTATGCAATAATCGGAATAATTGTCCGCTGTGGTCGAGTTCATATTTTTTATCCCGATCGATAGTTGATTTATTTGTTTATAACAGCCGATTTAAGTGTGTTGGGTAGTACATTAAAATATAGTTTGTAGTCTTTTTTAATTTAGCGTATGGATTTTGCATTTTAAGTTTATTTTTGATGATATTAATGTATTGTCATTCAAATGTATTTGCAGTCTATTTAATCATTTTTTAGTATTCTGCATTTTTAATTTTGTTTCATGATTTTAGGTTTTTTCGATGGCGAATTTCGTATGGATTTTGTTGAGGTTTGGTGGGTTGGTTGCTATAAAGAGGTGTTTACGATGTAATGGCTCGGTAACTTCGGTTAAGTGTTAAACCGTTGTAATACAGTAGTATACTATTATGAATACCGCATGATACTACCATTATCATTTTATTATACTATTATGAGATTATTAATGTACTAGAGTGTTTTAACTCGACATATTGGTTTGATTGTGTTATGATGTGTTTTATGTATTTTATCAAAATCCTAGATTGAAATTATGAGATTATTAATGTACTATTTTATTGGTTATGTTGGAATACTTTACGTTGGTGTTGTTCTCAATGTTCTTGTCATTTCAGTGGTATATTGTTTGTAACACAATTTCATATCACTACAATAACCGTAATATACTATCATAGCAGATTAATGTACTATATTGAAATTATTAATATACTATGTGGTTGAATAATACGGGATCCATAGTTGATTAACGAGATCCATAGTCGAATTAGATCAATAAGATAGTCTATTACACGATATAAGGAAAATTACCCTAATTGATTAATATTTCAAACAAACATATTATTCAGTTTCCATATATATTATTATTTTTCATATATATTATTATTTACCCTAATCGTTTTCATATAATAAGGAAAATTACCCTAATTGATTAGTATTTCAAACAAACATATTATTCAGTTTCCATATATATTATTATTTTTCAATAGTCAATTAACTAAACTCATAGTCGAATTAGATACATGTGATAGTCGATTAAAAGATATGAGATAGTCTATTAATTTTAAAACACAAATCCGTCGCCGTCACTTCTCAAATCTAGGGTTTTGATGATTCTTCGGCCCATAGTCGATTAACGAGATCCATAGTAAAATTATACCAGTGGGATAGTCTATTAAATGATATGGGATAGTATATTAATACAGATGTAATTCGACTATGCATCTCGTTAATCAACTATGGGCCGAAGAATTATCAAAACCCTAGATTTGAGTAATCCTAGATTTGAGTAACCCTAGATTGGAGCAGCGACGGCGGCCAACGACGATATCACTTCTGGTGGATGTCCTGCGCATCAATTGCTGCAATATCACTGATTTAGTGCTCGAATTTGGTATGCGATTATAACAGATCTGCAATTACACAAACGTGATAGTCGATTTAGCCAAAACATATCAACAAATCGATGGATGATAGCGATTCAGCGAGTGACGACGACGTACCTACGGAGGCTTGGTCGGAGTGCAGAAAAATCGCCGATCCACGGCCGTGCAAATTTCTGGTTTTGGGAGGTTTTGCAGTTTTTTTGATAGTGGGTTTGTGGTGATAGTGTTTTAACGGGAATATAGAGAGAGATTTGATATTATTTCAAAAGGTAAAGTAACGGGATTTGTGGGATTTGATTGAGGGTAATTATGTAATTACGAAAAGTTTGGGTTTTTATCAAAATGGCAAATTTAAATTTGGATCTACCCCTATTATTTGAATGTTTAAGGGGGTTATATCTAATAGACCCTTTTTTTTAATATCCTCAACTTTAACTTGGACTTAAAGCATTGTCTGGTCTAGACATGATTTTTCAATAATCAAGCTATATATCCTCATTGATATTATATATTAAATTGGGGAAAGTACAATTTTCACCCCTCAAGTTTGCATCGATTTCACATTTGATCCCCAATGTTCACAAAAAATACATTTGGTCCCTCATGTTTCAATAATTGAACACTTTTGGTCATTTTTCGTCAATTTACCGCTACTCCGTCAGTTAAGGCAGTGATAGAGACATGTCTGATTCCGTTAGTTCTAATGAAAAATTGACGGAAATGACTAAAAGTGTTGAAACATGAGGGACCAAATGTGTTTTTTTTACATTAGGGACCAAATGTGAAATCGGTACAAATATGAGGGACCAAAACTGTATTTTGCCTATATTAAAATTAATTAAATAATCAAGTTTTATTTAATGTTCAATTAGTCAATTATTTTTCGGGCCAACCCATAATTACAAAAATATAAGTTTACGAAGAATTGAGTATTGGACCTCCCATAGTTTTAATTATACAATGAGTCACAAAAAATTATAATTTTATTTTAACTAATTTTATCTTGACAATTAAATAATAAAATATTGAGAAAAAAATGTAAGTTTATAATGTTACATCAAATAATAAAATATTGGAAATAAAATATAGAAGTGCATAGACAATAAATAGGCTCCATACAGAAAATATATAATCAAAGCTTTGGTACTCGCAATTTTAACTTATTAAATAATGGCCCATAAGTTTCTGAGTTTTTCTTTTTTTAAGGGTTTTTCTTTTTCTTGTAAAGGTTGTTAAAAGTAGACAGGGGAAGAGGGCCATGATCTATAGGGCCCCCAATATAATGTCTTCAATTAATATTAGACTAATATAATTGTTTTTTAATCCATAATTTTAAAATCTATTAATATTATAATCGATCCACTATTATTAGTTTTATATTGCAATATTACATTAAATTCTATAAATTTAATATTCTATAATTTGTTTTTGTCTTCAGTAATGAGGATAGTCATTGGTTTCTCAATTTCCGTTCGAGTACTCGAAGTCTCGAATCCATGACCAAATAAGTCATAATTGTAAAGTATTTATCAACGTACTATCTTATCGTGTCAATTAATATTCTATGTTGATTCTAAATATGTTCTTAGTCGTATATTTTTAATTTTCAAGTAAAAACCGACATAAAATAAATTATCGGCACTAGTAGATAGATTGAAGATGAGAATTTTATAAATAAAACTGAAATTTTTACTGGTTATTGTAATATTACAACTGTGTATCCTTTTTTTCGTTTTATTTGTATTTTTTCCTTAAAAATTCCATCGGTAAGCTGCTTGGTTAGTTCCAATTAAGGGTTGAAATTGGAACTAAATTTCTGAACTTTCTTTCCGGTGAATTGAAAAGGGTCGATTGTGGTGGAAGGTGTAGATCAACGCTCTCAAGGCAAATGTTGCTTCTTCAGCTCCCATAGGAGTTTTCGTAACTGATTGTTTTTCTCTTCTTAGTTCGTTTGATTCTTGCGACTTTTCTTCTGTTAGACGTTCCGGTTTTTCTTTGGCTCATTGACTTGCTACTCGTTATGATTTAAGTTGTACGAAATCCCCTAAAAAGAAAGAAAAGAAAAAGACCATACCCCGCAACATCTCTAGCAACTCTCTGCCAGTTCTGATCTGAATATATTTTATTTTGTAACAATATTTTTTTTTATCTAAATTCCGAAAGTTCCGATTTCCAATTTTTTGAAACATAATTGAATTATATATTAGATTCCGAATTTTTTTTTTCAACCATGAAGATATGTTCGGCATTCATTCATTACGATAATTAGCAAGTTAATTTATTTTACATTCTTGAGTGCCTTTAGAAAGAGCTTAATATTATTAATCTTTTATTTCTTCAAAAGAGATGCATCTCTTAAATAATAACCACATTAAACATTGATCCTCAAAATTCAAAAAAAAAGCTTATTAATTATTAGTATAATTTTTTCTTTCTTCAAAAGGGATATGCATGTATTAAATAAATTTTACATTAAGATGGACAAGCCATATGTCATGATCCACACTTATGTTAGTGTTGGATAAGATTTTTGACTCCCATAGTATATTATTTTAATTTATACATAAGTATTTATATATACAATGTATATTGACACACACGTACACACTGATTGATTGCATTCCTACTTAAAAAAGTTTTCATGTAAAATCTAATCTTACAAAAATAATATAAAAAGTTAGGTACATGTTTAATTTGTAATTATCACTAAAGAGTCAATAACTTTTGTTTTGTAGACACGACTAGTTAAATTAAATTTTTCATAGGCTTAGTTTAATTTGAATTCCATATGTTTTCAAATTGATTTAACCCTCATTGTTAGACACCGTATTCTTCTTACTCTGCCTGCTAGACCATCCTTACGGGCACAGGATAGTTCTAAATATTAATTCTTAGGAAGACTTGCTAGCCATTTTGTGATTGTCCGCACGTTATTATCTGCCACTTTAGATTTTCAATGCTGCATTAAATGTAATTTTTTTTCCTGTTTTAACCTTATTAATTCAACTCTAAGTATTAACTCAATCTTCTCACATCATTAAATGATTAAGGTTATTTTAGTTTTTCTAATGTGTTTTTCCTAAAATCAAGACACATTTATTGAGATTCTTAATACTTGTGCAAGCTAAAAATGACAGTTAATTAGAAACGAACGGAGTACTATTTTAGATTTTACATGGATTCACACACACTAATAATTGCAAAAAAACAAAATAGTAGTTAATTCTAGGTATGAGTTGACCATTCAAATTTGTCCCATGATTTTTATTTAATGTCCTTTAATGAAATTGTTTTTTAAGCTTCAAATGTTGATTATATTTTAAAAAATCTCATAATATGAACTTGTATAGAGATCTAAACAAGAACACTAGACTTTATAATCAAGAAGGGATAGTGATTAGTGACTGTACAATTGGAGGGCAGATACCACTGACTGGTAAATTAAAGTATAATTTATAAATTAGCAAAGTAAATACTAAATAATTAAGTAGTAAAAAGCTATTCTTTACTTGTTGGTTTGGTATCTCTTTAATGTTCAATTAATTAATTAACCCTCTTCTTCATCCTTTTCTTAAAGGGAATCTGCTACTCTTTTAGGGTTTCTTTATGGGAAAATTACAATATAATTTATATAAAAGTTTTATGAAGATTAAGGCTGCTTTAACTTTGCTTAGTAACCAAACTAAGCTAAGTAGAATACTAATTAATAGGGTCTAAAAAGGTTGAGTTTGAGGATATCCGTGGGAAGCTTCGTTGCGGGATTTGAAAGTGCTGAAACTGCAATGCTATGCCTTTCGAGGGGCGAAATGGGAAACTCGTGGCAAGGAATTCCGAGGACTTGAATATCTTTCGATTGAAGACAGTGATTTTGTTGACTGGACAATCGGAGATAACAACTTCGAATCTCTTGAGCACCTAAACACAGCTACAAACTAGAAAAGATTGTTAGAGGACAAATTTTAGGACGTGTTAGAGAGATCGAAGTAGTTGACTCCAACCCTTTTGTCGTGACTTGTACAAAGCGAATTTCGTGTGTTGACAACGTTAATGCTCACTCTTTGTGGGAAAACGATGGGAAGTAGTTGTTGTTTCATTGTTATCTCTCCTCTTCTTAATCCGATTCCCAACTGATATAGACAAGAAAACATGCAATGTACCATTCATTTCTCGCAGTGGCTGCCAGCTGATACCCGTTGAAGTAAAAATTATGCGTGCTTGAACAATTTCATGCTCAACCAATGAAAATAAACGGCAACAAAGAGGATCGGAAGTGTCAAGGGCACCAAGAAGCAATAATACCTGCAAAAAATATATGACATTATCTCAATAAGCAGTGAGGATCGGAACTATTGCTGGAAAAACTGAAAGGCAGCAACTAATGACAAAAATCGAGCGTAGACTGAAGTGTGTCATAATCTACGATATCATATGTGCATATTGATCAAACGAAAAATTGTTAGTAGAATTACAATTTGTTGTAAAATAAAGAAATATACGACAGTTATCCATTCTACTAAAGTTTTTTTCGATAAAATTTGTATCCCTAATTCACTTTGTATCATAACACGACGTCTATACTAGTCACAAGAAGAAATATAAATCGATACACTAACCTAGATTACCGCAATTGATTATAATCGAAGTTGGCAGTTAAACGGACGAAGAAAAATACCAGTCATTTTGTATGTCTTGGATGACAGAATTATCGGATGGAGGCAGAAGTTTCGATATGACAGCGGCGTAGAGGAAGAACACGAACGAAAACGAGCCAATGATAAGAAAGAACCAACCCCAAAATACCCTCCCATTCGAATCGACAAACTCACGAAGAGCAAGCATCTAACTTAATCTGCATAAAGGAAGCATCTTTCAGTGAAACAATTCTCTCAAATATATACCACAATGAAGCAATTATAACATAAATAATAATATGTATCCATTAATTAAATATCTTAAGATGTGGAAAATAAAATATAAAAAAAGGAATTTCTAAGTAAGGTATCTGCAAAAATAACAAGCGTGGGAGAATTCATATCTCCGATAATCACCAGAAGCAAAGCATTGATTATTGAAGATTAAAACTCAAAATAGCACAAAAAATAGGGTATGAGATTAAATAAATCGAAGCAAGATCTAGGATTCGTATGTTGAAACAAAAATCAATTAAAAAATTGGGAAAAAGTAAATGTGTACCTTGAATCTGAAAATGCACCGCAGGAAATTGCTTTGTGGACTGAGAGAATGATCAGACGAAATCAGTGGCGTACGGATGCAGTCACGGCGACAGAGGCGGAAGAGATAGGAAGCACCGGCGGTGGGGCGGTGGCGCGTAGTGATATCGACGATTGTGATTTATTTTCATGAACGGGTAACCGGGTCTCAAACGAGTCGGGTCCTTAAACGAAGCCGTTTGAAATTCTACGTATTTATTTGGGCTTTAAAAGTTGGGCCTTTATGTGGTAAATTAGTAATTCTGAAATGCTATTCATAGAACAACTTTTACCGGCTTGCAGTGCTACTTTATTTCATTTGTAACTTTTCTTAAGAAAATTCAAAATTCTCCCAAATCCTATCCAAGGTTCTTCGAGTTCTTGCGGATTAAACGAGCAATTCAACAACGATTTAAGGTAAAATTCGAACTCGAAATCATTGACCCAATGTTTTTATAGTAGTATATTAACAAATTTCGTCGAAAATCTATACGTTTTGAGTATTTTGATTATGTTCGAAAGTTTTCGGAAATAAACTTACATTTCGTGTAGAAACTCACGAAATTAAGGGGCTAATTTCGTGAGTTTGTACACGAAATAGACGTATTTGTTTGTTTTTCTTACGTTTCGTGTACAATTACACGAAACAAAAGCTTACATTTCGTGAGAAATCTCACGAAATGTAAGCTTTTGTTTCGTGTAATTGTACACGAAACGTATGTACTTTGGCTGTTTCACTGTCATTTCGTGGACAAACACACGAAATTAGTGCTTGTATTTCGTGTGTTTGTCCACGAAATGACAGTGAAATAGCACGGTTCATATTTTTTTTTTAAAGATTTATTTTATTTATTATTATTATTTAGACTGATGTTAATAGTGTTTTATTTAACAGATGGCAGGCAAAGGGAAATCAAGTGCAATTATGCGAGCAGTTCGTGAAGAGGCTGAACATCAAGAGCGCGAGCGCATGACTATGTCTACACAACGTAGGCGAGAGGCTGAGAGAGCTGGTGAAGCCAGATCATCAGTTCCACATCCCGATGTTGGGTCTTCTCGTGCTATGGAGGAGGATGAAGATGTGGACCCCGTTCACGAGACTAAGGTTGTAGCTCGTGGAGGTCGTAGAGATCGTGGAGGCCGAGGACGGGCCGTGGAGGTCGACCTCATACTCGAGTCAATCCGGATGTGCTAGATGGTCCATTTCCCGGTGGCCCGCGGGATCCGTCTTTGATACCGAGTTTCAAGTCGCACGTAGCGGCATATATTTGGAGGGGAGAAGTAAGTTAATTACTTGTTTTAATTTTAATATTATAATTTTTGTATCTTCTATTAAAATATTTTTATAGTTGATTAATTAATATGTTTTCTAAATAAATGATTGCAGGAACGTCCGGTTGGACGAGTGGAGTCCCGTATCAACTCCCTGAACCAATTCAACTACGAGAAGATAGCAGATGCCCTAGAAGACGTAGATGTATCCGTAGACAAGCATTTTCTGCGGATGACCGGTTTGTATCCCCTAGCCCAATGTTATTTACAGGGCCTAGATACTCCGCTGTTGTTTGCATTCGTGGAGCGGTGGCAGCCGGAGACGAACATCTTCCATATGCCGTGGGGAGAGATGACTATCACTCTCCACGATGTCCAGATGATTCTAGGTGCCAATGTGGAGGGACGGGTGGTCGCGCCTAGGTACGACGATGCCATCGAGCGGACAAACTGCGTGTATTTGCTGTCCGAGGCCTTAAACCTCGAGTTTGAGGATATTGACGAGTCGTGGAAGTATGGGGGCCCCACATGGAGGATGTTACAGGGACAGTTGTTGATGCCCGACACGCCCATGAGACGCCGAGTTCAGATATACCTGGTGTTTCTCCTCGGATCGATTTTATTCCCCGACAAGACATGTGATCGGGTGAAACCGTGGTATATGCACATGCTCGAGGATTCAGTGCTTGATCAGGTCGGCACGTATTCGTGGGGTTCGGCCTGTTTGGCCAATCTATACAGAGAGTTGGGTATATGCAGCCGAGCACAGTCGAGGGGCTTGGCGGGTTGCACCACCCTTCTTCAGGTAAATTTTAATATATTTGGAACTTATTTTGTTCATTTTAATATATTTTAATAAATTTTAATATCTTTAAATAAAATATTGCAGTGCTGGATATACGAGTATTTCCCGAGATTCTAGCCGCCGGAGGAGAGCGAGCGTTACCGCGAGTTTCAGCCTCGATGCAAGAGGTGGAACGCGCCGCCAAAAGCGGGCACGCTCGAGCATATTCGAGGTTTACTCGACAATATGACAGCGGATGATGTAAGTCTTTTATATTTATGTATTTATATTTTTTGAAATATGAATTTTTCGATATGAATTTTAAATATGAATTGTTTGATTTAAATATGTCTTGTAGTTTGTTTAAATATGAATTTTTTGATTTATGTATTTATATTGTTTTCTGTTTAGGTCGAGTGGCTACCGTATGGTCGGGATATACACGAGAGTATCCCTCGTACGTTGTATCATGGCACGATCCAGTACATGTGGGTCGTAGAGCCGTATATGCCTGATCGTTGCGTCCGACAGTTCGGGTGGGTTCAGGATATACCGCGCGGCTTGATTCCGTCGATGGAGCCATGTTCACGCGGTCCCAAAGGAGGTACATCGTACAAAGTCAGGCTTGATTCCGTCGATGGAGCCATGTTCACGCGGTCCCAAAGGAGGTACATCGTACAAAGTCAACTACCCATTTCCGGGTGGGATGTGGGACATGGTCTAGGCTCATTCCATTCGTGCCCGCGCATACAAGACGGCACGACAACGGGGGGAAGTCGACGAGCACTACATGGAGTGGTACACCGATCGGACTCATCCGAAGATCAACAACCCCGACGTAGGCCCGGCTCCAGTGCATCGAGAGAATGTGAGGCCACCAGATCAGCCGGCTTGTTACCAGGTAGTACGTGCCCTGTACCCGATCACCAGGAGCACTAGACAGGACTGGATGCAGCAGTTTGCCGATCTACGTGCCGATCTTGGAGATATTATGCAGCCCGCCGCCCGATATCTTGGCATCGACCGTGACAACGACAACGACGACGACGATGACGACGACGATCATGAGGTGCAGCCGCCGAGGAGAGCGAGGCGGTAGTTTATCGGTCTTTTTTGCCAGTTATGTATTTTTATGAACTATTTAATTTTAAAGTTTATTTTTATTATTATTATGACTATGCATTTTTATTATTGTTAGGAACTATTTAATTTAATAATTTTTTTTTTTTTATTATGAACTAATTATTTTACTAGTTTGTTGTTTTGTATTTTAATTCACTAGTTTTATGATTTGAATTTAGAAACTACGTACAACTGAAGCAATTAAAGTACATATTTAAACAACCTTACAAATAACCTTACAAATTTAATCATTCCAAAAACATAGGTTAAAACATTTTTGAATGCAAAAATTAAAACAAATACAAATTTAAACATAAGTTAAACTTTCAAATACCCGGCAGATGGTTATGATTACCATTACTCACACTCAATCGCCATAATCCATCCTCCGTTGATTTTTTGCCAATTAACCTGAACGGACAAGAACGTTTCTTTAATAGTACGTGTCGTCCAGATTGATATGTTGCACACGTTAAAACATGATGTTTTTCTGATTTAAAATGATTAATCAGTCGATGATTATGACTAATTGCTGTGTCTTTTGCCCACATGATTAACGCTTCTCTACTATCACACACAATACCACGTTCAAAGAAGTGACTATGATCGTGAGACTGTTCTCTTAGTTCTTGCATAAATATTTAAAATTAAAAGACAATATTTAAGGGATTTCGTAGAAAAACATACGAAATGTAGGCTACATTTCGTGTAAACACACACGAAATAATAGCTTGCATTTCGTAGTGTTTACCACGAAATGGAAGCTTGAATTTCGTATGATTGTATACGAAACAAACAACAAACGATTTTAATACATATTTCGTATAGGGTTACACGAAATGAAAGCATATATTTCGTGTGTTATAACACGAAATCTGTAAAAACGTTGGAAACGAACAAAAAACGTGTATTTTCACCTCAAAATCGAAGCCGTTGTCATCCATGTCGATAATACTTGTGCTTTAACTGATATTGGTCGAAAAATTACTAAAATTGATAAATTTTAAGAATGAAAGGTTGAGAGTGTTTGAGAGGGTATTTGGATAAGATTTGGAAAAGAAAACAAAAATGAATTATTTTGCACTGCTAGTGGTAAAAACCGCACTGATAATAGCAAGCCCCTTAGTAATTTTGGTATATAGTCGGAATCCAAGCCTTAGGAAATAGGGTCTATTAGATACAACTTCCTTAGTCTTACAAATAATAGGGGTAGACCCAAACTCAAATTTGTCATTTTGATAAAAACCCATATTTTTCTAAATTACATCAGTACCCTCAATCAAATCCCACAAATCCTGTTACTTTACCTTTTGAAATAATATCAAATCCCTCCCTATTTTTCCGTTAAAACACTATCCCCACAAACCCACTATCAAAATCTGCAAACGTCCCAAAGAAAACCAGAAATTTATACACCGGCGATTGACGATTTTCTGCACTCCGAAATCCCTCCCTATTTTCCCGCCGGGTTCGCCGCTTCCACCTCCGACCGCCGCCACCTCCGTCACCGTTGTCGCCGGTGGCCAACGACGATAACAACGATATTGGCCATAAGCAACACCTCCACCACCGCCTAGTCCTCCACCACCACCACATCCGACCACCTCCACCTCCAAGACCGCAAAAAACGACCAAGACCTCCGTCGCTCCGGCCTCCAAGGTCGTAACAATCAATTTAGGAGTGATATCGTCGTTGGCCGCCGTCGCCGCCGCCGTCACTGCTCCAATCTAGGGTTACTCAAATCTAGGATTACTCAAATCTAGGGTTTTGATAATTTTTCGGCCCATAGTTGATTAACGAGATGCATAGTCGAATTACATCTGTATTAATAGACTATCCCATACAATTTAATAGACTATCCCACTGGTATAATTTGACTATGGATCTCGTTAATCGACTATGGGCCAAAGAATCATCAAAACCCTAGATTTGAGAAGTGACGGCGGCGGATTTGTGTTTTAAAATTAATAGACTATCTCATATCATTTAATAGACTATCCCATATATCTAATTCGACTATGGGTTTAGTTATTTGACTATTGGGCCGAAGAATCAACAAAATCCTAGATCTGATAAGTGATGGCGGCGGATTTGTGTTTTAATATTGTTAGACTATCCCATATCATGTAATAGACTATCTCATTGATCTAATTCGACTATGGATCTCGTTAATCGACTATGGATCCCGTATTATTCAACCACATAGTATATTAATAATTTCAATATAGTACATTAATCTGCTATGATAGTATATTACGGTTATAGTAGTGATATGAAATTGTGTTACATACAATATACCACTGAAATGACAAGAACATTGAGAACAAAACCAACGTAAAGTATTCCAACATAACCAATAAAATAGTACATTAATAATCTCATAATTTCAATCTAGGGTTTTGATAAAATACATAAAACACATCATAACACAATCAAACCAATATGTCTGAGTTAAAAAACTCTAGTACATTAATAATCTCATAATAGTATAATAAAATGATAATGGTAGTATCATACGGTATTCATAATAGTATACTACTGTATTACAACGGTTTAACACTTAACCGAAGTTACCGAGCCATTACATCGTAAACACCTCTTTATAGCAACCAACCCACCAAACCTCAACAAAATCCGTACGAAATTCGCCATCGAAAAAACCTAAAATCATGAAACAAAATTAAAAATGCAGAATACTAAAAAATGATTAAATAGACTGCAAATACATTTGAATGACAATACATTAATATCATCAAAATAAACTTAAAATGCAAAATCCATACACTAAATTAAAAAAAGACTACGAAATATATTTTAATGTACTACCGAGCACACTAAAATCGACTGTTGTAAACAAATAAACCAACTATCAATATGGATCAAAGTCAGGAACTCGACCACAGCAGACATTTATTTCGATTATTGCATAAACCAACTACGACACTCATATAAAACAACTGTGGTCCGATTGCGTGAACCATCATCTTCTAACTCTGTGAATCCTCTTCCAAACAAACATCATCAGCCAAAATAACGATGTATATGTGACGGCGTACTTTTGTTAAAAAACATTCTACTTAATAGAATCAAGTATCAACACAAATCTTAAAATGTCTAACCACCATACACGACAACCCTGCACATACAGCGAAAATAAAAATGAAAAAAACACATTCATACCCGCTTAACAACGGACAACAATGAACGCTCAAATCCGAACCTATTTCCACGCCGATGAAAAAATCTTCAAAGCCGATGGAAAACGATGAAACGCTGGAGAAAATCTTCAAAACAGATTGTACACGATTTGATAGAAACCGCCAATATACTCACGTAATTTTATTCCGTGATTTTAGGTAACGTATCAGCAATCTCATATCACGTATTTAAGGAAATAAATGCTGTTAAAAAATAAAACAGGGGTATTAAAGGGAAATTACATAATATATTTTGCCAAGTTGGCAAATTTGGGTGTATCTCAAAAAGGGAAAATTAATTGGATCCACCTCATTAGAAAATATAAACAAGGGGGTTATCCCTAATAAACCCTTGGAAATAACATTGAATTATGCCTTTTGGGCAAATTTCGGCCACCCCTAAGATATGGTCAAATTACGAAAACTCCCCTCTTGTTTGAGTAATTATAGTCACCCTCCTCCTATTAAATAATTTTACCCGAAAATTATATTTATGTCATTTGGTTATTTACCGAACCAAACCGTATATTTAGTTCCGTAAAAGGTATGAAATGTTAGCGTACCAAAATTTCAGTTCGGTTTTTTCTGATTTAACATCCCTTAATTTACCTCTGAAGAGGTATTTTCGTAAGATAATACATAGTTGAGGTGGATGACTGTAATTACTCAAACAGGAGGGAGGTTTTCGTAATTTAACCATAACTAAGGGGTCGCCCTAATTTACCCTATAATATAATATAAAAATGTACAATCATGTTATCATAATCATCGCATCATTATTGAGATATCATCATCAGTGTTCTAAAAATCGGCCGAGGCGGCCGATTAATCGGTCTCCGAGATTGAGGCGGTTCGAGGCGGTCAAACCTTTAAAGCGGGTCAAACTCGGTGGCAAAAATCGGTCAAAAATCGGTTAAAAATCGGTTTTTTTTTTCTTTTTATAATTCAAAATAAAAGTTGGATTTTAATAACAACAAATATGAGTTTATGTCTTATTTTGTTTATGTTAATTGTTATTGTTAAAGAACTAATAATGTATGTCAGGAATGTTCAAGAATAAATGTAAATTCAAAAAAAATGTTTTTTTATTTATATTTTATAAGGATATTTGTGTATTATGATCTTATGATTATTAAACTTTTATTATGTTTTTGAGATATATACATGATGGAGATATAACTATGTTTAAATATATTTTTATATATGTTTGGAGTATTTATAAATAATATTTAGAAATATATTATATTAAATTTTAAAAACCGATTTATTTCCGATTTATCACCGATTAATCATCGCCGCACCGATTAATCGTGAGTCGGTGCCTGACCGACTCGGACCCGATTACCGCTTTTTACAACCTTGATCATCATACGCATGCATGAATATATACACATGGATACCGAAAATATATATATATATATATATATATATATATATATATATATATATATATATATATATATATATATATATATATATATATATATATATATATACTTGTATATATTTTCTATAATTGCAACCTGAGCATTCAAATTTTAAAATTGGATGGTGAATCTAAACACAAGATCCATGTAAAGTAAACGTATTGAGTGTAATATCTACACTCAACAGTGCGCAATTGGACGAGGCCGACGAGCTATAAAAATTAGGCACAAGAATCTCTCTAGAAATAATCCACACTTTCTCAACAATTAATTTTCACCACTTTGAATATTTAAATATAGTTATAGAATATTTTGCTTAACACACAATAAGGTCAAGATGCAGCATACACAATATTGCTATATACTAATTAAACTTGGTTGAAATTGATTGATGATTAGGCTAATATTCCCTCTTCAAAAGTCATATACCATATCTTCCAAAAGCTATAATACATAGTCAATGTTTATTAATCTCCTAATTAATTAGTTATTTGATCTAATATTTATAAGTTCGATTACGCCTAGACGCAGAAAGTTAAAGCTATATCTAAGGCTAAAAATTGAACCAGACTATTCGATACTCGATTTGAGATCGCTTTTCGTTCATTCGTTAAAACTTTATTTGAGCTCGATTCGTTAATCAAATTAACTAGATCATTTTGAATAAGACATTAAGATCATGTAATTGATATCTACAATAACTTAATCCAATTTATGTAATATGTTAAAATGTCAATCGAGTAAACATATTACATAATTTATGTAATATGTTTACTCGATTGACATTTTCCATGTGCAGTTTGATACATTAATCCAATTTCCTTGATTCGGCCTCAATTTCACTTTAATCTTACAATTTCATCCCATAAATTATAAAATCCCATAAATGAAACGCTATGGTGCACGTAAACTTATGTAAACGCATTTTCGCATTTCGGAAATAGAAACACCATGACACTTGTCGGAAACGTTTCGGGGTCATTTCCGTAAATATTTAAAAGTTTTGAGGATGTTCCTGGTAATAATGGAAAAAATAGAAATGTGTTTCCACCAAATAAACTGTTCCGCCTAATTTCAGGTAATGGAATCGAGCTCAACAAATGATCACCTACCATTACTCTTCGTCGAGAAAGATGTATTGCTCAAAATTGTCGGGACTTGCGCCCTTTTTTTTTCCGATGAAAATATAACTTACTAATGCATTCTGCTAAATTAAATAATTAGCAACTAACTAAAAAACCTTAGTCGACTAAGCAAATAACTCAATCGACTAATTAAAAAGAACTATCTATTAACTAAAATATTAGGATGAACATCAAAGACGACAAGGAAGTTGAGTCGAGTATTGCACACGAGTTGAAGATGAGAATTACTTGAACAATATATGAATACAAGTGAACTCAAAACCAAATCATTCACCATCTAACGATAACTCATGAATATCCAAGCTTCGTATTAACATAATACGTGCAACTTTTTTAATAATCGCATAAAAGTCTTAATTTTAAACCTCACAACATATAACTAATGATGATGAATTTGGTTGTTAAAATTCTTAAATCCATAATAGCAAATTCATTGATCAAATAATCAAATATATTAATTTGTAATATATTTCAAACTCTCAACTCTTATTTATTTGAGTTTCTTGTTTTTTAGTTTATTGCAGTAGTGAATTTCAAATCCATCCCAATTTCATACTAGCTTTCTTTCAAATTCTCTCCTCACAATTCAAACAGTTTCATCCAAACGCAACTTATATTAGAGTAAACTGCAAAAAGTACCCATGTGTTATCAACCATATATATCTATTGTCTATTTATAGTTGTTTTGTAGTAGAATATATACATATATATTGAGTATATCTTTAGTAATATTCACTGTATGACGAAATTATAAATAAATAAAAATTAAATTCAAATCTATCAGTCTTATAGACCTCAAATTCTAAACTTTTGATAGAAATAAAAAAATTAATGACTAACCTTTTGAAGAATCAATATCATGGTAGAGTCATGGCTTGGTGTTCCCATCATTTCATTATAGTGAAGAACGAATATCAACAGTTAATGAACGTTTACCATCGCCATAGTTGTCGTCCCACTCCTTCTTTAACTTTGTTGCCCAATTCATCGCCATAGGGTTGCAGTTGACTACTCGAATGTTTAGAAGAGATGTACCAAACTTAAGAGGGATCTCTTTTAACTTGTAGCAATGTACGATGCGAAAGTACTTAATCGCAGGGAGGCACAAATTCGTTGACACAAACTTCCATTGCACTAGATCAGCGTCTTCAATGTGAAGAAATTCAAGACTTTGGAATTCGCAGTCATGAACCTCCCACTTTGGGCCTCGAAAGGCGTAAAGACTCAATGTCAGATACTTAAGCTTTGGCAATGAAGAAATCTTTCTCATTTCTTCCCATGGATATCCCGAGCCTTTCAATACTAACTTTGTAAGACTTGATGGCAAGTCGGAAAGAGGAGCATGTGGGGCAGTTACAACCTTTGTCTTCCATATAGGATTCACAATGTCACATTGCAGTGCTTGTAGTTGATGGAGATTCGAAATGTGATCAAAGACTCTCAAGGTCTCAGTCGCATCGGGAGATAGTACGATTTGAATTCCTAAATCCTTCAGATTCGGGATTTTTTCAAGCACGTCTTTCGTACAACTTTGAGGACCAACACCAATAAGTTGTAAGAGTTTCGGTAGGAGAAATCCTTCACATGGATGTGGTAGGTCTCTTCCCACACAATGTAGATACTCCAATTCTTTCATATTCCATGTCTCAATAGGCAGATACAGTACATTCTCAACATAATTTATCATGCAGTATCGACCAACAATCAACTGCTGAAGGTTCAAAAGATTGGAAATAGAAGGAGGGAGGTCTCCATCATAAGTGAGGGCAAGGTGTCTTAGTTGAAATAGTTTCACCACTTCCAGTGGGAACTCATACAGTCTGATTCGAGCATCCAATACCCTTAGCAACCTTAAATGTTCCAAAGGTAATGGCACTGGATATTGATGAAATGGACCGGTACATAGAAGAGAGCGTACAGTTGACGCAGATGCAATTGAGTTGTGCGCATCTTCGATAGCAAATAGAATACTATTTCGAATGCACAATCGGCGGTGATACTCTATACCTTCTTCTGGTAAAGCATCGGGAAGACAATTTAAGGCGTAGAACAACTTTGTCTTGGCAACTTCTTTGTTACACAGGTACCAAAACGATGAATGGAGTTTATAACCATATACTTCTACATTAAACATGATAACACTTTTGGACAAAAGTATATCCACATAACCATAGGTAAATTTTGTGGAAGTCATGGCCGGGTCTAAGTAATGCGCTGGTTTTGAGTTAAGAAATCCTTCAACCCTCCAAAAGTCGGTCAGTTGGTGTCCATATACTGTACAATTTTGTGGGAATGCTCCACAGTAGAGAAAACATGCTTTTAAATGTTGATCTAAGTAGTCATAGCTTGGATATAGTACCTTCGACATTCGATCATATGCATCCGTGTACACTGAATGTTGTTTATCATCCGCTACCTCGTTCCAGTACTCTATTGTCTTGTTGGCTTTGGACATGATATTAGCAACGGTGACGATTGTAAGAGGAAGACCTTCACAGTTCTCCGCAATCTTCTTTCCAGCTTTCTCAAGTTCGTAAGAGAATGACGACTCTTGTTCACCGAATATTTTCTCACGAAGAAGATCCCAACTTTCTTTCTTATCAAGGAATGGTATTTTGAAAGAATTCAAAGGGTGAGCACACGCGGCTACTTCGCATAGCCTAGTTGCAACCAATACTCGACTTCCCTTTTCGTTGTTAGGAAATAAGTTCAACAACTGAGAACAGAGCTCTGCATCCCATACATCATCCAACACAATCAAAAATCTAAAATCTCTTATGTTAGAATCCGAGAGGATTCTAATTTCGGGTTTTCAACACGTGTGTGAAAACCGTGTATAAAAACTAGGGAAGTTTCCTTAGTTCTTTAAACTCTTATTTTGTCATTAATTTATTTAATTGCCTAAGTGTTTTGTTTAACAAGGAATTTTATTTGGAAAAGAATTTCCTTTGTTATACAACTTTTTTTTCTTACGTGAGATAAAATAACCTAATGGGCTCCACTTTTGTGTAGGGCTCTACTAATTCACCTAAGGAAGTATAAGAAGGGCAGCATCAACGTAATTGAAGATTGTCCCTTTTATTTTGAGAGAAAAAATCTTTTCTGCTCTTACGTTGCTGCCCAGACCTTTGAACTTAATCAGAGAAGAAAATACAGAGAAAGGGTTTGCTTCTTTCACCGAAAAGAAGATCGGTTCTTCGGGAGGAGAATTCAGAAGATCTCGGGAGGAGGTCGATCCGCCGACTGAGGGACTCAGCGTTGAAGGAATTTCAACCGTGCGGAAAGGGACGTGCTGCAAATTGAAGATTGACAATTCAGCGTAGGATACAAGAACGGCGTCGACAAAGAGGGAGTCTTTGCATTTTCGATTAAGTCCTATTACTGTATTCGTAAAACTAAAAATTAGTGAATTTCATTTGCAGGTCCCCGTGGATGTAGGGTACAATTGTATCCGAACCACTTTAAAATTTGTGTCTTTTTATTACTGTTCCATTAACTGTTGCAACTCTTCGTAAAACAGTAGAACAATAGCTAAAACTGAATCTAGAATTTATCAGACACAAATTTATAATTAATTTGCACGAAATAATTCTAACAATTGGCATCAAGAGCCTGTCACTAAATACATCTAGTGAGATTTTGGGAACTGATTACTCTTATTTTGTGCAGATATGAATACTCAACGAGAAGGATCTTCAACTACTCGTCCACCTCTCCTAATCGGCTCTAACTACTCATACTGGAAATCAAAAATGAAGATGTTTATCAAATCCATAGATGAGAGAGCATGGCGCGCCATCATAACTGGTTGGACACCTCCCATGGTCAAAGGAGAAGACAAAGTGGAAGTATTCAAACCAGAAGCAGATTGGAATGATGGAGAGATACTACTCGCAAACTACAACTCAAGGGCCCTAAACGCAATATTTAGTGGTGTTGATGATAATCAATTCAAACTAATAGCGTCTTGTGAATCTGCAAAAAGAGCTTGGGAAATCCTTCAAGTCACATACGAAGGAACGTCAACTGTAAGGACATCCAAGTTACAAATGCTGGCCACCAAATTCGAAAATTTGAAGATGGAGGAGAATGAGACGATCACTGACTTCCATGCCAAACTATGTGATATCTCCAATGAATCATACGCACTCGGTGAACCCTATTCGGAAAGCAAACTTGTGAGAAAAGCGATGCGCTCATTACCTGAAAGATTTGCTTACCGAATTGCTGCCATTGAAGAAGTCAGAGATGTTGACACGCTCAAACTAGACGAACTTATGGGGAAACTTCTAGCACAAGAACTCAATCATGGTGAAAATCATCGTGAAAAATTTAGAGAAAAGAAGATAGCCTTTCAAGCAGAAACATCATATGCAACGCCCCAAAATTCGTCAACTCAAGAAGATGAGCAAACAGTTGAAGAATCCTTGGCACTACTATCGAAAAATTTTGGGAAATTTCTCAAAAAGATCGGAAAAAGGGGAAATCTTCCAAGCACAGGGAAAACCGTGAATTTTCAAAATTCTAGGAGAAATTCAAATCAAGATAACTCAGAGGAGTCAAAACCAAGAAGAATACAATGCCGAGAATGCGAAGGCTTTGGTCACATTCAATCAGAATGCGCAAACACCCTGAAGAAAAAGAAGAAAATGTCACTTACTACTGTTTGGAGCGATGAAGAAGAATCTGATGATGACCAAGGAAACAACGATCAAGTCACTAACTTTGTAGCATTCAGCAGCAAAGTTCCTCTGGACAACTCAGAATCAACTGTTGCTGCAACTGTTGCAACAGACTGTGAAACAGAATCCAGGTATGAAAATATGTGTTCTGATTATGACAAAAATCTAAACGAAAATTCTTCTTTTGCAGAGGATCCGAACAGCAGCAGTGATGAGGAAGAACCAACCTTGGATGAAGTAAAGGAGGTATATGAAAAAATGTACCAAAAATGGCTCGACGTCGTTAAGGTAAATAACTTCCTGGAAAATGAGAAGTTTGTGCTTGTAGAGGAAAACAAGACACTAAAGGTAAGAATCTCTACTCTTGAGGAAAGGGTCATATCTAGTGATCAAGAGAAAAATAGTTTGCAGGCTAAACTTACTCAAACTCAAGAAGCAATTGCAAAATTGAACTTGGGTAGAGGTAACCTAGATGAAATCTTAAGCAACAACAAGCCAAACTATAATCGTCTAGGCATAGGAGGGAGTCAGCTACCCAAAGTTGATCTAAAGCGAAAGGAAGATCAAAACAGAAAAATCAACTTTGTTAAACAAGCTTCTGTCTCACAAACAGTTGCAACTGTTGAAGCAACGAAACACAATTCAAAGAAAAGGTTTATTCCCACTTGTTTTTTCTGTCAAAATCCAGGTCACATACGTCCTAGATGTTTCAAATATTTAAAACTTGTGAAAAAGCTTGTGGCTCGTTCTCTTTACTCTGCTAGGGCTGATTATTTTCCTTCACCCCCTCAAAAACCCAAAAATAAAATTGATATTTCCAATAGACCTCAGCAAAAAATTTGGGTTGAAAAGTCCACGTTTAAATGCTTATCTGCGATTACTTCTTTAAAAGCAAGTACTACTAATGATTGGTATTTTGACAGTGGGTGTTCACGACATATGACCGGTGTTAAAGAGTTTCTGAAAAACTATCAACAAATTACCGGTGGAGCTGTTACCTTTGGAAACGGAAAAAAGGGTGAAGTGCTAGGGAAAGGATCACTAAATCATGAGAATCTGCCAAAGCTGAAGAATGTACTACTTGTAGAAGGACTCACGTCAAATCTGATAAGCATCAGCCAGCTATGTGATCAAGATCTTGAAGTCAGATTCAACAAATTCGCATGTCGAGTATTAGACAAAGACGAGAATTGTGTTATTCAAGGAACTCGATCATCTGACAACTGCTATACTCTTGTCTCTGCAGGTACGAATTGTTTCAACAGTCTGTCAGACTCTACAGTGCTTTGGCACAAAAGGTTAGGACATCTGAACTTTGATAATCTCGTAAAAATTTCCAGCTGTGAATATGTTAGAGGGCTGCCCAAACTCACTAAAGAAATAGGAAAAATCTGTGGTGATTGCAAAATGGGTAAACAAATCAAAAGTTCACACAGGGCTTTAGCTAATGTGAGAACCAGTGGAAACCTAGAACTTCTACACATGGACCTTATGGGACCAATGCAAGTAGAGAGTATAGGTGGAAAACGGTACATATTTGTGTGCGTAGATGATTTTTCTAGATTTACTTGGGTAGAATTTATTAGGGAAAAATCCGATTCTTTTGATGTGTTTAAAAAATTATGCAAAAAGGTGAGTGTTGAGAAACAGCAGAACATCGTGAGAATTAGGAGCGATCATGGGAGAGAATTTGAAAATTCCTTATTTACTAACTTTTGTGAAAAATATGGAATATCTCATGAATTCTCTGCACCTAAAACACCTCAACAAAATGGAGTGGTTGAACGCAAAAATCGCACTCTACAAGAGATGGCCAGGGTCATGATGAACGCAAAGGAGATCGCTCCTCGCTTTTGGGCAGAAGCAGTTAACACTGCATGTCATATTATAAATCGAGTCTATCTTCGACCAGGTACCACTAAAACTCCGTACGAAATTTGGAAAGGTAAAAAACCCCAACTCAACTATCTTCGTACTTTTGGTTGTACTTGTTATATCTTGAATGACAGAGAACAGCTTGGGAAATTCGATGCTAGAAGTGATCAAGGAATATTCTTAGGCTATTCTCGAAATAGCCATGCGTATAGAATATTTAATCTTAGAACAAAATCTGTGATGGAATCTGCATATGTTCAATTTGATGATTTTAACAATGATGCAGGACCACTGGAAGAGGAACCAACAAAGGAATCGGAAAACAGTTCCAGTGTCGCACCAACAGTTCCAACAGTTGATGCAGCCTCTACCATTTCAGAAGACAGTGACGTCAATTCTGAAACAGGAGACGAAGCTGAAGTCAGGCCTCTCGAACTGGATGATCAAACTCACAAGGAACCCTCAAGAAGAGTCAAGAAGAATCATCCAGTGGATCAAGTCATTGGTTCAGTAGAAGAAGGAATTCAAACCCGAGGTAAACCTAAGGTGAATTACAAGGAAATGGCAAGGTATGTTTGTTTCACTTCGACTTTAGAACCCAAAAACGTCAAAGAAGCCTTATTAGATGAATATTGGATTCAAGCCATGCATGAGGAACTGGAACAATTCGTTAGGAATGACGTTTGGGTCTTGGTCCCTAGGCCTGACAATGTCAATATAATAGGTACAAAATGGGTCTTTAAAAATAAGTCTGATGAACACGGAAATATCGTTCGTAACAAAGCTAGATTAGTTGCTCAAGGCTATAGTCAAATCGAAGGCATTGACTTCGATGAAACTTTTGCACCTGTTGCTAGACTAGAATCTGTTCGATTACTCCTAGCCATTGCTTGTTTTCTAAAAATCAAACTTTTTCAAATGGATGTCAAAAGCGCTTTCCTAAATGGTATTTTAAAAGAAGAAGTTTATGTTGAACAACCCAAAGGATTTCAAGATCCACATTATCCCAAGCATGTTTTCAAATTAAACAAAGCCCTGTATGGTCTCAAACAAGCGCCTCGAGCTTGGTATGAGCGTCTTACAGAATTTTTATCACACAAGGGATACACTAGGGGTAGCGTCGATCGAACTCTTTTCTTTAAAAAATCAAAGGGAGACATCCTGATTGCTCAAATTTACGTAGACGATATCGTTTTTGGATCTACCTCGCAAACAAAAATCGAAGAATTTGTTAAACAAATGTCTAGTGAATTTGAAATGAGCATGGTTGGGGAACTCACGTATTTTTTAGGTCTTCAAGTTAAACAAATGAGTGATGGAATTTTCATAACTCAATCCAAGTATGCAAAAAACCTTGTCAAACGTTTTGGTTTGGAATCTGCAAAAACTGTTAGAACTCCTATGGGAACGAACGACAAACTGTCGCGACAGTTGGATGCAACAGCTGTAGATCCCACACTTTATCGAAGCATGATAGGTAGTCTCTTGTATCTTACTTCTAGCCGACCAGATATATGCTATAGTGTTGGAGTTTGTGCCAGGTATCAATCCAATCCCAAGGAATGCCACCTTAGTGCTGTAAAACGAATCATTCGCTACGTAAGTGGAACAATTGATTTCGGTATTTGGTATTCTATGGATACTAACACAACACTTGCAGGCTTTAGCGATGCTGATTGGGCAGGTGATGCAGATGATCGAAAAAGCACAACTGGAGGATGCTTCTATCTTGGTAACAATCTCGTGTCCTGGTACAGCAAAAAACAGAATAGTATCTCGCTTTCCACTGCCGAATCGGAATATATCGCCGCAGGTAGTTGTTGTGCCCAACTCTTATGGATGAAACAAATGGTATGTCATTATGGTATTAGTCAAGATTTATTGCATATTTATTGTGACAATATGAGTGCAATTAATATTTCCAAAAATCCAGTACAGCACTCTCGAACTAAGCATATTGAAATCCGGTACCAATTCATTAGAAATCTGGTAGAGGAAGGAACTGTCTCATTAGAGTATGTCTAGGGATGGCAAAAAAACCCGAACCGCTAGCTATCCGCGGGTATCCGCTCCGTTTAAAATCCGTTACCGAAACCATTAGGGTTTGGTAATGGTTTTGGTAAGAGAAAAGAAAACCGTCATGGTTTTGGTATGGTTCTGGTTTTACCTTCATGGTCATGGGTACCCGACCATTTAATATATATATATATATATATATATATATATATATATATATATATATATATATATATATATATATATATATATATATATATATATATATATATATATATATATTAATTCAACAAAATATGAATAAAAAAGATATTTTGGCAAAATTTTAAATAAAGTATTAAATAATTTTGGGAGGATATATTTTTTTCTCTTTTCTTTTTTTCTTCTTCTTTTCTGAGAGTTACTTAAACGTTATCGGACCCAAAGTTATTTTTTTATTACCGTAATTTAAATGGTAAATGGGTACCCGTGGGTACCCGGATATTCGCGGTAATGGTTCTGGTTTTTCCATGAACTTTTTAAATGGGTTTGGTATGGTCATGGTTTGAGCTATATTAAATGGTAATGGTTCTGGTATTGCACTTTTTCGAGGGTACCCGCTCCGCTGCCATCCCTAAGTATGTCACAACAGAAAAACAACTTGCTGACATCTTTACTAAACCCCTTGATGCACATAGGTTCGATTCCTTGCGAAATTCGCTTGGAATCTGTATTGTTTGATCTGTGCAGTTGCATAAACTGTTGCAACTGTCTGTGTCCAGACTTGCAACTTTTAGTTTTTTTTGGACACATCACACATATTGCATTTTGTTCATCTAAGTTATGCATTAGTCATGCTGCATGTGATGAAAACTCTTGTGTATTGGATACTATCTGTACTTTCGAACTTTGTGAGGTAAAACTTCATTAATCCCCGAATGATAGCTATAGAGACTTTAGTTTATTTAATACTCTTCACAATCTCGTCATGGTTTAACACTTTCATAAGGAAAAGCTGCCTCTCCATATGAGTGAAAGCTATTCTTGAATTTCTTTAAAAAAAAAAAAAAAAAAAAAAAAAAAAAAAAAAAAAAAAAACTATATATATTAAATTGGTCTGTGAATAGTTCGAAGCCTTTTTGAGTTGAGTCAGTAAATCACGTGGCCGAAAGCTCCTACAAGGCTCAAATAGAAAGCCCAGGGGACTACACATTGCACGACCATTGTAAACTTTTATATGGTCAGTGAATAGTTCGAAGCCTTTTTGAGTTGAGCCGGTAAACCTCATGATCGAACACTCACCACACGACTCAATTAGAAAGCCCAGGGGACTACACATTGCACGACTACAACTATCGCTAATTAAATTGCTCTGCTCTTCGTGAAAAAGCTACCATTAGTAGGGTGTGTATGCTACCTAATAAGAGCGTTTTTGTGCTTGATTTGAGGGTATTAAATTTATTGTTAGTCTCGTTAGTTTGTATTTTGGAGCTTGCTTTTTGTTAAAATTGAAGATAAACCCCATGGGTTTGATAGTCCTAATAGTATCCTATTCACTCGTGTTTACTCACTCATATTCTCTTTCGTTCTCTCACGTTTATTTTTTTGTCCTAGTAATTTAATTCTGCATATTAGGCATATATATAAAAAAAAAAAAAAAAAAAAAAAAAACAAAAAAAAAAAACCGGGGTGGGTTCGTATATGTGAGCTGCTTTGATCACATTTCCCGTCTCCATAAACTAAAAGTACTACAATGTTACATTACAAATCCTACATTGAAGACATAGGCTGTTAGCCCACTTGCTCCTCTTTCAGACTTGCGATCAAGTCTTACATCGTTAAATTTGAGCGGCTTAGGATATCCGTGGGAAGAAATGAGAAAAATTTCTTCATTGCCAAATCTTACACATCTCAAACTGGAATCCTATGCCTTTCGAGGCCCGAATTGGGAGGTTCATGATAAAGAATTCCAAAATCTTATATCGCTTTGGATTGAAGACACTGATCTGGTGCACTGGAAGTTCACGACAACGAATTTATGCCTCCCTGCAATTGAGTTCATTAGCCTCAAATATTGCTACAAGTTAAAAATGATCCATATGAAACTTGGTACATCTCAGATAAAATATGAGATAGCTGACTGCTACTCTCTTGTATTGAATGGGATGAACCATGTCGATTATTCACTGTGATGATGGGAACATCAAGCCATGAATCTGCTATACTATTGCTTCTTCAAAAGGTTAGTCATTTAATTTTTATTTCTATTTCTTCGGTCGGAAATCATTGACCATGCTCTTTTCATCACAGGTATATTATCTCAAGAGCCGTAGGCTGATTGATCACGAGAGAAATTACATCGACATTGTTTGCATCAAGGAATCGGCGGAACGTACTTTCAATTTTGAGACGGACAAATCAAAGCGTGTTTGAATATTTTGTTAATGTTATTTGGTATGTTTAATTTTTCTTGATTGAGTTTTTATTACATCCTCATCAGTTATATGTAGTGAGGTTAAAATTAAGACTATTGCGCAATTAAGAAAGTGGACGTGTGTCGCACAGATTTTCGAATGTAC
This sequence comes from Erythranthe guttata, assembly GCF_056151865.1. Lineage (NCBI taxonomy): Eukaryota > Viridiplantae > Streptophyta > Magnoliopsida > Lamiales > Phrymaceae > Erythranthe > Erythranthe guttata. The sequence goes on along the minus strand of NC_142536.1, from coordinate 17,345,985 downwards.
AAGTTTTACCCGTCTCTGCCAAAAACAGGTAAAGCAAAGATAGTTACATACATACGATAACCGAAGTATAAAGAACATATATGCAACAGTAAGTCATATTTTCTATCGGAAAAAAGCCGTGTTGAGTCTCTCGATTTCATATTTCAAAGAACATAAAAAAAAAGCCAGCTGTTTCATTACTTGAAGTTATGTGTAAAATACTCCTCTTAGACAGTTTTCGCGGAGCAAAATCTCACCTTAGAATACACATAGCAAATGAAAAGAAAAACGAGGAATGTTATAAGCATATGCAGTCTCGAAACACAATATCAAACATCAAACAAAACGGAACACACGAGAAATGGGGGGTGTGTTTTGCGTATTAAGGGGTATCTTTCTGTGTCATGTGCGGTGCACATGCTATTTTCCGTACATACTAACAGGACAAACGGACGGAGGGACAAAAACAACATAAAAATGGCATGTTTAGGGACGTAAATTGTAAATTCATCTTGTTTAGGGACGAAAATCGAATAAGTGGTATAGTATAGGGATGAAAAGTGTAGTTATCCCCAAATATGTTTTTGAAAGAATCCATAGTCTAAAGGTTTTAGCAATCCAAATAGAAATGGCTCCCGACAATTTTCAACCCTTGAGATGCTTTTGGTCATATTTTCCATCTCCATAAAATAAGGTCTCGTTCCTTTGGGAAGATAAAATTAGTCAAGATAAAATTAAATAATCTAATGAAACTTAATTATATTGTTGGACATTGGAAGATTCAATAAAAAACATGCTTAAAAGGCGAGATAAGACATGATAACATAATATTTGCGGGTCGACCCGGTAAGTTATTGAGGATACCGAACATTGAACAAAGTCCCATTATTTGGTTAAGGGTAAATTACAGCCACACCCTGAAGTATGGTTAAATTACGAAAAAAACAACCCTCTTGTTTAGGTACGTAATTACAACCACCCCTTAACTATGAATCTTTTTACATGTCCATCCTTGTGGTGTCAAATTTGAAATCTTCTAGATTATGTGGAATATTCTCCAGTTTGTATCCTTTTTAATATATTTGAGCTCCACATTATGAAACAAGATGATCATAAGATGTGTTTCTTGACTTGTAAATATCAAATTGTGGTGCATCAGAAACTGCATTTTTGTACAAAACGAGTACAAACTAGAGAACACTTTACGGAACCTAGAAGATTCTGTTGAATTTGACACCATAAGGATGAATCCGTATGAAGATTCATAATGAATTTTGAACACTACTAATAATTTAGTCAACACACATTTAGGAATTCCTTGATCCGAAATCATTGACCATGCTCCCTTTATTACAGATTTACAGGTACTAGTAAAAAGCACGTGCCTCGCACGTGTTTAATTAATTTTATAATGTTAATTATGTATTTGACTTAAGATAATATTTTGTATTAAAACAAAAAATATGTGGATTATTTATTTTTAACAATGTAACTTGAAAGAACACTTTATATTTATACAAGAAGTGTGGATTATTTAATTACAATATTTAACTATAAAATTAATTTTATAATGTGTACTTAAAGCAACATGATTTCATAATTTTTTACTATGTTGTTTTTCAAAAGCACAACCGTCAAACCAACATAGTTACATAATTTATTGCTTCTTTCTTTTCCATTATGTATTTTTACATTCATGTTCTCTTAGATATCCAATATCATTTCAAAACCAATTTAATCATAACAAAAAAAATAAAAATTATATCATTAAACTTATTCCATATTTTAATTTTGTTCAAATTGTCCAAAAAATCGTTATGACAAATATTTAATATTAAATAGCAAATACAAACATAAAAAAGGAAATTGGTTATTCAAATATACATATAAGGATGGTGGTAATTTGAGGCATTTAACAGTTTCTTGATTTTGTTGCATTACTATGGTGCTAATAAGTTAACTGAGAAAGCAATATCAGGTCTAGTGTTACTTGCAAGATACATTAGTCCCCCGATGACACTACGATAAGGTACTTCTGGACCAAGTAATTCTTCATTCTCTTCTCTATGGCGGAATGGATATTTCTTTATATCCAACGATCGAACAACCTTAGGATTACTCAAATGATGAGATTTATCCATGTAAAATCGTTTTAGAATCTTTTTCTTTATATGTGGACTGATGGATGAAGATTCCATTGAACAAATGCACGATCTGGAGGGCAAGACAAAATTTTGTCCTTCCGAGATTTTTCATCTCAAATTCTTTCATCAAATAGTTTGCGGTCTTTATGAGCCCTTCAGGAGTTACCAAAAGATTTAGATCCTCCACATAAACCGCAATGTTAATATAAGGAGTACCCAATTATCGTCATCTGGGTAGTGTCGAGTTGATAAAATTTAAACCAAGGAATATAGTACTCATCTTCGTTTTCAGCCTCAATTACCCACCCCTCTCCAGAGCCATCGGCTGCTGCACATGGAATTAAATTACAAATATATTTTTTAACCTGAAAATATATTATAATTGAATCCTCTGAAATTTTAAATGTTACCCACTTCTCTCTAACAACATTTTTGTCTTAAATGAGCTATTTTATTGGGATTCCTATACCGGGGTAAAATGGGGAATTGGGGATAGACTAAAAAATATTCCACGAAATCTAAAAAAATAATTTATTTTGACACTGTAAGGGTGAACGTGTACGATGGATACAATGTACACATGTGGATGCTATTATACGAAAAAAAAAAATTGTAATTATACCTCAAATCAGAGGTGGTTGTAATTTACTCATCTTTCTTTTAGCCTGTCCAAAAATCCAAAACAATTGTTACTTTCTGGTTTATTTATTTTGAAAAATACGAAAGCAATTACTATAAAGAAAAAGTAGAGGAAATACAAAACAAAACCATAGAAATATAATAGAAAGAGAAAAATGTGCATGAATTTTCATTATGCTATAAAGTGAAACAAAAATTCGTATTATGAATTAGGGGAGAGCATGATACATTGATTGAATGCATTGATTGAAATATCAATAACTATTTTACTTAACGAACCATAAATAGTATATAGTGTAACTTACTAATTAAGGGTAAAATATATATTTTTGTTTCTTAACATTTTTGTGCTTCCTATTATGCCCCTTATTACAAAGTTATACCATCAATTAGTTAGGATCAATTGTGTAATAACAAAAATGAAAATAATAAATTAACATAGCTTAATAATGTAGTTTAAATATCAAATGTCTTTTCATGTGGTATATTTATACTAAGACAAGTGTTTATTTTCTTCATATTGAATTTTTCTCTATGTATTGAAATTTTTCATGTAATTTAATTTGTATAAAACTACATTTGAAGAGCTTTCCAATGATATATTATAAGCATATACTTGTAAAACTTTATTTTAAAATAAATCATTTTATTTTAAGTTAAGCATTAGATACCTAAAGTAGTTTCAACTTTTAAATTAGCTCTCATATAATTTTTATCACGGATATTCCACAAATATGAAAATAGAATAATACAAACTCAAACGAATTATTATTTACTAATACTATTAATAATATTTATATTATGTTATATTAAAAGTATGATAATCTTTTCATATATTATGATTTATTTTGAAAAATGAAGTTTATTTTCTTAAATTATTAAATAAAATGTATTTTACATAAAACTCAGAATAGAGTTTTTCAGTGACATATCATAAACATGTAAGTGAACATTATCAACTTAATTAAGAATTATTTAGAAAGAAAAAAATAAAATTCAAAATAAATAATAATAACCAATATATAATAAATATGTCTAAAATAAGATGAAATAGTTGTGAATGACTAAGATTGATTTTAAAATATAGAGGTAAAATAAATTCTTAAATTTCATGTACTTACCGTTATTTATGGATTTTATTAGTATAAGTGATAATATGATTTAACCATAGTCAATTATGTAAAAAAAATAAAAAGAAAATAATTTAATAAATAATAATGTATATTAATTACTTTTTAGTATTATAATTTTAATTTTACGGATCTGTTAGTATACTACAAAATATACTTTTTTTTGTTATTGTAACTATTTTTATACATTAAATTTCAACAATGTCTTTTCTTTAGAGTGACATTTCAAGAGTTTTCTAATGATCATAATATTATAAATATTTCAAAAATTTCAGAAATTGCATTAATTTATAATATCTTGATCCAAATTCGGATATAATGGGATTTTTCACAATGTTTTCACTTTTTTTTTCGGAATTTTATAGCGAAATGCATGAACATCCAGAAAAAAACAACAAATTGCAATAAATAAAACCTATAAAAAACAATATGCAACACAAAGTTCCTGACATAAGAAAAATGCTACAGATTCCTTCATTACCAAATAAATATAAGCTAAATATTGAAAACAGACATATTACTACCAAAATTTTTAGTGACTGTTTTTTTTATAATATCATTATATTGATTTTGTCACTTGCATAACAGTTTATGAAATTATCATCGATCTTATCATATTCTTTTCATAAAAAAATACTACGAAGACATACTAAATTTTACGGGTTTTAAAATTTTCATATAATTTCTTTATTACTAAATATGTTTATTTAATTTACATATTTCGATAAAAGAAAAGTTATAAATTTATATCAAATAAAAAAATAATAAATAAAAATATTCTAGAGGTTTGAGATGTAAATCATGAAACTAAATCACGCCATTAAAAATATTTTATGGATTATTAGAAAAATATCATTTTCCGATGATCCAAAAATCCTAGTCGAATTTGATTTATCCAATAAATGGAATACAAAGTTCCCAAACATTACTTTTGTCTATGTGTTAAATAAAAAAAACCAAAAAAGAAACAAAAAACAAAAAAAAAAAAAACAAAGAGAGATCGAGAGAGAGCAGTAAAGTGCAAATATATTAATTGGATCTATTGATTGGAATATAAATAATATTTTTACGTACATAACAATATGTAATTTACATAGATATATAATAACTTACTAATAAGGGTAGAATAGGTATCACAAAAAAGTTAAGAAACATAAAACATTCTTGCTTTTAAAGGTAGGGAGATATTGTTTCAAGAGCCATATGCTGATTGATCACAAGAGAAATTACATTCATCATAGTTTGCATCTTGGATTTGGAGAAACATACTTCGAGTTTTCGGACCGAACAAATAAAAGCATGTTTGAATATTTTATCATCCATTTCTTGATAATGTTATTTTTGTGTGGTTGGTTAGTTTTTTCTTGATCATATATTCTTTTTTTCTTTCTGTACATCTTCATTAGTTTTCTTTCTGTACAAATTTATATTGGGAAAATTATAGTTTTCATCCTCAAGTTTGGACCGGTTTCACATTTGGTCTCCATGTTCACAAAAAACACATTTGGTCCTTCATATTTGAATAATTTCAACATTTTTTGTCAATTCTGTCAATTTACTGTTAGTCCGTCAGTTAAGGCTATAATGTGCACTACACGCTTGATTCCGTTAGTACTAACGGAAAATTGATGAAACGACTAAAAGTGTGTAAATTTTGAAATATGGAGGGACCAAATGTGTAATCCGTGCAAACTTGAAGGATGAAAACTATATTTTTTCCAATTTATGTATGAATAAGAATTTAAGGTCCACCAGCTCACAAGTTTGACTTTAATTTTTTATAATTTCATCATATAAATGAATATTACCAATGATTATGCTACTATTGAAATTTGGCAAATGAAGTTTGAAATTCCAGTTGATTTTATCTGTGCTAAACAAGATTCATCGATTAATTGGATACTTATTTGGTGATTTTATATAAAATTTTAGGCTTTAATACATTTAGGCTTTACCTTAGGGTTTTTTTTTCGTAATTTACCCTACTTTTTTTTTTGGGACTATTAGTCATAACCCCCTCTAGTGTTTTTTTAATAATGGGGGATCTAGCCATATTTTTAATATTGGTAGGAAACCCACTAGTTTAATTAATCCCGAAAATAGCCTTTTTGGAGCCACGTTATTTCTAAACAAAAAATCACACGAAATCAGGAAAATAAACCGCTGAAATCGTGTGAGATTTTATCCCCAAAATCTCGCTCTCCCAAATCTTTCTATAACTCCCACTGCAAAACCTAAATCTGCTAAACGACTACGCCGGCGACATAACCTATGGCTCAAAAATTCGAATTGCTGCCAAATTCCTAAACTCCCGCACAAAAATCTGCGAAACGACTATATTGTATCGTTCCCTGGGTAAGAAAAACAGGCGACGAATCTACAAAATAAGTGAAATTCTTGAAGCAATGGACACAAACGCACCGCAATCTAAAAATAAAGCGACGTCTGCGAGCAGTAAGTATCCCAATTGAAATAGTCTTGTTCATTAACATCCACTTTTCGATTATACCAAACAAACACATTCTACAAATGTGTTTGTTTTACATTTTGTTTTTGTGAACAGGAGAACGCGGGACGAAAGCATTGAACGACATTCAGCTAACCGACGCAGGTAATTAATCTGTTATTCTTGCTGGAATTAGTGGCAATGAAGAAATTTTTCTCATTTCTTCCCACGGATATCCTAAGCCGCTCAAATTTAACGATGTAAGACTTGATCGCAAGTCTGAAAGAGGAGCAAGTGGGCTAACAGCCTATGTCTTCAATGTAGGATTTGTAATGTAACATTGTAGTACTTTTAGTTTATGGAGACGGGAAATGTGATCAAAGCAGCTCAATGGTTCATAAGCACCAGGAGCCAAAATAATGGTGATCACTAAAATCTCTAGATTCGGGATTTTTTCAAGAACATCTTTGGTACAACTTCGAGGACTCACACCATTAAGTTCTAATAGGTTTGGTAAGAGAGAGCCTTCGCAAGGAGGATGTGATAAGTCTCTTCCCATGGCTTGAAGAGACTTCAATTCTTTCATATTCCATATCTCAATAGGCAGCATACACCAATCATTTTTTATGATGCTTCTATTAACAATCAAGTACTGGAGGTTCAAGAGTTTGGAAAGGGAGGTAGGGAGGTTTCCATTATAAGTGAGGGCGAGATATCTTAGTTGAACTAGTTTCACTACTTCCATTGGGAACTCATACAATCTGATATTAAGAACATCCAATACCCTGAGCAACCTTAAATGTTCCAAACACAACGGTACTGGATATTCATGGAAGTAACCTGTACAAAGGAGAGAACGTACCCTTGAAGTGGATGCTATCGAGTCATACACATCTTTGATGGCAAGTAGAACATTATTGCGGATGCACAATCGGTGCTCGTATGTTATTCTTTCTCCTACATCGTCACGACAATTTAAAGCATAGAAAAACTTGGTCTTGGCAGCTTCTTTATTGGACAAGTACCAAAATGATGAATGAATGTGTTAACTTCTTGTTTCCGTTTCGTTCATCATAACATTTTTGGAACAAAGCTCAATCAAATAATAATATGCACCATTAAAGGCAAATATGGCCTGGTCTGAGTAGAGATTTGGTTATGAGTGAGGAAATCCTTCAGCACTCCACAAGTTGACCAGATGACCCCAGCGCATCAGATAATTTTGTGGGAAAGGTCCCAAGTAGAGAAAGCATGATATTAAATGTTGATCTAAGTAGTCGTAGCTTGGATATAGTACCTTTGACATTTGATCATATGCATCCTTGTATACCGAATGTTGTTTGTCAGCAGCTACCTCGTTCCAGTACTCTATTGTCTTGTCTGCTTTCGACAGGATATTTGCAACGATGACGATCGTAAGTGGAAGACCTTCACAATTCTCTGCAATCTCCTTTCCAGCTTTCTCAAGTTTGTAAGAGAACGACTCTTGTTCACCAAACACCTTCTCACGAAGAAGATCCCAACTTTCTTTCTCATCTAGGAAGGGTATTATAAAAGTACTCATAGCACACTCACCTACTTCGTGTAGCCTGGTTGTCTGTAACACTTGACTTCCATTGTTGTTGTACGGAAATAAGCTTATCAAGCTACTCCAAGTCTCTATGTACCATACATCATCCAGCACAATCAAGTATCTCAAATACATTAAACTTTCGTACACCATCTCTTTCAGCTTATCTAATAATTCTTCTCCTTTCATAAGCATTGTTATTTCATCAATTTCAGGAGCATTCAATTGTGTGAGGATATCCACCAAGATGTCCGCTAGTCGATATTTTGGGCCTATGGTCACAAACACACGTGTGCTATAACGACTCACAATGAATGGATCTTGAAAGAGTTTCTTGGCTAGAGTAGTCTTACCGATGCCAGCCAACCCGATGAGGGAGACAATCGTATGTTCCGATTTTGACGAATTTTCTACCAAATGATCTTTGATTGCCATAAATAGATGAGATAACCCAACCATGTTATAAGACTCATTTCTAGACGAGATCAAACAATCATCATCTTCTTCTTCTTCAGGTGAGGGATTGTGTAACTCATGAATGTAGGCCCTCTTCATAATGTTCACCGTTTCGATGAAGGAATCGACATCTTGCTTTATTTCCTGCACATCTACTGAGAATACCATTAATGGAGGATGATCACTCCCATCTTCTTCGGATTGTGAATGGAACTGATTCGAGAGATGGGGGTCGATTACGTCTTCAATTTGGTATACCGCATCTATTATTTCCGCCTCCAAACTTTTCACCTTCTTCATGTTAATGGTGCTCTTTCTTGTATTGAATTCGCCCAAAGCTTCTCGTAAGGAACGTATCTCCATGTACAGAAGTTTGACGATTTGTGGGGATGAATTTTGAACAAGTGAAATACATGAAGAACTTAAAAGCCGCTCAATCGTCTTCTCAAAAGAAGCCACAGCAGCATAAGCCATTCTCTCTCTCTCACACACACAAAAATTTCATTCACTGGAAAGGCTGGAAAAATTCTTGTTCATAGGCATTTGTTTATGAAATTATATTTAATGGGTACGGAAACGAGAAGCCGGCTTTTTATTATTGGTAGCCTTTTTCTTTTTCTTTTTCTTTTTCTTTTTTTTTCTTTTTTTAATAATCTTTTAAGTTAGTCTACCAAAAGGTTTTATTCCACTTTCACCTAATTAATGGAGAGAATTATTAGAGAAAAATAACTAAAAAAAGTATTTTAGTCCATTAAGTACACTTTTTTTCTAAAACTCGGGCATATTTATTTATTTTCTTAATAGGGTTTTTGTGTATAAGCGTCTGACTCTGACCAACTATTTTCATTATTTTTTACTAAAAAAAAAAAAATCTATTTTCATTATTTTATGTTCAAGGATTATATGATTATATCTCTTTTGTCAATAAGTTCATCCTTTTAACATATATTATAAATAAAGGAAAATTTAATTTATATGACAAAAATTCAATTTTGATTTTTTTTTTAATTTACTTTTTTTCTAAAAATATTTTTTTGCCTCCGGTTTCCGGCGTTGATTTTTTTGGATTTTTTTTTCCTGGTATGTTTTTTTCCGCACCGGTTTCCGACGCTGACCGCCGGTCTCCGACATTGACTTTTTCAATTTTTTTTGTCTGTTTTTTCCGCCGTCGGTTTCCGACGTTGACTTTTTTAAGTGATTTCTTTTCCTAAAATTTTTATTCTCGTTTTTCTTTAATCCGCCACTAAACGTTGACCATAATTGTACTGTCGTTAACAGTAATTATAGTGTCACTGACAGTACATTAACGTAATTGTACTGTTGTTGACAGTATATTTATGTAATTGTACTGTCGTTGGCAGTACATTAACTCAATTTGTTCGATTATATTTAACTTCTACATAGCTTGAGACTACATATGCTTTTTCGATTTTCTTTTTCGTTACATACTTTTTAATTTGCAATGTGTTTTGTAAGGTGAGATTTCGTCCTGCGGAGATTGTCAAATAGGAGAATTTTACAGCAGAAACTGTTCCACCTAACTTCAGGTAATGAAACTCAACACATGATCACCTACCATTAGTCTTCGTCGGGAAGGATTTACTGCTCAAAATTGTCGGGACTTGCGCCTTTTTTTTTTCCGATGAAAATATAACTTACTGTTGCATTCTGCTAAATTAAATAATTAGCAACTAACTAAAAAACATTAGTCGACTAAGCAAATAACTCAATCGACTAACTAAAAAACCTGTCTGTTAACTAAAATATTAGGATGAACATCAAACAAGACAAGACGACAAGGAAGTTGAGTCGAGTATTGCACACGGAAGTTGAAGATGAGAATTACTTGAACAACATACGAAACAAGAGAACTCAAAACCAAATCTTTCACCATCTAACCGTAACTCAGTATCCAAGCTTCGTATTAACATAATACCTGCAACACACATGCACTTGTTTTGTTATTCCAACAGTTTCATCCAAACGCAACTTACATTATCCCAATGCACGTGTTATCAACCATATATGTGTATTGTCTATTTATAGTTATTTTGTAAGAGAATGTATACATATACATACAATTGAGTAGATCTTTGGTAATAAAAAATATTAAAAAAAAAAATAATCGAACTTATCGGCCTGTTAGACCTCAAATTCCAACCCTTTTGATACAAATTCATCCTCAGATAGAAATAAAAATTGAATGACTAACCTTTTCAAGAATCAATATTCTGGTATTCCCATCAGTACAGTGAAGAACGAACAATAACATATAATCGACGTCCATGACCGCCATATTTGTCGTCCCACTCCTCTTTTAAACTGTTTGCCCGATTCACAACCATAGGGTTGCAGTCAACTAAATAAATATTTTCAAGAGATGTACCGAATGTGAGAGAGATCTCTTTTAACTTGTAGCAATGTTCGATGCCAAGAACCTTAATAGCAGGGAAGCAGAAATTTGTTGTCACAAACTTCCAGTGCACCAGATCGGTGTCTTCAATTTGAAAATGTGAAAGCTTTTGGAATTCGTGGTTATGAACCTCCCACTTCGGGCCTCGAAAGGCATAGCATTGCAATACCAGGTCTGTAAGATTTGGCAATGAAGAAATCTTTCTCATTTCTTCCCACGGATATCCTAAGCCGCTCAAATATAACTTTGTAAGACTTGATGGGAAGTCTGAAAGAGGACCAAATCGGGTGACAACCTCAGTCTTGAAAATAGGATTTGTAATTTCACATTCTAATTCTTGTAGTTGATGCAGATTGTAAATGTGATCAAAGCAACTGAAGGGCTTAGAAGCAACCGGAACTAGTTCGATTTGGATTGTTAACTCCTTCAGATTAGGGATTTTTTCAAGCACATCTTTGGTACAACTTTGAGGACCGACACCAGTTAGAGTTGTGAGGTTTGATAGGAGGGATCCTTCACAAGGATGTGGTAGGTCTCTTCCCCGGATCTCGAGAGACTTCAATTCTTTCATATTCCATATCTCAATAGGCAGATAATATGGATTCCCAACAGATTTTACGATCCGGTACTGATGATGAACAATCAAGTACTGAAGGTTGAATAGTTTGGAAATGAAAGTAGGGAGGTTTCCATCGTAAGTGAGGGCGAGGTATCTTAGCTGCAATAGTTTCAACACTTCCATTGGGAACTCATAGGATTTAATAGAAAGAGCTTCCAATACCCTGAGCAACCTTAATTGTTCCAAACAAAATGGTACAGGATATTGATGATATGGACCGGTACATAGGAGAGAGCGTACCGTTGAAGCAGATGCAATTGAATCGTGCGCATCTTCAATGGCAAGTAGAACATTATTTCGGATGCACAATCGGCGCAGCTGGTAGTTTATACCTTCTTTTGGTAGAGCATCGGCAAGACAATTGAATGCATAGAAAAACTTATTCTTGGCAGCTTCTTTGTTACACAAGTACCAAAATGATGAATGAAGGTGATATATAAACTTTTCTTCATTGTAGATGATAACATTATTTGAAAGAAGCGCTCCTACATAAGCAAACGTATAATCAGTTGAAGCCATGGTTGATTTTCGGTTAAGAAATCCTTCAGCACTCCACAAGTCGATCAGTTGGCGCCTCCACACCGTATAATCTTGTGGGAAAGCTCCTAAGTAGAGAAAGCATGCTTTCAAATGTTGAGGTAAATAGTCATAACTTGGATATAGTACATTGGACATTTGATCATATGCATCCTTGTAAACCGAATTTTGTTTATCATTAGCTACCTGGTTCCAGTACACCGAAGTCTTGTCAGTTTTGGAAAGGATGTTGGCAACTGTAACTATTGTAAGTGGAAGACCTTCACAATTCTCCGCAATCTTCTTTCCAGATTTCTCGAGTTCACGAGGGCAAGGCATTTCATCAAACACCTTGTGACGAAGAAGTTCCCAACTTTCTTTCTTATCAAGGAAGGGTAGTCTGGGAGAATTCAAAGGGTGGACACATTTACTTACTTCTGTTAGCCTAGTTGTCAGTAATGCTACACTTCCATTTTTGTCGTCTGGAAATACGTTGGCGAACTCATAATAGAGATCCGTGTACCATACATCATCCAACACGATCAAGTATCTCAATTCACTTAAACTTTCGCACACCTTCCATTTCAGCTCATGTAATAATTCTTCTCCTTTCGTAAGCCATATTATTTCATCAATGTCAGCATTATTCAATTGTGTGAGAATATCCACCAAGATGTCCGCTAATCGATATTTAGGGCCTATTGTCATGAACACAAGCCTGCTATAATGACTCACAATGAACGGATCTTGAAATAGTTTCTTGGCAATAGTAGTCTTACCAATGCCAGCCATCCCATCGAGCGACATAACTATCAATTCAGAGTGTGGGGAAATAAGCCAATCTCTGAATCTCATAAATAGATCGGACAATCCAACCATGTTAGACTCATTTCCACCAAAATCAGTTATTGTCGAGACAAAATCATCATCTTCTTCGGGAGAAGGGTTGCGTAACTCATGAATGTAGGCCATCTTCATAATGTTCACCGTTTCGATAAAGGAATCGACATCTTGCTTTATTTCATCCACATCTATTGAGTATACCGTTAATGGTGGATGATTACTCCCAGCTTCTTCGGATTGTGTTGAGTGGAACTGATTTAAGACATGAGATTCTTTACATCTTCAAATCTGTATACTGCATCTATCATTTCCTCCTCCAAAATTTTTACCATCTTCATGTTAATGGTGCTCCTCCATTTGTCGAATTCTCCCAGATCTTCTTTTAAGGAAAGAATATTCTCATACATATGTTTTAGGATTTGTGGGGATGAATTTTGAACAATCGGAATTCGGAATATGTGATGAATTTAAAAGGCGGCCAATTGTCAGCTCAAGAGAAGAAACAGCACCATAAGCCATCTTTCAACTCTCTCTCTCTCTGTTTGACAAATCACTGTCAGCATCTGATTTTTTTTGAATAAATTTCTTCATAGGCATTGTTTGTTGAAGTTATTGCTCTGGAAGCATGTGCAAAGGAATATTTATTTATTAATCCATGTCGCCCATTAATTAACTTTTCTAATGAACAGGTTGTATTCTATTATGTTTTTTTTTTTGCAAAAACCACCCCTGTATAATTTCAAATTGCTAAAAAAATCCTCATGTTAAAAGAATTAGCAATAGCGCCGTATGAAAATTAGTCAAAGGCAACAAGGGCCCTGCCAGCTTATCGTGTGCTCCACATGCGGATTGTGCGACTGGGTGTATTTTAAACCCGAAAGGACCAAAATGCCCTACTAATTATAAATTTCAAAAATTACAGATTCACCCCAAAATTCTATATTAAAAAAAAATTCAATTCAATCCTTGACCTTTTCAAAAAAGCCATCTTCTCCAAAATAAACAAAAATGTTCACTCAACCAGCTTCACACCATCTCCGACGTCTTCGTCATCAGAAAACAACAATCTCGATTTCTACCCCGAAACGGCATCGTCGGCCTCACCTCCAACCAGCACTCGAACTCCGAAACGGCGTCGCTTGGAAGTCGGCAGCACAAAATAGATCTAAATCGACTCCAAAACCACCTCCACCACAGCCGCCGCCATCATAACCACCGCACCTCCCTCACGACGTCAAGATCCAGACGTTTGCAATTGCAGGTAGACGACGGCTCCCGAATGTGTGCAACGGTTGATGCACCATTAGAGAGCTTTCATGGAGAGTAGTTGTGTTGGGGGTGGGGTTGTTTGACGGAAAACAGCATGTGCACCGCACATGACAGAGAAAAGATACCCCCATCCATGTAAATGTAGAATTTTAAGAGGAATTTCATAAATACGCAACCCTCCATTTCTCGTTTTATTTGATGTTTGATATTGTGTTTCGAGGCTGCATATGCTTATAACAATCCTCGATTTTCTTTTCATTTGCTATGTGTTTTCTAAGGTGAGATTTTGCTCCGCGAAAACTGTCAAAGGGGAGTATTTTCTTTTCATTTGCTATGTGTTTTCTTTTCATTAATTAACTTTTCTAATGAACAGGTTGTATTCTATTATGTTTTTTTTTTTTTTTTGAATAAATTTCTTCATAGGCATTGTTTGTTGAAGTTATTGCTCTGGAAGCATGTGCAAAGGAATATTTATTTATGGGCAAATGGCAAAAAGGCCCATCACATGGGACTTAAACGCATTTTGGTCCACAAAAAAAACAGTCTCTCAATTAAGCCCATCCCCATGTCTTTAGTCTAAAATACCCTCAATAATATAATTCTTATCAATTCCCACCCATTATACTCTAACTTCCTTAATATTACACATTGACCCCGAATTTAAACAAATATATCACATTAACCCCCAAAACTTTTTTTTTTTCAGTAAATAATATTTTTTCTGAAATATTTTTTTTCCGGCAAGATTCCGGCCCATTTCCGGCGTTGACTTTTTTTTTTTTTTTTTTTTTTTACTTTTTTTTTTCCTGAAATTTTTTTCCGGCCGGTCAACCACCGTTGACCGCCGGTCTCCGGCGTTGAATTTTTTTTTTTTTTTATTTTTTGAATTGTTTTTCTTAGAAAAAAAATATTTTAATTAATATTACTGTCTTGGCTACTAAATTACTGTCTCAGACAGTAATATTACTGTTTGGGACAGTAATATTATGAATATTATTTTTCCGAACAGTAATATTATTAATATTATTGTCTAGGACAGTTAAATTACTGTTGGAGACAGTAATTTAACATCCAAGGCAGTAATATTAATTAACATAATTTTTTTTAAGGAAAAAAAAAAAAAAGTCAATTAACAGTTAAATTACTGTCTCCGATAGTTAAATAACTGCCGGAGACAGTAATTTAGCAACGAATACAGTAATATTAATTAAAAATATTTTTTTTAAGAATAAAAAAGTCAATTAACAGTTAAATTACTGTCTCCGACAGTTAAATAACTGTTGGAGACAGTAATTTAGCAACGAATACAGTAATATTAATTAAAATATTTTTGAAGAAAAAAAAAAAAAAAAAAAAAAAGAGTCAATTAACAGTTAAATTACTGTCTCCGACAGTTAAATAACTGCCGGAGACAGTAATTTAGCAGCCAAGACAGTAATATTAATTAAAATATTTTTTTTAAGGAAAAACAAAATTATAAAAAAAAAAAAAAAAAAAAGTCAACGCCGGAGACCCGGCGATCAACGGCAGTTGACCGGTCGGAAAAAAATTTCAGGAAAAAATAAAGTAAAAAAAAAAAAAAAAAAGTCAACGCCGGAGACCGGCGGTCAACGGCGGCGACCGGCGGTCTCCGGTGGTGGCGGGTCAAAATTGGGGTCAAAATTGAAATTAGGGTTAAAATTGGTTAATTGATGAAATTGGGCTAAATTGGGGTGTAAATCATGAAATTGGAGTTAAATTGGGTTTCAATGAATTGGGGGTAATTTTGGTATATATAAAAGGATTTTCCTTATTTGCAAATAAGTTTGAATGGGTTGGATTTATTTGAAAGACAAAAAAGTTGGATGTCCCTCTTTTAATTAAGTCATGGGCCTATATGCTATTACCCCATTATTTAGTAATCCATGTCGGCCATTTATTAACTTTTCTAATGAACAGGTTGTATTCTATTATGGTTTTTTTTGCAAAAACCACCCCTGTATAATTTAAAATTGCTAAAAAAATCATCATGTTAAAAGAATTAGCAATAGCCCCGTATGAAAATTAGTCAAAGGCAACAAGGGTCCTGCCAGCTTATCACGTGCTCCACATGCGGATTGTGCGACAGTGGGTGTATTTTAAACCCGAAAGGACCAAAATGCCCTACTAATTATAAATTTCAAAAATTAGAGATTCACCCCAAAATTCTATATTCAAAAAAATTCAATTCAATCCTTAACCTTTTCAAAAAAAAGCCATCTTCTCCAAAATAAACAAAAGAGTTCACTCAACCAGCTTCACACCATCTCCGACGTCTTTGTCATCAGAAAACATCAATCTCGATTTCTACCCCGAAACGGCATCGTCGGCCTCACCTCCAACCAGCACTCGAACTCCGAAACGGCGTCGCTTGGAAGTCGGCAGCACAAAATAGATCTAAACCGGCTCCAATTCGTTCTGGGGTTCGAGGGTTGGCAGCTTCCCTCCCAAAACTCGATTCTAAATTATGTGAACCTTGATTCGTACATGAGTGAGGTCGACTCCAAAACCACCTCCACCACAGCCGCCGCCATCATAACCACCGTACCTCCCTCACGACGTCAGGATCCAGACGTTTGCAATTGCAGGTAGACGATGGCTCCCGAATGTGTGCAACGGTTGATGCACCATTAGAGAGCTTTCATGGAGAGTAGTTGTGTTGGGGGTGGGGTTGTTTGACGGAGAAGGGCAATTGTGCAGTAATTTGATTTTTTTATTATTTTTTTTTCTTTTCATACTTTTTTTTATATATTTTCTCATTTTTTTTATTTTTGGGTTGGGTATTTTTATTTTGTTTAAAATTTTATTTAGGGTAATTTTGTAATTTCATTTAAGTCAACTTTTTCCGCCATTCGAGATTACACAAGCGGTTTTATGCAATTAGCTCATTGTATTATTATTCTTTACTATTACACCATTATCTCCAATGCTTAACTCAAGAAAAACTCTAAAAATTTTAGGTGTCAAGTACCAAATGTTGTGAATCTTAAAATTTTCTCTATTCGATTTGGCAAGATTGAGATTTTCTACTGCAAATCTTCTCCAATACAACACTCAAAATATTTTCTTATGGGTAATTTATTGTTGGGTTTTAAAATTAAAATAATTAATTTATTAAAAAAAAATTATTCCGCCAAAAAGAGAAAAACTTATCATTACGAATTTTAATACTAGTTATTCAGATTTATGTGAAGAGAGACAAAAGGAAGTAGATAGGGTTTTTTTATGAACATTCATTAGTTAAATATTTTAAAGAATAAATTTTAAATTGGTATTTTTTTCCATTTCGTTAAACCATGTATATTAAATAAAAACTAGCAATTTCTATACTATACCACTTATTCGATTTTCATCCCTAAATAAGATGTTAGATGAAGTTACAATTTACGTCCCTAAACATGCCACTTTTATGTTGTTTTTGTCCCTCCGTCCGTTTGTCCAGTTAGTATGGACGGAAAACAGCATGTGCACCGCACATGACAGAGAAAAGATACCCCCATCCATGTAAATGTAGAATTTTAAGAGGAATTTCATAAATACGCAACCCTCCATTTCTCGTTTTATTTGATGTTTGATATTGTGTTTCGAGGCTGCATATGCTTATAACATTCCTCGATTTTCTTTTCATTTGCTATGTGTTTTCTAAGGTGAGATTTTGCTCCGCGAAAACTGTCAAAGGGGAGTATTTTACACCTAACTTCAAGTAATGAAACAGAGGGCTTTTTTTAAGTTCTTTGAAATATGAAATCAAGAGACTAAACACGGCTTTTTTCCGATAGGAAAATATGACTAACTAGCATATATGTTCCTTATACTTCGGTTATCGTATGTATGTAGTTATCTTTGATTTACCTTTTTTGGCAGAGACGAGTAAAATTTGTAAATTCGACAATATGTGCGACACACGTGCACTTTCTTAATTGCGCAATAGTCTTAATTTTAACCTCACAATATATAACTGATGAGGATGTAATAAAAAATCAATCAAGAAAAATTAAACACACCAAATAACATTAACAAAATATTCAAACACGCTTTGATTTGTCCGTCTCAAAACTGAAAGTACGTTCCTCCGATTTCTTGATGCAAACAATGTCGATGTAATTTCTCTCGTGATCAATCAGCCTACGGCTCTCGAGACGATACACCTGTAATAAAGGAGAATGTTCAATGATTTCGGATGTTAATTTTTTTTTTTAATCCATAATAGCAAATTCATTGATCAGTAATCAAATAAATTAATTTGTAATATAATAAAGCGTAAATTACGAAAACCTCCCTGAACTTAGGCTAAATAACGAAAAACACCACCACCTATCCGTAATAACCGAAATCCCCCTCTGATTAACTGTTAACCGAGTTTTTTAACAGAAAATTTGTACAATCTATTATACCTTTTATTAAATAGGTGAGAAATAAAAGAAAATATGTGCAATTGTGTAAAGTCTATTTCTTGGAATTAAAAAAAAATACGTGAAAACTCACACTGTAAAGGGTTGGTGTAAGACGGAAACAAACCTCAGGGGTTTTTGGTAATTACGAATAGGTGGGTTTTTTTCGTTATTTAGCCTAAGTTCAGGGAGTTTTCGTAATTTACTCTATAATAAAATCTATCTCTGTTGTAGCAAATTCAAACTGTTTCATCCAAACGCAACTTATATGATCCTATTATATGTGTTATCAACCATATATCTATATTGTCTATTTCTATTGTTTTGTAGGAGAATGTATGCATATATACTGAGTATATCTTTGGTAATATTCACTGTATGATGAAATTATAATTTAAAAATATATATATTAATTCAAATTTAATGCTAAAAAATTTAAGGTTTTTTAATTCCTTTTACCTGAATGGGGATTGACTAAAATATTAGTATTTTCGATAGATATAAAAATTTAACGACTAACCTTTTGAAGAATCAATGATATGGTAGAGTCACTCACGGCTTGGTGTTCCCATTGTTACAGTGAAGAACGAACATAAAGTTCTAACAAACGTTCACGACCAGCATATTTGTCGTCCCACTCCTCTTTTAACTTGATTGCACATTTCACAGCCATAGGGTTGCATTCGACTACTTCAATGAGTAGAAGAGATTTACCAAATGTGAGAGGGATCTCTTTTAACTTGTAGCAATGTGCGATGCGAAGGGTCGCAATCACAGGGAGGCAATGATAATTTTGAAATGTCCATTGCTCCAGATCTGTGTCTTCAATATCAAGATGTGAAAGACTTTGGAATTCGTTGTCACGAACCTCCCATTTTGGGCCTCGAAAGGCATAGCATTCCAGAAAGAGATGTTTAAGATTTGGCAATGAAGAAATCTTTCTCATTTCTTCCCACGGATAACCTAAGCCGCTCAAAGTTAACCATGTAAGACTTGATGGGAAGTCTGAAAGAGGAACAAGTGGCGTAACAACCTCTGTCTTCAATGTAGGATTTATAATGTAACATCTTAGTTCTTGTAGTTGATGGAGATGGGAAACGTGATCAAAGCATGTCAAGGGCTCTGTAGCATCAGGAGCCAGCTCGATATCAATCGATAACGCCTTCAAATTAGGGACTTTTTCGAGCACATATTTGGCACAACTTTGAGGACCGACACCAATTAGGTTTAAGAGGTTTGGTAGGAGAGATCCTTCACAACAAGGATATGGTAGGTCTCTTCCGCCGGTGTAAAGATACTTCAATTCATTCATATTCCATATCTCAATAGGCAGATACTATAGATTCCCAACAGATTTTACTATCCTTAGATGTCGAACAACATTCAAGTATTGAAGGTTCCAGAGTTTGGAAATGGAAGAAGGGAGGTTTCCATCATAAAGGAGGGCGAGGTATCTTAATTGAACTAGTTTCAATACTTCCATCGGGAACTCATAGAATCTAATAGAACGAGCTTCCAATACCCTCAGCAACCTCAAATGTTCCAAAAACAGCGGTACTGGATATTTATGCAAATAACCGGTACAAAGGAGAGATCGTACCTTTGAATCAGATGCAATTGAGTTGTGCACATCTTTGATGGCAAGTAGAACATTATTACGGATGCACAATCGCCGCTGGCTTTCTATACCTTCTTCCGGTAGAGTATCGCCATGGCAATTTAAGGCATAGAACAACTTGGTCCTAGCAGCTTCTTTGTTACACAAGTACCAAAAGGACGAATGAAGGTGCAAACCAGGTGTTTCATTGTGGTACATGATAACATTTTTGGCACGAAAGTCATACAAATATTCATAGCTATCATATGTATAATTCATGGTCGGCTCCGAGTAATGCATTGATTCTGAGTTAAAAAATCCTTCAGCACTCCACAAGTTGGTTAGTTGGAGCAGGTCTAGCAAATAATTTTGTGGGAAAGCTCCAATGTAGAGAAAACATGCTTTTAAATGTTGATCTAAGTAGTCATAGCTTGGATATAGTACCTTTGACATTTGTTCATATGCATCCTTGTATACTGAATTTCGTTTATCATCCGCTACCTCGTTCCAGTACTCTATTGTCTTGTCAACTTTTGACAGGATATTGGCAACCGTGATGATTGTAAGAGGAAGACCTTCACAATTCTCGGCAATCTTCTTCCCAGCTTTCTCAAGTCCATAAGAGCACGGTTCTTCTTCACCAAACACCTTCTCACGAAGAAGATCCCAACTTTCTTTCTTATCAAGGAAGAATATATTGAAAATATTCAAAGGCTTAGCACAATGAGCTACTTCTTGCATCCTAGTTGTGACCAACACTCGACTTCTATATTTGTCGTCTGGAAATAACTCCAACAACACAGAACAGAGGTCCATTTCCCATACATCATCCAACACGATCAAGAATCTCAAATGCTTTAAACTTTCGCGAACCATCCCTTTCAATCCAGCTAATCCTTTTTCTCCTTTCATAAGCATTATTTTATCAATGTGGGGATTCACTTGTGTTAGAATATCCACCAAGATATCCGCTAGTCGATATTTAGGGCCTATGGTCACGAACACGAGCCTCCTATAACAACTCACAATGAATGGATCTTGAAAAAGTTTCTTGGCAAGAGTAGTCTTACCAATGCCTGCCATCCCAACAAGGGAAGCAATCATTTGTTCCGATTGCTCGGAATCAAGCCGATCTTTGATTGTCATAAATAGATCAGATAAACCAACCATGTTAGACTCATTTACACCAAAATCGATTCTTGACGGGACAACACCATCTTCTTCTTCTTCTGGCGAAGGGTTGCATAACTCATGGATGTAGGCCCTCTTCATCTTGTTCATTGTTTCGATAAAGGAATCGACATCTTGCTTTATTTCCTGCACATCTATTGAGAATACCATTGATGGAGGATGATCGGTCGTCTCTTCTTCTTCTTCAGATTGTGAATGGAACTGATTTGAGAGATGAGGGTCGATTACATCTTCGAATTTGTATATTGCCTCTACCATTTCCGCCTCCAAACTTTTCACCATCTTCATGTTGATGGTGCTCCTCTTTTTATTGAATTCTCTGAGAGCTTCTTTTAAGGAAAGAATCTCCTTGTACAAAAGTTTGATGATTTGTGGAGATGAATTTTGAACAATCGAAATATAAGATGATTTCAAAAGCCGCTCAATTGTCAGCTCCAGACAACCACCAGCACCATAAGCCATCTCTTTCAATGCTCTCTCTCTCTCTCTCTCTCTCTCTCTCTCTCTCTCTCTCTCTCTCTCTCTCACACACACACACACACACAAAATTTTCAGTCTGGAACAAAACAAGTCTTCTTCATAGGCATTTGATTGTGAAGTTATTGCTCTGGATACGATGTGCAAAAAAGTCAACCATATGAATTATTTTTTTATTAATTAATCCAAGTTGGCCATTAACTAATTTGTGTTAAGTACGTACAGGTTGTAATAATGTATTATTTTCTTTATTATATACTGTTGCTATCCAAGGAGATTTAGTCAAAGTCCATTTCTTGAATGCGCGGTTAATTATATACATGCATACAGACCAGTTCTCGAGATGATTAAGCTGTTGATGAAATCATTTGCCTCACTGCAAGTTAAGCATTATGTTTCGGACAATGATAAAGATTAATTGGTTCAGCAAGTGCTTCATTCTTATATTGGGAAAAATACAATTTCATTTCTTAACTTTGCATTGATTACACGTTTGATCCATCATATTTCAAAAATTCAACACTTTTAGTCTTTTCTGTTAATTTATAGTTAGTACTAACGGAATCAAGCGTGTGCCCGTCATTACTTAACTGACGAATAAATTGACGGAAAGTATAGTCCACGACGGCAACCACAATTTATTTTTACTTAAAAAAAAAAAATTAAATTTAAAAAAAAAAATTATTATTTAAACTGGGAGGTAAGGTTTTTTGTAATTTTCAGACTTAGATCAAACGGTGTTAAAGTCAAATGTCTAAAGACTAACGGCAAGGGCTACATTGAGACAACTTTTCAAGTACAGGGGGTCAAATCAATGTAATTGAGAGTAGAAGGGGGCAAAGTGATATCGAGCCATAGTAAAGGGGGGAAAGTGGAATTTATCCTTTTAAAAAATATCTAACATCCAGCGTATGCTTATCTCTCTTTCTCTCTCTCCCAAGGTCAATTATGTAATATGTTTACTCGATTGACATTTTCCATGTGCAGTTTGATACATTAATCCAAGAAGATTGAGTCTTAGTCCCTCATCGCGGATGGTGCATTTATATATGGGCAAATTACCAAAACCCCCCTGAGGTAAGTCTGAATAACGAAAATCCCCCCACGTTCTCGTAATTACGAAAAGCCCCCTGAGGTATGCAGACATCTTATAAATCGCTCTAACGGTGTTAAACTCGATAGAATCTTTTTTATTCTCCCGAATATTCCTCCGATAATAGCAATTTTGCCCTTGTACACGAAATTATCCTTAGGGGGTAATTGTAAGTATTTTATTTAATGAGAGGTTATAAATATATAAATAAAATCCAATTCCTCTCACGCAAGACCACAATCAGACGACACATTCGAGATTGACTTCAAGCTTCAAAGCCTCACCGGGATCTTGCCTGCCGCCGAGAACTCGCCCACACACCGACAAAACTTGCCTCGCCGCCGGAAAATAAGTCCTCCATCGCCGCCGTCTAAGATGTCCTCTATTGCCGTCGAAAAAACGTCCTCCATCGCCGCTCACAAATGTCGATTTTTAATTCGATACACAAGTGTCGATTCTTTTCAAAAATTTCGACATAACAGGTAGGTGTCGAATTTAAGAGGAAAATTTGACGGTCGATGTTAGAGGGAGAACTAATCCGCCGATGCCACTGAATTACTTCGGCAATTGCTTGGGTGGCGGAATAGCGAAAATCAAGCACAAAATACTTGTCGGGGAAGAAGGGTTTGTAATTGCTGCGGAGGCTATAGCTTTGGATATTAAAAACAGGGTGAATAACAAAGACGAGGTTTTGAAAGGTGTCTGAGAATTGGATGTCCGATAGTGAGAAATTTGTAGGGATGAGGACAGTTGGGGTTTCCGGTTCGCCGAAGTTCGACTTGTGCGATGCGGATTTCGGATTGGGAAGGGCGAGAAAGCTTGAAGTCGTGTCGATTGATGGAGAGAAGTATTCGATTTCGTTGTGCAAGTCGAATGATTCCGAAGGAGGACTGGAGATTGGGTCGTCTCTTCCGAAGGACGAAGGGAAGAAGAAGACTCAATATATTTTTCTCCTTTTTTGTTTTTTGTTTTTTTTGTTTTTATTTCTTTTTTTTTGTTTTTATTTCTTTTTTTTTGTTTTTTAAAGATTAATTTATATTTAATATACAACATGTAAGTGGGGGTTTTCGTTTATATTTAATATACAATATCGGTTTAATACTCCTCTGGATAAATAAAATCAATTAAAATATATAAATAAATAAAAATCGGTCAACCGTTAGTCAAGGGGGGTTTTCGTAATTACGAGAACGTGGGGGGAATTTTCGTTATTTAGGCTTACCTTAGGGGGATTTTGGTAATTTGCCCTTTTATTTTCACATATTTAACAGAAGGATATAATAGACATTTCACGTTTTCGGTTAAAAAAATTCGGTCAACCGTTAGTCAAGGGGGGTTTTCGTAATTACGAGAACGTGGGGGGGATTTTCGTTATTTAGGCTTACCTCAGGGGGGTTTTGGTAATTTGCCCTTTTATTTTCACATATTTAACAGAAGGATATAATAGACATTACACGTTTTCGGTTAAAAAAATTCGGTCAACCGTTAGTTTAGGGGGGTTTTCGTAATTACGAGAACGTGGGGGGGATTTTCGTTATTTAGGCTTACCTCAGGGGGGTTTTGGTAATTTGCCCTTTATATATAGACCAATTTGGGAGCCGATTAAGTCACGTGTGGAGTACGTGAGCCTTCTAAAATAACACATTCAACCCTTTTTTAACTTCTTTTTTTGATTCAGCCTCAATTTCACTTTAATCTTACAATTTCATCCCAAAAATTATAAAATCCCATAAATGAAACGCTATGGTGCACGGAAACTTCGGTAAACGCGTTTTCGCATTTCGGAAATCGAAACACCATGACACTTGTCTGAAACGTTTCGGGGTCATTTCCGTAAATATTTAAAAGTTTTGAGGATGTTCCTGGTAATAATGGGAAAAATAGAAATGTGTTTCCACCAAATAAACTGTTCCGCCTAATTTCAGATAATGAAATCGAGAGACTCAACAAATGATCACCTACCATTACTCTTCGTCGAGAAAGATTTATTGCTCAAAATTGTCGGGACTTGCGCCTTTTTTTTCCGATGAAAATATAACTTGCTGTTGCATTCTGCTAAATCAAATAATTAGCAACTAACTAAAAAACCTTAGTCGACTAAGCAAACAACTCAATCGACTAACTAAAAAAAACTGTCTATTAACTAAAATATTAGGATGAACATCAAACAAGACAAGACGAGAAGGAAATTGAGTCGAGTATTGCACACACGAAATTTGAAGATGAGAATTACTTGAACAATATATGAATACAAGAAAACTCAAAACCAAATCTTTCACCATCTAACGATAACTCAATATGCAAGCTTCGTATTAACATAATACCTGCAACACACATGCACTTGTTTTGGTAATTTCAACAGTTTCATCCAAACGCAACTTACATTATCCCAATGCACGTGTTATCAACCATATATGTGTATTGTCTATTTATAGTTGTTTTGTAGGAGAATGTATACATATACATACAATTGAGTAGATCCTTGGTAATAAAAAATATTTTAAAAAAATAATAGAACTTATCGGCCTGTTATACCTCAAATTCCAACCCTTTTGATACAGATTCATCCTCAGATTGAAATAAAAATTGAATGATTAACCTTTTCAAGAATCAATATTCTGGTGTTCCCATCAGTACAATGAAGAACGGACAATAACATATAATCGACGTCCATGACCGCCATATTTGTCGTCCCACTCCCCTTTTAAACTGTTTGCACAATTCACAACCATAGGGTTGCAGTCAACTAAATAAATATTTTCAAGAGATGTACCGAATGTGAGAGGGATCTCTTTTAACTTGTAGCAATGTTCGATGCCAAGAACCTTAATAGCAGGGAAGCAGAAATTTGTTGTCACAAACTTCCAGTGCACCAGATCGGTGTCTTCAATTTGAAAATGTGAAA
Source organism: Erythranthe guttata (assembly GCF_056151865.1). Classification (NCBI taxonomy): domain Eukaryota; kingdom Viridiplantae; phylum Streptophyta; class Magnoliopsida; order Lamiales; family Phrymaceae; genus Erythranthe; species Erythranthe guttata. The sequence continues at coordinate 17,320,289 of NC_142536.1, read as the reverse complement.
GCTTTTGGAATTCGTGGTCGTGAACCTCCCACTTCGGGCCTCGAAAGGCATAGCATTGCAATACCAGGTCTGTAAGATTTGGCAATGAAGAAATCTTTCTCATTTCTTCCCACGGATATCCTAAGCCGCTCAAGGTTAACTTTGTAAGACTTGATGGCAAGTCTGAAAGAGGACCAAATCGGGTAACAACCTCAGTCTTGAAAATAGGATTTGTAATTTCACATTCTAATTCTTGTAGTTGATGCAGATTGTAAATGTGATCAAAGCAACTGAAGGGCTTAGAAGCAACCGGAACTAGTTCGATTTGGATTGTTAACTCCTTCAGATTAGGGATTTTTTCAAGCACATCTTTGGTACAACTTTGAGGACCGACACCAGTTAGAGTTGTGAGGTTTGATAGGAGGGATCCTTCACAAGGATGTGGTAGGTCTCTTCCCCGGATCTCGAGAGACTTCAATTCTTTCATATTCCATATCTCAATAGGCAGATAATATGGATTCCCAACAGATTTTACGATCCGGTACTGATGATGAACAATCAAGTACTGAAGGTTGAATAGTTTGGAAATGAAAGTAGGGAGGTTTCCATCGTAAGTGAGGGCGAGGTATCTTAGCTGCAATAGTTTCAACACTTCCATTGGGAACTCATAGGATTTAATAGAAAGAGCTTCCAATACCCTGAGCAACCTTAATTGTTCCAAACAAAATGGTACAGGATATTGATGATATGGACCGGTACATAGGAGAGAGCGTACCGTTGAAGCAGATGCAATTGAATCGTGCGCATCTTCAATGGCAAGTAGAACATTATTTCGGATGCACAATCGGCGCAGCTGGTAGTTTATACCTTCTTTTGGTAGAGCATCGGCAAGACAATTGAATGCATCGAAAAACTTATTCTTGGCAGCTTCTTTGTTACACAAGTACCAAAATGATTAATGAAGGTGATATATAAACTTTTCTTCATTGTAGATGATAACATTATTTGAAAGAAGCGCTCCTACATAAGCAAACGTATAATCAGTTGAAGTCATGGTTGATTTTCGGTTAAGAAATCCTTCAGCACTCCACAAGTCGATCAGTTGGCGCCTCCACACCATATAATCTTGTGGGAAAGCTCCTAAATAGAGAAAGCATGCTTTCAAATGTTGAGGTAAATAGTCATAGCTTGGATATAGTACATTGGACATTTGATCATATGCATCCTTGTAAACCGAATTTTGTTTATCATTAGCTACCTGGTTCCAGTACACCGAAGTCTTGTCAGTTTTGGAAAGGATGTGGGCAACTGTAACTATTATTGTAAGTGGAAGACCTTCACAATTCTCCGCAATCTTCTTTCCAGATTTCTCGAGTTCACGAGGGCAAGGCATTGCATCAAACACCTTGTGACGAAGAAGTTCCCAACTTTCTTTCTTATCAAGGAAGGGTAGTCTGGGAGAATTCAAAGGGTGGACACATTTACTTACTTCTGTTAGCCTAGTTGTCAGTAATGCTACACTTCCATTTTTGTCGTCTGGAAATACGTTGGCGAACTCATAATAGAGATCCGTGTACCATACATCATCCAACACGATCAAGTATCTCAATTCACTTAAACTTTCGCACACCTTCCATTTCAGCTCATGTAATAATTCTTCTCCTTTCGTAAGCCATATTATTTCATCAATGTCAGCATTATTCAATTGTGTGAGAATATCCACCAAGATGTCCGCTAATCGATATTTAGGGCCTATTGTCATGAACACAAGCCTGCTATAATGACTCACAATGAACGGATCTTGAAATAGTTTCTTGGCAATAGTAGTCTTACCAATGCCAGCCATCCCATCGAGCGACATAACTATCAATTCAGAGTGTGGGGAAATAAGCCAATCTCTGAATCTCATAAATAGATCGGACAATCCAACCATGTTAGACTCATTTCCACCAAAATCAGTTATTGTCGAGACAAAATCATCATCTTCTTCGGGAGAAGGGTTGCGTAACTCATGAATGTAGGCCATCTTCATAATGTTCACCGTTTCGATAAAGGAATCGACATCTTGCTTTATTTCATCCACATCTATTGAGTATACCGTTAATGGTGGATGATTACTCCCAGCTTCTTCGGATTGTGTTGAGTGGAACTGATTTAAGACATGAGATTCTTTACATCTTCAAATCTGTATACTGCATCTATCATTTCCTCCTCCAAAATTTTTACCATCTTCATGTTAATGGTGCTCCTCCATTTGTCGAATTCTCCCAGATCTTCTTTTAAGGAAAGAATATTCTCATACATATGTTTTAGGATTTGTGGGGATGAATTTTGAACAATCGGAATTCGGAATATGTGATGAATTTAAAAGGCGGCCAATTGTCAGCTCAAGAGAAGAAACAGCACCATAAGCCATCTTTCAACTCTCTCTCTCTCTGTTTGACAAATCACTGTCAGCATCTGATTTTTTTTGAATAAATTTCTTCATAGGCATTGTTTGTTGAAGTTATTGCTCTGGAAGCATGTGCAAAGGAATATTTATTTATTAATCCATGTCGCCCATTAATTAACTTTTCTAATGAACAGGTTGTATTCTATTATGTTTTTTTTTTTGCAAAAACCACCCCTGTATAATTTCAAATTGCTAAAAAAATCCTCATGTTAAAAGAATTAGCAATAGCGCCGTATGAAAATTAGTCAAAGGCAACAAGGGCCCTGCCAGCTTATCGTGTGCTCCACATGCGGATTGTGCGACTGGGTGTATTTTAAACCCGAAAGGACCAAAATGCCCTACTAATTATAAATTTCAAAAATTACAGATTCACCCCAAAATTCTATATTAAAAAAAAATTCAATTCAATCCTTGACCTTTTCAAAAAAGCCATCTTCTCCAAAATAAACAAAAATGTTCACTCAACCAGCTTCACACCATCTCCGACGTCTTCGTCATCAGAAAACAACAATCTCGATTTCTACCCCGAAACGGCATCGTCGGCCTCACCTCCAACCAGCACTCGAACTCCGAAACGGCGTCGCTTGGAAGTCGGCAGCACAAAATAGATCTAAATCGACTCCAAAACCACCTCCACCACAGCCGCCGCCATCATAACCACCGCACCTCCCTCACGACGTCAAGATCCAGACGTTTGCAATTGCAGGTAGACGACGGCTCCCGAATGTGTGCAACGGTTGATGCACCATTAGAGAGCTTTCATGGAGAGTAGTTGTGTTGGGGGTGGGGTTGTTTGACGGAAAACAGCATGTGCACCGCACATGACAGAGAAAAGATACCCCCATCCATGTAAATGTAGAATTTTAAGAGGAATTTCATAAATACGCAACCCTCCATTTCTCGTTTTATTTGATGTTTGATATTGTGTTTCGAGGCTGCATATGCTTATAACAATCCTCGATTTTCTTTTCATTTGCTATGTGTTTTCTAAGGTGAGATTTTGCTCCGCGAAAACTGTCAAAGGGGAGTATTTTACACCTAACTTCAAGTAATGAAACAGAGGGCTTTTTTTAAGTTCTTTGAAATATGAAATCAAGAGACTAAACACGGCTTTTTTCCGATAGGAAAATATGACTAACTAGCATATATGTTCCTTATACTTCGGTTATCGTATGTATGTAGTTATCTTTGATTTACCTTTTTTGGCAGAGACGAGTAAAATTTGTAAATTCGACAATATGTGCGACACACGTGCACCTTTCTTAATTGCGCAATAGTCTTAATTTTAACCTCACAACATATAACTGATGAGGATGTAATAAAAAATCAATCAAGAAAAATTAAACACACCAAATAACATTAACAAAATATTCAAACACGCTTTGATTTGTCCGTCTCAAAACTGAAAGTACGTTCCTCCGATTTCTTGATGCAAACAATGTCGATGTAATTTCTCTCGTGATCAATCAGCCTACGGCTCTCGAGACGATACACCTGTAATAAAGGAGAATGTTCAATGATTTCGGATGTTAATTTTTTTTTTTAATCCATAATAGCAAATTCATTAATCAGTAATCAAATAAATTAATTTGTAATATAATAAAGCGTAAATTACGAAAACCTCCCTGAACTTAGGCTAAATAACGAAAAACACCACCACCTATCCGTAATAACCGAAATCCCATTCTGATTAACTGTTAACCGAGTTTTTTAACAGAAAATTTGTACAATCTATTATACCTTTTATTAAATAGGTGAGAAATAAAAGAAAATATGTGCAATTGTGTAAAGTCTATTTCTTGGAATTAAAAAAAATACGTGAAAACTCACACTGTAAAGGGTTGGTGTAAGACGGAAACAAACCTCAGGGGTTTTTGGTAATTAGGAATATGTGGGTTTTTTTCGTTATTTAGCCTAAGTTCAGGGAGTTTTCGTAATTTACTCTATAATAAAATCTATCTCTGTTGTAGCAAATTCAAACTGTTTCATCCAAACGCAACTTATATGATCCTATTATATGTGTTATCAACCATATATCTATATTGTCTATTTCTCTTGTTTTGTAGGAGAATGTATGCATATATACTGAGTATATCTTTGGTAATATTCACTGTATGATGAAATTATAATAAAAAATATATATATGTTAATTCAAATTTAATACTAAAAAATTTAAGGTTGTTTAATTCCTTTTACCTGAATGGGCATTGACTAAAATATTAGTATTTTCGATAGATATAAAAATTTAACGACTAACCTTTTGAAGAATCAATGATATGGTAGAGTCACTCACGGTTTGGTGTTCCCATTGTTACAGTGAAGAACGAACAACAAGTTCTAACAAACGTTCACGACCAGCATATTTGTCGTCCCACTCCTCTTTTAACTTGATTGCACATTTCACAGCCATAGGGTTGCATTCGACTATTTTAATGCTTAGAAGAGATTTACCAAATGTGAGAGGGATCTCTTTTAACTTGTAGCAATGTGCGATGTGAAGGCCCTGAATCACAGGGAGGCATAGACAATTTTGAAATGTCCATTGCTCCAGATTGATGTCTTCAATCTCAAGATATAAGAGACTTTGGAATTCGTTGTCACGAACCTCCCATTTTGGGCCTCGAAAAGCATAGAATTTCAGTTCGAGATGTGTAAGATTTGGCAATGAAGAAATCTTTCTCATTTCTTCCCACGGAGATCCTAAGCCACTCAAAACTAACGCTGTAAGACTTAATGGGAAGTCTGAAAGAGGAACAAGTGGGGTAACAACCTCTGTCTTCAATGTAGGATTCATAATGTAACATCTTAGTTCTTGTAGTTGATGGAGATGGGAAACGTGATCAAAGCATGTCAAGGGCTCTGTAGCATCAGGAGCCAGCTCGATATCAATCGATAACGCCTTCAATTTAGGGATTTTTTCGAGCACAGATTTGGCACAACTTTGAGGACCGACACCACCTAGTTTTAATAGGTTTGGTAGGAGAGATCCTTCACAACAAGGATGTGGTAGGTCTCTTCCGCCGGTGTAAAGATACTTCAATTCATTCATATTCCATATCTCAATAGGCAGATACAATAGATTCCCAACAGATTTTACTATCCTTGGATGTTGAATAACAATCAAGTATTGAAGGTTCCAGAGTTTGGAAATGGAAGAAGGGAGGTTTCCATTATAAAGGAGGGCGAGGTATCTTAATTGAACTAGTTTCAATACTTTTATCGGGAACTCATAGAATCTAATAGAAAGAGCATCCAATACCCTCAGCAACCTCAAATGTTCCAAAAACAGCGGTACTGGATATTTATGAAAATAACCGGTACAAAGGAGAGATCGTACCTTTGAATCAGATGCAATTGAGTTGTGCACATCTTTGATGGCAAGTAGAATATTATTACGGATGCACAATCGGCGCTGGCTTTCTATACCTTCTTCCGGTAGAGTATCGCCATGGCAATTTAAGGCATAGAACAACTTGGTCCTGGCAGCTTCTTTGTTACACAAGTACCAAAAGGACGAATGAAGGTAAAAATCAAATGTTTCATTGTCGAACATGATAACATTTGTGGCATAAAGGTCATCACAATATCCAAAGCTATCATATGCATAATCCATGGTCTCCTCATAGTAATGCACTGATTCTGAGTTAAGAAATCCTTCAGCACTCGACAAGTTGGCTAGTTGGGACTGGTCTAGTAAATAATTTTGTGGGAAAGCTCCAATGTAGAGAAAACATGCTTTTAAATGTTGATCTAAGTAGTCATAGCTTGGATATAGTACCTTTGACATTTGTTCATATGCATCCTTATATACTGAATTTTGTTTATCATCCGCTACCTCGTTCCAGTACTCTATTGTCTTGTCAACTTTTGACAGGATATTGGCAACCGTGATGATTGTAAGAGGAAGACCTTCACAATTCTCGGCAATCTTCTTTCCAGCTTTCTCAAGTCTATAAGAGCACGGTTCTTCTTCACCAAACACCTTCTCGCGAAGAAGATCCCAACTTTCTTTCTTATCAAGGAAGGGTATTTTGCAAATATTCAAAGGCTTAGCACAATCAGCTACTTTTTTCATCCTAGTTGTGACCAACACTCGACTTCCATTTTTGTCATCTGGAAATAACTCCAACAACACAGAACAGAGGTCTATTTCCCATACATCATCCAACACGATCAAGTAACTCAAATACTTTAAACTTTCGTAAACCATCCTTTTCAATCCAGCTAATACTTTTTCTCCTTTCATAAGCATTATTTCATCAAAGTCGGGATTCACTTGTGTTAGAATATCCACCAAGATATCCGCTAGACGATATTTAGGGCCTATGGTCACGAACACGAGCCTGCTATAACAACTCACAATGAATGGATCATGAAAGAGTTTCTTGGAAAGAGTAGTCTTACCAATGCCAGCCATCCCGACCAGCGACACAATAATCCTTTCAGAATTTGAGGAATTAAGCCAATTTTCTATTGACATAAATATATCAGATAATCCAACCATGATAGGCTCATTTCCCCGAAAATGAGTTTTTGATGCCACAAAATCATCATCATCATCTTCTTCAGGTGAGGGATTGTGTAATTCGTGGATATAGGCCCTCTTCATCTTGTTCATTGTTTCGATAAAGGAATCGACATCTTGCTTTATTTCCTGCACATCTACTGAGAATACCATTGATGGAGGATGATCGGCCGTCTCTTCTTCTGCTTCAGATTGTGAATGGAACTGATTTGAGAGATGAGGGTCGATTACATCTTCGAAGTTGTATATTGCCTCTACCATTTCCGCCTCCAAACTTTTCACCATCTTCATGTTGATGGTGCTCCTCTTTTTATCGAATACTCTGAGAGCTTCTTTTAAGGAACCATAAGCCATCTCTTTCAATGCTCTCTCTCTCTCTCTCTCTCTCTCTCTCTCTCTCTCTCTCTCTCTCTCTCTCTCTCTCTCTCTCTCTCTCTCTCTCTCTCTCTCTCTCTCTCAGATCTCACACAACTAATTTCAGTTAACTGGAAATATGGAACAACTCTTCTACATAAGCATTTGTTTGTGAAATTATAACTATGCAAGAGAATTATCTAAGAGAAGAAGATTGATTTAAGGAGAAACTCAAAAGTTATTTAAGGAGAAACTCAATGGTTAATTTTTCAATGACAAATGTGAAAGGAAGAAAAATTGAAACGCTGAATATTTTCATCCATATATTTAAAGATATCCATTTTTGTCCAACACCTATAATAATTCTTGACAGAGACGTTTAAATTTCACTTTCCACATTTGTACTTTGGCTCGGTATCACTTTACACCCTTATTCTTTCAATTGCATCGATTTGGCATCCCGTGCTTGAAAAATTGTCTCAATGTGGCCCTCGTTGTTAGTTGTCAGACATTTAACCTTAATACAGTCGGTCTAATCTTTGAAATTACAAAAACATCACCTCTCCCAGTTTATATAATTATTAAAAAACAAAAGAAAAATAAATAAAAAAATAGAAAAAAAAAAAAAAAATAATAAAAAATTTCAAGACAACAAGAAAGCATAGTCCACGACGGCAACCACAATTTATTTTTTATTTTTATTAAAAAAAATTTTAAAAATTAATAATTATTTAAAGTAGGAGGTGTGGTTTTTTTGTAATTTTCAGACTTAAATCAAATGGTGTTAAGGTCAAATGTCTAGAGACTAACGGCAAGGGTCACATTGAGACAATTTTCCAAGTACATGGGGCCAAATCAATGCAATTGAGAATAGAAGAGAATAAAGTGATATCGAACCATAATACAAGGGGGAAAGTGAAATTTATCTTGTTAAAAAATATCTAACATCCAACAAGTGAAATTTATCCTTTTAAAAAATATCTAACATCCAACGTATGCTTCTCTCTCCTTTTCTCTCTCTCAATGTCAATTATGTAGTTTTAATAAATTTTAATCTTGAATTAACTTAGAAGTTGATATGTTTGTAAAATAAATTTTAATCTTGAATTTAATTTTATAAAATTATGAAATAGTATATTGTAAAATGGATACTGCAAAAAAAAAAAAAATTTAATTCTTCAGCTCTTAATTATTTTAAGAAGTAACATGACCAAGAAGAGTTCTTTCATTAATAATTGTATTAAACTTGTTATTTTATATCTTAATATATCGTTCAATCAGGATTTTAAGTTCGCGAATACCAAAGTATATTAACACTTTTATGAGGAGAGCCGATAATACTAATTATACAAGAATTTTTCTAAATAGTTATATACAAAATAGAAATTTAAGAATTATTATAGGGGCCATGGCCCCCTTCGGCTCTATGCCGACTCCGTCACCGCATCAATTCCTTTTTTTGTCTGTCTTCATAAATGGATGCCCATTTTGACTTATTGATGGCACGTAGTAATCAAATGAAGTCTAAATTTAGTACATAAAAAAGATATTGTTTTGTGTTTTCATATATATAAAATATATTATTTTTAAAAAAATTGTAAGTAAATCGTGGGATCACATGATGTCGCGTGACAGCAGGTTAATGTTAGAGAATATAATTTGGATTTGTTAACACATGTTGCGTGGCACGTGACTTTTGGCATGCAATTTTTTTAACATTATATTTTACTTAAATTATCTTACAAGTATGTCTATTAGGGAATCTAATCACGAGACCCATTGGGTTTTTGCACATGATCATACACCATAAAAAAGAATTAGATAATTGCCAATTTATAACTAATTTAAATAGTTAGTTCAAAATTAAATAAAACTCATTGGGTTCTTGTGTGGTTTGCAAGCTATTGTACGAAGAATTAAGTTGTTACGAGTTCTTTTGTAAGAAAATATATAGAAATTTATCCTTTAGGAAAATTACGTACATACAATTTATGTCTTTGTAATTTATTTATAAGTATAAATATATTGAATATTTTTTTGAACAAATCACAAATTTATCCATTGTCATTTTCTTTTTTTTTGTATTTTAAATGTTGTTAAATCACCCATTTATGCGGAATAATGAATTTCAATGTGATTCAATGATTGTTGCTTAATTAAATATTTAAGCATATAAATTTGCCATTTCAGCTATATTTTTTTTTAATATCCTCAACTTTAACTTGGACTTAAAGCATTGTCTGGTCTAGACATGATTTTTCAATAATCAAGCTATATATCCTCATTGATATTATATATTAAATTGGGGAAAGTACAATTTTCACCCCTCAAGTTTGCATCGATTTCACATTTGATCCCCAATGTTCACAAAAAAATACATTTGGTCCCTCATGTTTCAATAATTTAACACTTTTGGTCCTTTTTCGTCAATTTACTGCTACTCCGTCAGTTAAGGCAGTGATAGAGACACGTCTGATTCCGTTAGTTCTAACGAAAATTTGACGGAAATGACTAAAAGTGTTGAAACATGAGGGACCAAATGTGTTTTTTTTACATTAAGGACCAAATGTGAAATCGGTACAAATATGAGGGACTAAAACTGTATTTTGCCTATATTAAAATTAATTAAATAATCAAGTTTTATTTAATGTTCAATTAGTCAATTATTTTTCGGGCCAACCCATAATTACAAAAATATAAGTTTACGAAGAATTGAGTATTGGACCTCCCATAGTTTTAATTATACAATGAGTCACAAAAAATTATAATCTTATTTTAACTAATTTTATCTTGACAATTAAATAATAAAATATTGAGAAAAAAATGTAAGTTTATAATGTTACGTCAAATAATAAAATATTGGAAATAAAATATAGAAGTGCATAGACAATAAATAGGCTCCATACAGAAAATATATAATAAAAGCTTTGGTACTCGCAATTTTAACTTATTAAATAATGGCCCATAAGTTTCTGAGTTTTTCTTTTTTTAAGGGTTTTTCTTTTTCTTGTAAAGGTTGTTAAAAGTAGACAGGGGAAGAGGGCCATGATCTATAGGGCCCCCAATATAATGTCTTCAATTAATATTAGACTAATATAATTGTTTTTTAATCCATAATTTTAAAATCTATTAATATTATAATCGATCCACTATTATTAGTTTTATATTGCAATATTACATTAAATTCTATAAATTTAATATTCTATAATTTGTTTTTGTCTTCAGTAATGAGGATAGTCATTGGTTTCTCAATTTCCGTTCGAGTACTCGAAGTCTCGAATCCATGACCAAATAAGTCATAATTGTAAAGTATTTATCAACGTACTATCTTATCGTGTCAATTAATATTCTATGTTGATTCTAAATATGTTCTTAGTCGTATATTTTTAATTTTCAAGTAAAAACCGACATAAAATAAATTATCGGCACTAGTAGATAGATTGAAGATGAGAATTTTATAAATAAAACTGAAATTTTTACTGGTTATTGTAATATTACAACTGTGTATCCTTTTTTTCGTTTTATTTGTATTTTTTCCTTAAAAATTCCATCGGTAAGCTGCTTGGTTAGTTCCAATTAAGGGTTGAAATTGGAACTAAATTTCTGAACTTTCTTTCCGGTGAATTGAAAAGGGTCGATTGTGGTGGAAGGTGTAGATCAACGCTCTCAAGGCAAATGTTGCTTCTTCAGCTCCCATAGGAGTTTTCGTAACTGATTGTTTTTCTCTTCTTAGTTCGTTTGATTCTTGCGACTTTTCTTCTGTTAGACGTTCCGGTTTTTCTTTGGCTCGTTGACTTGCTACTCGTTATGATTTAAGTTGTACGAAATCCCCTAAAATGAAAGAAAAGAAAAAGACCATACCCCGCAACATCTCTAGTAACTCTCTGCCAGTTCTGATCTGAATATATTTTATTTTGTAACAATATTTTTTTTTATCTAAATTCCGAAAGTTCCGATTTCCAATTTTTTTAAACATAATTGAAGTATATATTAGATTCCGAATTTTTTTTTTCAAGAACCATGAAGATATATTCGGCATTCATTCATTACGATAATTAGCAAGTTAATTTATTTTACATTCTTGAGTGCCTTTAGAAAGAGCTTAATATTATTAATCTTTTATTTCTTCAAAAGAGATGCATCTCTTAAATAATAACCACATTAAACATTGATCCTCAAAATTCAAAAAAAAAAGGGCTTATTAATTATTAGTATAATTTTTTCTTTCTTCAAAAGGGATATGCATGTATTAAATAAATTTTACATTAGTGTTGGATAAGATTTTTGACTCCCATAGTATATTATTTTAATTTATACATAAGTATTTATATATACAATGTATATTGACACACACGTACACACTGATTTGATTGCATTCCTACTTAAAAAAGTTTTCATGTAAAATCTAATCTTACAAAAATAATATAAAAAGTTAGGTACATGTTTAATTTGTAATTATCACTAAAGAGTCAATAACTTTTGTTTTGTAGACACGACTAGTTAAATTAAATTTTTCATAGGCTTAGTTTAATTTGAATTCCATATGTTTTCAAATTGATTTAACCCTCATTGTTAGACACTGTATTCTTCTTACTCTACCTGCTAGACCATCCTTACGGGCACATGATAGTTCTAAATATTAATTCTTAGGAAGACTTGCTAGCCATTTTGTGATTGTCCGCACGTTATTATCTGTCACTTTAGATTTTAAATGCTGCATTAAATGTAATTTGTTTTCCTGTTTTAACCTTATTAATTCAACTCTAAGTATTAACTCAATCTTATCACATCATTAAATGATTAAGGTTATTTTAGTTTTTCTAATGTGTTTTTCCTAAAATCAAGACACATTTATTGAGATTCTTAATACTTGTGCAAGCTAAAAATAACAGTTAATTAGAAACGAACGGAGTACTATTTTAGATTTTACACGGATTCACACACACTAATAATTGCAAAAAAACAAAATAGTCTTAAATGCAATATCTCATCTTAAAAATCATAAAGAATATACGAACATGATTGTTAGTGGAATAGTAGTTAATTCTAGGTATGAGTTGACCATTCAAAATTGTCCCATGATTTTTATTTAAAGTCCTTTAATGAAATTGTTTTTTAAGCTTCAAATGTTGATTATATTTTAAAAAATCTCATAATATGAACTTGTATAGAGATCTAAACAAGAACACTAGACTTTATAATCAAGAAGGGATAGTGATTAGTGACTGTACAATTGGAGGGCAGATACCACTAACTGGTAAATTAAAGTATAATTTATAAATTAGCAAAGTAAATAATAAATAATTAAGTAGTAAAAAACTATTCTTTACTTGTTGGTTTGGTATCTCTTTAATGTTCAATTAATTAATTAACCCTCTTGTTTATTGGAATGTTCTTCCCTTTTCCCAAGGTAAATAATTCAATTAACCTTTTCTTCTTTCGGCTCTAAAGCCAAGATTGTTTCTTTGTTGTACTCCATCCTCCCATTTTACTTATATGTTTTTTATTTTAATGCATAATTTTTTTTATACCAATTTTACCCTTCTATAAGTAAGTATGGAGAGAGATGTTACCATAAGCTTAAGAACTTGTAGTTGTTTAATTATAATAGTAGGCCCAATATTACTAAAAGTTTCAAGCCCATGAATTTTGGTTAAAATATGTCCTAGTTTATATGTGAAAGCCCAACTAATGGACTTGAATTCTTAGCTACTTATAGTCAATAAACTAATTTATTCACAACGCTAAATGCCACATTAAAATTACTAGGTACGATACGACTCGATTTCATCCGTTTCAACCCTTGAGCTGCTTTGATCATATTTCTCAACTCCGTGGACTACAAGTACTTAAATGTACAATTATGAATCCTATTTTCGAGGTTGTGGCTCCTCTTTCGATTTTTCCACAGAGTCTAAAAAGGTTGAGTTTGAGGATATCCGTGGGAAGCTTCGTTGCCGGATTTGAAAGTGCTGAAACTGCAATGCTATGCCTTTCGAGGGGCGAAATGGGAAACTCGTGGCAAGGAATTCCGAGGACTTGAATATCTTTCGATTGAAGACAGTGATTTTGTTGACTGGACAATCGGAGATAACAACTTCGAATCTCTTGAGCACCTAAACACAGCTACAAACTAGAAAAGATTGTTAGAGGACAAATTTTAGGGCGTGTTAGAGAGATCGAAGTAGTTGACTCCAACCCTTTTGTCGTGACTTGTACAAAGCGAATTTCGTGTGTTGACAACGTTAATGCTCACTCTTTGTGGGAAAACGATGGGAAGTAGTTGTTGTTTCATTGTTATCTCTCCTCTTCTTAATCCGATTCCCAACTGATATAGACAAGAAAACATGCAATGTACCATTCATTTCTCGCAGTGGCTGCCAGCTGATACCCGTTGAAGTAAAAATTATGCGTGCTTGAACAATTTCATGCTCAACCAATGAAAATAAACGGCAACAAAGAGGATCGGAAGTGTCAAGGGCACCAAGAAGCAATAATACCTGCAAAAAATATATGACATTATCTCAATAAGCAGTGAGGATCGGAACTATTGCTGGAAAAACTGAAGGCAGCAACTAATGACAAAAATCGAGCGTAGACTGAAGTGTGTCATAATCTACGATATCATATGTGCATATTGATCAAACGAAAAATTGTTAGTAGAATTGCAATTTGTTGTAAAATAAAGAAATATACGACAGTTATCCATTCTACTAAAGTTTTTTTCGATAAAATTTGTATCCCTAATTCACTTTGTATCTGTAGGGTATCAAACTGCCCAGCTCCATAAAGCCACTGAATAATATATAAGTTCTCCTTGAGCAGTATTGATTACTGCCAAGGAGAATATATATAAATATATATATATATATATATATATATATATATATATATATATATATATATATATATATATATATATATATATATATATATATATATATATATATATATATATATATATATATATAACAGAAAGAAAAGAATGAAAGGTGAATAGGTTGAAAGATAAATAGATTGAGATTTTCAGCTCAGTCTTCCAATTATCACACCAGAGATTCACACTTTCAATATACACCACCAGAGTACCTCAAAAAAGAACGAATTTTCTATCTCTCTCAACACTCAAACCCTAGATTACCCAGAAAACCACGAGATCAAGCACTCAAACTTACCCACTCACCAAAAAACCCCAATTTTAGAACTCACAAATAGAAAACTTAGGGATTTAGGTCGGATTTAGGGTTTTATCTGTGTCTTATCTTTTTCCAACCTCCATGCCAATATATATAGGGACTGAAGTCAAATAGAGCCGGTGAAGGCTGTACTGGAGAGTCAAAGTCGGCACTGTACCATGCTCTTTAACCTCCAGCCATTATCAGTCAAGGCAGTACAAGGGAGGAAGAAGACAGAACCAGGAGCGGCGGAGAAGAAGAGAGAAAAGCTAGGGTTTCAGAATTAGTGAAATTAAGAGAGAGAAAAAAGTATTTAAGTGAGGAAATAGACGGTCCAGAATCAGCCAGAAATCCAACAGATGGATTGGGCTCAGATATGGACTTGGGCTCACTTACTCCTTTTGGGCTTGGCTCAATGGTGGTGTATATAATAAAGGATGGCAATTGGGCTCTATGGCCCAAAACACATTTGGGCCAAAAACCAAACAATTCTCCACCTTGGACCAAATGTGAATCATTAGTGAAAATTTCTCAAAAAAATTTTTGGAAGTCATCATTGCTGGTTTTTGACACACCAGTAGGAGCACACAGTTCATACAAGTGTATCAAGTTTGTTCACTCAGAATACAACTTATGTGCATTTAGAATAAATGCAGTAATGCAATCACATAGAAAGCATAATCTTATTCACACAGAAATAGATTTAACAAGCAATCACAAAGAAAGCATAAATATCAAGTCACACATACTACAAACTAGCACACAACAAGTTAAGGTTTTGAAAGAATGTTCAAGTTTTTCAAACAAGAGCAGAATTTTTCAGAAGGCAGACATTTTGTTCCCATGTCAGCTAGATTGAACTCAGATGGAATTTTCTCAAGGTCAATAACCCCTTTTTAAACTACATCACGAATGAAATGGAACTTCACATAAATGTGTTTAGTTCTGTCATGAAAAACAGGGTTTTTGCACAGTTGAATGCCAGATTGACTATCAGATAATACAACCACTTTAGAATTAAGAATATCAACTTCCAACAACAGCCCCTTAAGCCAGATGGCTTCTTTTATAGCTTCAGTAGCAGCTATATATTCAGATTCAGTAGTAGAGAGAGCAACAATGTTTTGGAGTTGATATTTCCAACTAACACAAGCACCATTTAAGGTGAACACATAAGAGGTAGAAGATTTTCTATTGTCCCTCTCATTGGCAAAATTTGAGTCAACATAGCCACATAGTTCAATTTCAGTTTTGCCTTTAGAAAACATCAGACCAGTATTAACACCTTTCAAATATCTAAGCAGCCAATTTAATGCCTCCCAATGGGGCAAACCTGGATTAGACATATATCTACTCAAGCAACTCACAGAATATGCAATGTCAGGTCTAGTACTAACCATCAAATACATAACAGACCCAATGGCATTGGCATATGGCACTTTTTTCATTTCAGAGATTTCAGGTTCAGTCTTGGGAGACTGATCCTTACTTAACAAAAAATGAGAAGCAAGAGGAACAGATACATGTGTGGCAGACAACATAGAAAATTTATCAAGAATTTTTTCAATATATAGGAGGATTGATTCAGGAATAAAGTACAGCCAGGTCTATCTCTAATTATGTCCATGCCAAGAATTCTTTTTGCATCACCAAGAAGTTTCATATCAAACTCATCACTAATGCATTTAATCACATGATTAACAGTTTGAATGCAAGGACTAGCAAGAAGCATGTCATCCACATAGATAAGCAAGAACACAGGTATTTTTGCAGATTCTTTAAAATATAAGCATGGATCAAATGAACTTCTTTTGAATTTTAAAGACATCATGCATGCATCAAATTTCTTGTTCCATTGCCTAGGTGACTGTTTCAGTCCATACAAAGATTTCTTTAACAGACATACATAATCAGGATATTTTTTATCAATAAAACCCTCAGGCTGCCACATATATATTTGCTCATCTAATTCACTATGCAGAAAATCAGTTTTTACATCCATTTGTTTTAATTCCCAGTCAAAATGAGCAATTAAAGCAAGCATGATTCTAACAGTGGTGAATTTCACAACAGGAGCAAATAATTCAGTGTAATCAATATCTTCCTTTTGGGTAAACCCATTAGCCACTAGCCTAGCCTTGTATCTAACAGAGTCAGACTCATGTTTAACCTTAAACAACCACTTACAGTCAACTAAAGAGCATGTAGGAAGTTTAGGTACAATAATCCAAGTATGATTAACATGTAAAGACTTCATTTCATCATTCATAGCATTTAACCGATCAACAGACTCATTAGAATTCAAAGCTTCCCTATAAGACTTAGGTTCATTACCATCTAGAGAATCAAACACATGAAACACATGAGAAGCAAGTTGGTAATCATTCAAATGATGAGGCCTAACAATGTTTCTTCTATCTCTGTCCCTAGCAAGTTGGTAATCACCAAGATCATTCACAGAGAGCACATCAAGATTAACATTTTGATCAAAAACAGTATTTTCAGGCATCTCATTATTAACAACTTCATCATCAGAGTTTTTTTTTTCAGTTTGAACATAATTAACATGTGGAATCTCCACCTCAGTGGAAGTGGTATCAGGTGAAACAACATTAGGAACAGATAAGCATGGAAATTCATTTTCATTAAACACAACATTCCTTCTAATCACAGTTTTAAAACCCTAATCACCATACAACCAACACCTATAACCCTTGACCCCTTCAGGGTATCCTAAGAAAACTTATTTCACAGATCTGGGGTCAAGTTTATCAAGCTTTTGATGAACAAATACAGTACAGCCAAAAACTTTCAAATTTGATGAATCAACAGGTTTACCACACCATTTAGATTCAGGCAATTCCCCATTCAAGGGCACAGAAGGAGACCTATTTATCAAATAAGCAGCTGTAAAGGTTTTTAATTTATTTTACAGTTCTCCCTATTTCTTTCTAATCCTCTTGTTCTTCTCCAGTTCTCCCAATTTTTATGTATTGGTATTGATTCGATCGATTTTATTTTACAAGCAAGCGTTGCTCAACCAACCACAACTCTTGGTTGGAACGCTTCCATTGTTCTTTGTATTAATTTATTTTCTTCCCAGACTCGTTCTCCATTACCACTATCCTTTGTTTATATTTGAGAGTTTTTCATGTTTTTTCTAATAATTTGCTGCTCGAATCTATTAAAGCTGGGATTTCATTAGATTTAATTGATACTGTGATTCTACAAATCCATGGGCATTTGAACAGTGATTACTCTCATTCAATTTGATTGAAAATGGGTTCGTGGTGGGGATCTTTCTTCTCTCCGGCGAATACTTATCGACGCCGCCTCCGTCGATACGGTACGTTGTGTGTGTGTGTGTAAAATGTTTTTCAACTATCTCCTAATCTGAAAACATATATTCTGGAAATTCTGTTTTGCTGATTCCTTGTTTGATAATTTATTGATTTTTTTCGAGAGTGTAATACTGGTCACAATCAATTTGTACAACATATATCAGGCCTTTATTTTTCAGATGCATTCCGAAATTGAAAATATTGGGCATAAATCATAATATATTTGTATTAACACTGAATTAAAATAATGGCTTGAGATTAGTTTTTTGCCTTTTAGCTGTTCTGTGGAGACTTTGTTTTTGCCTGTCAGTAGTACCCAAACGCTGTGTTGTGTGATTCGGAGTTCTATTCTTGCACCCGAGTATTCGATTAAACATTTTATTTAAGAGTACACCAAAACTTCAGTTTTTTTAATTTCCTTTACCTCAGTAATAATTAGTATGAATTGTGCTAATGCTGTGGGATTTGATGATGCTCCATATTAATTTTATCTTGTTAGGCCTCGTTTGGTTCCCAATATAAGATTAAGAGGGTGTTTGGCTAAGCTTATAAGATGTTAAAAAGAGCTTATAAGATGTTTTAGAGCTTATAAGCTCTTCTAAAGTGTTTGGTAAATTTTTAAAAAAAGATCTTAATTTTTTTAAAAATAAGCTGTTGGAGACCAAATAAGATCTTTTTAAATAAGTACATCTACCCCACCTTTTTATTTAAGATCTTATAATGAGTAAAAATAGGAAATAAGCTTATTATCCAAACACTCTATAAATTAATCATAAAAATAAGATGTAACAGCTTATCAGCTCTAAAAACATCTTATCAGATGTAAGAGCTTATCAACTGTTTAAAAGCTTAGCCAAACACCCTCCAAGCCTAGATAAGAGCTCGTTTCACAAACGTTCTGGCCGGGCCGACAAGTTATTTCACTAAATAAGACCTAATTTTTTATTTACTTATCTTACCACGAAACAAGGCCTTACTTTATAAATTCGTCAGATATATACAACATTTCTTTGAAATATTTGAGTTCTTTACAATGTTCATGTTGAATTAAATACTCCTAAATGACGGCATGACATATTTGATTTGCTGGCAGGATATATATTGAGTAGCTATCTTAAGGGAAATGAGAATGTAGAAACGGCGTGCATCCAGGTGTTGAACGATGGTGCACGGGCCTACAATTGCTGACTCTGACCGCAGCCCTCCGCTGCCGCCCTCAAACAGGTCTTCCGCCGCCGCCGCCGCCGCCGCCGCCGCTTCGTTCGAGGCCACCGCCCCAGCTGTCAGTATCACTTTCCACCGCATTTTTCGCCCAATTGCAGACCACTGCCCCTTCTCGATCACATCCGACTTGGATTACTCAGATATTGTCGGTGCCCACCCCTTCTCTCCAACCCAATCTCACCTTTTCTCCAACCCGATCTCACTCATGGTACTCATCCTATTTTCTTTCTAATCCTCTTGTTCTTCTCCAGTTCTCCCAATTTTTATGTATTGGTATTGATTCGATCGATTTTATTTTACAAGCAAGCGTTGCTCAACCAACCACAACTCTCGGTTGGAACGATTCCATTGTTCTTTGTATTAATTTAATTTCTTCCCAGACTCGTCCGCCATTACCACTGTCCTTTGTTTATATTTCAGAGTTTTTCATGTTTTTTCTAATAATTTTTCGTACTTTGTAAAGTCTGTCTTCTCTTTCTTATGAGCTTCCTTTTGCTTTAGTTTTTTTTTTGTGTGTGTGTGGAATAGTTAAATCTTGTTTAGTTTGATGCAAGTGCTTTTGTTTGTCTTTCTGGAATGAAAATTCGGCACGAGTCATTTGAGTAACATAGATGTTTTGTTCTATAAAATTACTCGGTATATTTATCATATCAAGTTCAATTGAATTTATTTCAGTAAACTTTCGCTAATTTCTGATTTTTTTTGTGCAATGCAAAAGAAGCAGCAGCTGATGGGGAGAAGAAACTTGCCGATGTGCTGTCCGGGGAGCAGGAACGAGGTAAGTGAGAAGTTATATGTGTGGATGATCAACTGCTTTGGCGTTTGTGCAGTATGATGTTATTTTTTGAAATAGGATACAGGTGAGAAACTTTGTCTTCCTATCGTAAATTATTTCTATTTTTGTAAGCATGCTCCTTATCTCATGTTTTGGGTTTTTGTTTCGGTTTTGGTTTTAGTTTAGGCGATATGTGATTTGTAGATTGGTTCAACTTCGGTGTTGTTTAGAAGCGAACATATGTTTTGGGCTCTGTGTTTCATGTCTACTTAAAGTTACGCAAAAACAACTTCTGTTGGGTGCCATATATGCCTTCTTTTTAATATGTAACTTGCATAAATACACGCTGGAAATTATTTTTATTTTGTAAGCATGCTCCTTATCTCATGGTTTCGGTTTCGGTTTCGGTTTCAGTTTAGGTTCGTTTTTTGTCGTGGTTTGGGGAAATTGAATTGCTTTTCACCTGTTGCCCGTGGTTTCTCCCTTCCCCGTTTCTTCTTTTCCTCATGCCAGTATAAACAAAACACATTTTGCAAATATATAAACAGGGCACCGGCACCGCGCATTGCGCGGTGCTCCTCAACTAGTATATATATATATATATATATATATATATATATATATATATATATATATATATATATATATATATATATATATATATATATATATATATATATAATTGTATATATTTTCTATAATTGCAACATGAGCATTCAAATTTTAAAATTGGATGGTGCGCAATTGGACGAGGCCGACGAGCTATAAAAATTAGGCACAAGAATCTCTCTAGAAATAATCCACACTTTGTCAACAATTAATTTGGCACCACTTTGATTTAAATATAAGGGATTTTTGTGATAAAGTCTCCAACCATACACCTCTATTATTCTAGGTTCATGGGCTATATCTCTTTCACCAATAAGCTCATCCCTTTAATATTTATTATAAATAAAGAAAACATTCATGTATATCCAAATATTACCGTCAACCCTTTATACCCAATTTTTAATATGCTACAATTTCATCCTTAACTTAATTTAACCTCAATTTGACCCTAAATTTTACAGATTATTCAATTTGACCCCAAATTTTTTTTTCCAGCCTCCAACGTTGACTTTTCAATTTTTTTTTCTTTTGGATTTTTCGCCGGTTTCCCGCGTTGACTTTTTCATTTTTTTTTCTTTTCTTTTTTCTTCTCTTTTCTTCCGGATTTTTTCGCCGGTTTCCGGCGTTGACTTTTTTTAGAGTTTTTTAAGTTTTTTTTTTTTTGTTTTTTTTTACGTCCGTCGCTAAACATTGACCGTAATTGTGCTGTCACTGACAGTAAATTAACGTAATTATACTGTCAATGATAGTTAATTAACGTAATTATACTGCCGTTGACAATACATTTATGTAATTGTTCTGCCGTTGACAGTAAATTAACGTAATATTATTATTTTTTATTTTTTGTTATTTTTTTTATTTCGTTAGATTTGTTGACAAGTCAACGTAATTATATTACTGTCGTTGACAGTAAAATAACTGTAAACACAATAATATTACTGTCAACAACATCAATATTATTGTTTTTTTGGGGTTTTTGCTTTGTTTGAATTATTCACGGAGTAACGTAATAATATTACTGTCTATTATTGTAATATTACTGTAAACACAATAATATTACTGTGGTTGACGGTAATATTACTGTTGTTATAGTAATATTGTTGTCAACCACATCAATATTATTATTTTGTTTGTATTTTGTTTGTTTTTTTTGAGTTATTCACGGAGTAACGTAATAATAGTACTGTCTATTATTGTAATATTACTGTGGTTGATGGTAATATTACTGTTGTTATAGTAATATTACTGTCACTCACAGTAATATTAATTCTTTTGGCTTTTTATTATGTTTACATTTGTTGAACGGTCAATATAGGAATATTACTCTATTACACAATAATAATGAGTTTTGTTGTGTTAATATTACTGTGCTAGAGATTAATATAACAATATTACTGTGCTAAACTGTAATTTAGTTAATTTTACTGTGTTTAACAGTAAGATAGTTAATATTACTGTCAATCACAACAATATTGTTGTGTAAACGAAAAAAAAAAGTTACAGAAAGAAAGAAAAGAAGAGAAAAAAAAAACCAAAAAAACCCTAAAATTAATCAACCACACCAAAATAACATTATCAAGAAATGGATGACAAAATATTCAAACACGCTTTTATTTGGTCGGTTCGAAAATGCAAAGTACGTTTCTCCAAATCCAAGATGCAAGCAATGCTGAATGTAATTTCTCGTGTGATCAAATTTTCTCTTGTAATTTCTCCTGTGGCTCTTGAAACAATATACCTGAATGTGTGGACTAAAATATTAGTAGTGTTCAAAATTCATTAATTGATAGAAATAAAAATGGAATGACTAACCTTTTAAAGAATCAATGTTATAGTAAAGTGTTTTGGTCATCCCAATATCCCATCATTACAGTGAAGAACGAACATTAAGATCTAATGGACGTCCATAACCGCCATATTTGTCGTCCCACTCCTTCTTTAACTTCTTTGCACAATTCACAGCCATAGGGTTGCATTCAACTACGTCAATGAATTCAAGAGACGTACCAAATGAAAGAGGGATCTCTTTTAACTTGTAGCAATGTTCGAAGCTAAACCACTTAATCTCATAAAAACAAGAACTTGTCGTCACAAACTTCCAGTGCACTAGATCGGTGTCTTCAATATTAAGAACTTCGATTCTTTGGAATTCGTTGTCGTGAACTTCCCACTTTGGGCCTCGAAAGGCGTAGCATTTCAATTTGAGATGTCTCAGATTTGGCAACGAAGAAATCTTGTTCATTTCTTCCCACGGATATCCTAAGCCGCTCAAAGTTAACATCGTAAGACTAGATGGCAAGTCTGAAAGAGGAGCAAGTGGGGAGACAACCTGTGTCTTCAATATAGGATTCATAATGTAGCATTCTAGTTGTCCTAGTTGATGGAGATGAGAAATGTGATCAAAGCATCTCAACGGCTCAGTAGCATCAGGAGGCAGTTCGATTTTAATTGCCAACTCTTTCATATTAGGGATGTTTTGAAGCACATCTTTGGTACAACTTTGAGGACCAACATCTCTTAGTTTTAATAGGTTTGGTAGGAGAGATCCTTCACAAGGATGTGGTAGGTTGCTTCCCATGGTCTGAATATGCTTCAATTCTTTCATATTCCATATCTCAATAGGCAGATATGATAAATTCCCACCAGACTTTATGATGCTTAGATGTCGATCAACAATCAAGTGCTGGAGGTTCCAGAGTTTGGAAATAGAAGTAGGGAGGTTTCCATCATAAGTGAGGGCGAGGTATCTTAACTGAGCTAGTTTCAATACTTCCATTGGGAACTCATAAAATCTAATAGAAATAGCTTCCAATACCCTGAGCAACCTTAAATGTTCCAAACACAACGGTACAGGATATTCTTGAAAAACACCGGTACAGAGGAGAGAGCGTACCGTTGCAGCAGATGCCATTGAATCTTTTACATCTTCAATGGCAAATAGAATATTATTGCGAATGCACAATCTGCGTTGATATTTTATACCTTCTTCTGGTAAAGCATCGGCACGACAATTGAAGGCATAGAAAAACTTGGTCTTGGCAGCTTCTTTGTTACACATGTACCAAAAGGATGAATGAAGGTGTTGACCGTGTTTTTCTTTATGGTACATGATAACATTTTTCGAATGAAGCTCATCCAAATAAGCATAGGTGCCTTTTTCGAAAGCCACGGTTGCGTCTGAGTAATGCGTCGGATTTGGGTTAAGAAATCCTTCAACACTCCACAAGTTGATTAGTTGGTATCCATGTACCGAATGATTTTGTGGGAAAGATCCAAGGTAGAGAAAACATGCTTTTAAATGTTGATCTAAGTAGTCATAGCTAGGATAAAGTACTTTTGACATTTGATCATATGCATCCTTGTATACTGAATTTTTTTTATCATCCGCTACCTCGTTCCAGTACTCTATTGTCTTGTCGGCTTTTGATAGGATATTGGCAACCGTGATGATTGTAAGAGGAAGACCTTCACAATTCTCAGCAATCTTCTTTCCAGGTTTCTCGAGTTCATGAGGGCAAGGCATTTCATCAAACACCTTGTGACGAAGAAGAGCCCAACTTTCTTTCTTATCAAGGAAGGGTATTCTCAAAGTACTTAAATAGTTAGCACATTGAGCTACTTCTCTTAGCCTAGTTGTCAACAATACTCGACTTCCATTTTTCTGGTCTGGAAATAAGTTGACCAACTCAGAAAATAGCTCTTTATCCCATACATCATCCAACACAATCAAGTATCTCCAACAATTTAAACTTTCAAACACCATTCGTTTCAACTCAACTATTTTTTTTTCTCCTTCTATAAGCATAATGTCATCAGCATGATTCATTTGTGTTAGAATATCTACCAATATATCCGCTACTCGATATTTTGGGCCTATGGTGACGAACACATGTATGTCGTAACTATTGGAAATGAATGGATCTTGAAAGAGTTTGTTGGCAAGAGTAGTCTTACCAATGCCTGCCATCCCATAGAGCGACACAATCATCCTTTCAGATTGTGATGAATATACAAGCCGATCTTTGATTCTCGTAAATAAACGAGATAACCCAACCATGTTAGACTCATTATGTCCATCAAAATAATTTATTGACGGCACAACATCGTCTTCGTCTTCGGGCGAAGGGTTGCACAACTCGTGAATGTAGGCCCTCTTCATCTCGTTCACCGTTTCGATAACGGAATCGACATCTTGCTTTATTTGATGCAGGTCTACTGAGAATAACATTAATCTAGGATGATCAGTCTCTTCTTCAGATTGTGGTGAATGAAACTGATTTGAGAGATGGGAGTCAATTACATCTTCGAATTCGTATATTGCATCTATGATTTCTGCCTCCAAAGTTTTGACCATCTTCATGTTAATGGTGCTCCTCCTTTTATCGAATTCTCCGAGAGCTTCTTTTAAGGAAAGAATCTCATCGTACAGATGCTTTAAGATTTGATGGGATGAATTTTGAACATTAATGGAAATGTGTGATGATTTCAAAAGGCGATCAATTGTCAGCTCAAGACAACAAACAGCACCATAAGCCATCTCTCTCTCTTTCTCTCTGTGTAAAAAAGAAGTCTTCTTCATAAACATATGTTTGTGAAGTTATTTCTCTGGAAAGATGTGCAAAAGAGTCAACTATATGAAATAATATTTACATATTAATCCAAGTTGGCCATTAATTATAACTTATCTTAGTTACAGGTTGTGATATTGTATTATTCTTCATTATATTAATACAGCGAAAATTACAGTTTTCATCCCTCAAGTTTGCTCTGATTTTATAATTGGTCCTCTATGTTAGCAAAAAATACATTTGGTCCCTCATGTTTTAATAGTTTAACACTTTTGGTCATTTTCATCAATTTACCGTTAGTCCGGCAGTTAAGGCAGTGATGTACACATGATTGATTCCGTTAGTACTGACGGAAAATTGGCGGAAATGACTAAAAAATATTGAATTTTTGAAACTTGAGGGACTAAATGTGTTTTTTGTAAACATTGAGGACCAAAAGTGAAATCAGTGTAAACTTGAGGGACAGAACTGTTTTTTTTCCTATTAATATACTACTCCTTTTCGGTTTATATATAATTTCCGACCATTTTGGGAGATGATTAAGCTGTTGGTAATATCATATGCCTCACTGCAAGTAAGCATTAATTTTCAGAAAATAATTAAGATTAATGGCTTCTGCAAGTGCTTCATTCTTATATGGGAAAATTTCACTTTCCGTCCCTCAAGTTTGCATTGATTTTGTATTTGGTCACTATGTTCACAAGAAACACATTCGGTCACTCATGTTTTAATAATTTGACTTTTTAGTCATTTCCCTCAATTTACCGTCAGTCTGTCAGTTAAGACACATGCTTGATTCGGTTAGTACTAACATAAATTTGACGGAAAGAATCAAAAGTATTAAATTATTGAAACATGAGAGGTCAAATATGTTTTTTTGAACATGGGGGACCAAATGTTAAATTCATGTACTGGAGGGATGAAAAGTGTAATTTTCACATTTATATAAGAATGTGCTGCGGCTCAGTTATATTCAGTACTTTTTGATAAGAATGAAGGTCTCAAGAGTTGAGCATATAAAAATAACTTGAGCAAGAATATAACAAGAAGGGTAAAAAGCAGTTTGCACCCTAAATTAAGGTTGATTTGCATTTTGTCCCCCAAACAAAGGGGCGAAGTGCAAATCAACCCTTAGTTTAGGGGCAACCTGCTTATTACCCTCACAATATGAATTGAATGCGCTAACTAATAGCTAAAAAATTCCTCACTCAAAATATGGACTCAAATGAACAACGAGAGGTAGGACTTGAAATTTTCAGCAAGCAACTCTTTTCAGCTCTTTTTCGAATTTCACTTCCGTACATTACTTGAATGACTTCGATCACTATTTATAGGTGAGCTCCTCTATCTTCTGAATGAAAAACATCAATCTTGATTTTCTTGATTGACTTGATTGAGGTTATGATTGATTAGACTCAATTAGATCAGCTCAAATAGGAAAGCATTTGAATTTTGAAATCAAGAACAAAACTTTCTTCAACATAAATAAATTTCAGCAGAACAACTTCCGGCAGAAGTGAGCATCTTCCGGACAGACAACAATTATTATAAATCTTTGATTGGTTGATTGCAAAGTGATTGAAGGGTTTCCAAAATAAAGAGATAGAGTCTCAATCAGCCAAACTTCAATCCAAAGCAGGTTTGATTTTTGAATAAAGGAATTTCTTCCAAAGATAGAATATAAAAGAAATCTTTTGCTTCTAAATATATTTCCAGCAAATAAAGAGAGTGGTGTAACACCCCACCTTTCCAAAATCCGAAAACCCTAAAACCCGAAACTAATATTTCTAACTCAAGAATCCTTAGATAATATTATTTCATGATATTAATTATCTGCATTACGTAAATCTAATTATGTGACTTACGTGAATACTTACATGCGTTATTTAATTATTGGAATGGGGTGATTTCATTTTGTGAAATTCGTGAGTAGATATATATGTGTGAATTGCGCGATTTAGTATCATTCCGGTAAATTGAAATTCTAGGAATTTCGTGAATTACGTGACTTATATGAATAATTACGTGCCTTGATTATTTGGTAAATTATTTTTGAAATGTGATTGATAACTTATGTGAATTACAAATATAGTACTAGAGCATATATATATATATATATATATATATATATATATATATATATATATATATATATATATATATATATATATATATATATATATATATATATACACATGCATAGATATGTACATTTTGTGCATGCATATAGATATACACATATACATACTATTACATGCATTATATATATTTGAGTATATATATATGTCCGAAAATGTGTGTGTGAGAGTGCAAGTTGTGCTTTAATTTAAATAAATAAAATTAAGAAATATTGCATGCCTTTCCACTTGGCATTTAACCATGATTAGTACTAATCCCACACTCCACCCTACTTAGTAAGATGAAGAGACACCCTTCATATTTTCCCTTTCAACACCTCAACACCTTACTTGTCTCCTCATCCTCTCTTCACCGAATTCATCACCACCACCACCATCGGCCTTCTTCTTCTTCCACCTCAAACTCCCATTTTCAAGAAAATCCCAAAAATAAAATGAAGGTCCCCTATTTAACCCTTGCTATAGACTACACCAAAAACACCATCAAAACTACTTGCCTCCTTACGGGAGATGACAACTCATCCCTCCTTGAAGCTCACACTATTTCATTCACAATCAAAGTAGCTTGGTTAGATTTCAGTGCTTGAAAGCCTATCTTCCTTCGGTTGTTTTCTTCTCTTCGATTTTAAGGTAAGAAATTCCGATTTCGTGCTGCAATTAAATGGCATCAATAGTATTAAAATAGTTTTCAAAAAAAAATTTAAAAGATTGGGAGTGATTTTGAAAATTTAGGGCTTTTTGGGGAAAAATGGAAAAGAGGTGTTTAATGTTGATTTCTTGTTCTTGCATGCATCATCTATGTTGTAAGTGGGTAAATACAACTTTTGTTGGCCAAAAGCATTGAAAATTTCGGATTTCAAAAAGGGGTTTCAAGAAAAATGAATTTTGAACTTTTATGGGGTTGCATGTGTATCTTAAGAAGTTTTGGGTCAAATCTGTAATTTTTGAGAAGTCTGTCGTAAATGTGTTTTCAAAACTGGTTTCCAGCATTTATCGAACAAAAATTTCGGATTTAAAGAAATTTTGTAAGAAAAAGTGATTTTTGAACTTCTAGTGGTCTTGCATGCATAGATCTAGAGATGTTGGGGTAAAATATATAATTTTCGAAATTTCTGCATAAAGTAACTTTTTAACTTTGTTTTCTGCATTTAGTAAAGTAAAATTTCAGATTGTTAGGGGTTTTTCACGAAAAAGTGGATTTTGAACTTCTAGTGTGGTTGCATGTATAAATCTTGAAACTTTGGGGTCAAAACTGCAATTTCCGAAAAATCTTCATTTGTAAAGTTTGAATCTTTTTTTCCAGCAAGTATTAAATGGGGAAAATTTTCTTTACAAAGGTTTTCAAAGTAATTGAGGTTATATTAGAGTTTTGAATTTTTAAAAGAAAAAGGCAATTTTCTAGTTTTTAATTTCAAGAAAATTTGAAACTTTGTGCAAATTTAAAATAAATTTCAGAATCTGGAATTTGGATCAGTTTGGAGTTCTAGGATTTAATTTGAGAATTTTTGGAATTAGTTTGCTATTATTTCGGAATTAGGACATTTTGCATGTCATTTATTATGTTTGTGCCTTTACTTTCATATCTTTAATTAAATAACTATGAGGGATGAGATTTGAGATTTTATACCTTAAATGGCTGCATGGATGTGTTTATTACTGCTGGAATTTATTGGAATGGATTATTACCTAGAAGTGGTAATTAATTCATTAAATGAAAGGTGAAAAAGGGGTGCTTGCTTTACAAGAATGGTTTAATGTTAAATGGTGATGTTTAATGTGTTGGCTGCATGTGTGTATGCTGAATATGTGTGAGTGTGTGTGTGCTGAATGTGCATGTGGTGTGTGCCGTGTGTGGTTGTGTGTTTATATGTGTGAATTTGGGGATTTTTGCCCAAATTATAAATATGTGGTGAATTGTGATATTTGTGTGATTTGGTGGCACTTGATTGATATTTGTGATGTTATGTGTGGGTCATAAGCATGATTTTGAAAAGTTGCATTTAATGGTTTTCAAATTGAAAGATTAATGGAATATTGAGTAATAAACAACTTGGATATAGAGGGCCGGTATCCAACTAGGATCATGTGTTGTGGTTTGATTCCACTTAGTGAAAATGGGCTCGTAACAGGTTTATTATCCAGGTACATAAATTAATCTTTCACGGATCCGATAACACGAAAAATGTGTTTTTCACAATTTTCATAAAAAAAGGCATTTTAGTCATTTTGCATAAGTACGTGATTTTGCGCGAATGATGTGTTTTCGTGAGTTATGTGATTTTACCGATTGTCTTGTGTTGTGGTTTGGAATGTGGGTAAGAATGGATATATAATATTATATATTATGTATAACGTATTTTCAAAGTTCGATATTTCATCGGATTTCTTACTGAGCTTTATAGCTCATATAGATGTCTTTTAATTGCAGGTAGTAGTGCTAGTAACCCTCAACCGGGATGGATCGAGTAGCGAATCGAGGTCTTGCTCGGGATTTTTTTGGGAGTTGTACGAGGACCTATGAACGATGCTAAAGTCCTTTGGTTATTTTCTTTTGGTGATGTAATATGAAACCTAACTATTTCCTTTTAAACTCGTTACCGGTATGAATCGCACTTAACTCCTATTATAAAATAGTTGTTTCGTAATTTTTGCTATTTTCATGCCTCCACTAGTAATTTCGAATTATCTATATCTATACTTCTATACTATCTATAAAAGTATGAATGATAGTGGGTTTCTTCCATTTTTTGTAACGACAAAAATGCCCCTTTACATAGGCATATTTGAAGGATAGCTATGTAATATTACTAATTAGTTATAATCAAATATGCATACGGTTGATCTATTTCTTCAACCCATTCCCAATGCACTAACACACATTGATTGAGCTATTAATTATACCAATTTATATTAGAGGTTACTAAAAGTAAGATGAAACATCTCCTTCTCATATTAGTCATAATTTCCAGAGACTCTTCACTGTCTTGTCATTAGACAAGTATCTATGTAACCCTGAATTAACATTCTTGAATTAGCATTCTTTGAAATATGACTGCAATTATATTAGAAAAAATATGTTTTTGCTTAAATATGAGCATGGTAAGATCGTCTTTCATCCATAGTTCGATAGACAAAGACGACAATTTATATATTCTACACATCAAAAATCACACTCTCTTGACGAATCATGCAGTAATTTTTACATGCAGTCATATTGCTCTCATATGTTGCTTCTATTTTTTTTTTAATCTAATTCACCTATTGAAATTGATTATATATAACTTGATCCGAGGCTATTTGATATCGAGCAATAAAGTTGAATTTGGTCTGTTTGGTTAATCGCAACTCTGATTCCATTGATGGGGTTTCACGAGGCAAAAGTGATAAAGAAATACAGACCGGAGCTGTAATTGATATTGAATTTCTCGACATCATCGACATTCAACACTGATGTTGGACGAAAAAGAGGTTTTCATTAAATCCTTTCATTTATTTATTTCCTTTTTAAGTTTCTTAATTACAAACATCATCCAAATGGAATTGAATAAAAAATTTGACTTGTCCATATATATAACATTAAGGTGTGTCAATCCGAGAGAAAAGCTTTGTCAAATGGAATAAAAATATTTCATTTTTTTTTTGTTTTTACATAATTATCGCTGACGAAGAAGAGAAAAAAAAAGAAAAAAAAGGCATTTCCTACATCCATCCAATGCACCAAATTCGACCAAAAGAAGGTTTAATCTCGCTTTGCACCCTTGAAATATAGCATTTGACACTTTGTATCCTTGAAAGAATTATTAGCACTTTGCACCATCGAGACAAAATAAATCATTCACAATGAACTCTGAATTGAATAATTTAAACTTAACGAGGTCAATTTAATTTTTTTTTTTATTTCCAGGGTGCAAAATAACAAATTAAATTGTTATTTTCTTCTACCTCCAACCGAATTTCGATCATAAATGCGAAAATGAAAATCACACCGAATTACTTAAAAAAATGTATGTTCTTACAAAAAGATAAATTCAAAATTTTGTCACTAAATTATTTGGTCTTATATTGTAATTGATTAAAATACTTGGTAGAAACAAAAAGATTAATAGCATTTTGCACTCACGAAACACAATATATCATGCATATGAGGTTTTAAAGCTAATAAATGTAATTTAATATTTTTAGTGGTATGGTATTTAAAAATTATAATTTTATCACAAAAATATTTTACGAAAAAAAATCCTTCTACTTCGTTATCAAGTTATCTAAAAATCATATTTTCTTTCAAATATTTCTACATAATATTTCCGTCAATTAGAATAAAAGGTCTATCGATCGAATAATTTAGTGATAAAGGTTTATTTAATTTTATTTTGTCATAAAATATAATTTTTTTTTCAATTATACGGTGTGATTTTTATTTTTCGCACTTTGTACACTCGAAATTAGATTGGAATTGAAGAAATAACAATTGCACACAGATAAAACAAAACTCAATAAAAAATGAATTATCCTTTATTATTCAACTAAGGGTGCATTGTGAATGATTTATTGTGTTTTGAGGGTGTAAAGTGCAAAAATACCCCATTTCAAGGGTGCAAAGTGGGATTAAGCCGCTTTAAAGAATATTTTTTTATGAACAAATGTAGGTTATACAATAAACTAAAATTAAGGGTTTGATCTAAAATAATATTTTTCTTAGTATAGTTAATGTACTTATGTTCGTAGAATCATTAATATACATGTAAATATTTATGTGTAAATACTAAATCAGATTACGAGGAGCGCCGGAGTTTGGCATTTTAAATCCATCGGGAATTTTCATAAAGATATCAGAATCTAGTGAACCATATAAATAGGCCGTTACAACGTCCATTAGACGTAAGTCCAGTCCCTCTTGGACGACCATATTTATAAGAAAACGGAAAGTGATCGTATCCATCACTGGTGAATACGTCTCATCATAATCAATCCCAGGTCGCTGGGAGAAACCTTGAGCTACAAGGCGGGCTTTATATCTTACAATTTCATTGTTCTCGTTTCTCTTACGGACAAATACCCATTTATACCCAACGGGCTTTACATTATCCGGAGTTTGAACGATTTGCCCGAATACTTTCCGTTTTTCTAAGGAAGCCAATTAAGATTTTATTGTTTTCTCCCATTTAGGCCAATCATTTCTTTGGCGACATTCCATTATGGAACGCGGTTCACTATCATAATCATCGTACATAATTTCTTGTGCAACCGAGAATGCAAAAATATTATCGATGATTATCTCATTTCTATCCCATATTTCATTGCAATAACTTATGGGATTCTCGGTATTCCCGGGATTTGATATCGTTTTTTCAATATCAGGCTCAACAGATTCATCTGGAGCATTCTCAGTAAGAACCACTTGGTTCGAGGGTTCATCGATTTTCCCCTTTCTTTTTCTAGGAACAACGTCCTTTGATCCAATAGGTGTACCCCATTTTTGTCGTGGGGGATCATCATTCATTTTCGCATGTTCTTCAGGAACAGCGATCCTAGCTGGAACATTCACAGCTGGAATATAAGACTTCGTAACTTTACTTGCATCATTAAATGCATCAGGAAGTCTATTGGCAATATTTTGTAAATAAATGATTCTATGGATCTCATTTTCACATTCAGAGGTACGTGGGTCGAGATGAGATAAGCGTTGCTCACACCATGTGAGATTCTCGATTGGTTTTTGTTTATCATTATCACGGATATTCTGAATATCCTTACCAATCGGTATAAATAATGTCTCATCAAAATGACAATCCGCAAATCTAGCGGTAAATAAATCACCCGTCATTGGTTCTAAGAACCTAATAATCGACGGTGAATCAAACCCAACGTATATGCCAAGTCGGCGTTGGGGACCCATTTTAGTCATCTGAGGAGGAGGAATTGGCACTTACACAGCGCAACCAAATGTGCGAAGGTGCGAAATATCGGGCTCAAAGCCTAATGCCAATTTCATTGGGGAATGCATATGATAAGCAGTGGGGCGTAATTTAATCAGTGCTGATGCATGCAATACTGCATGGCCCCATTCTGCACTAGTAAGTTTAGATCTCATCAGCAAAGTACGAGCAATTATTTGGACGCGTTTAATCAAAGATTCCGCCAGTCCATTTTGAGTGTGAACGTATGCTACTGGGTGCTCGACATTTATTCCCAGTGCTGCACAATACTCATCAAAAGTTTTTGATGTAAATTCTCCGGCATTATCCATTCTTATGTTTTTAATGGGATAATCAGGGAAATGTGCTCGGAGTTTAATAATTTGTGCTAGCAAACGCGCAAATGCAACATTTCGCGTAGATAATAAGCATACGTGGGACCATCTACAAGATGCGTCCACCAAAACCATAAAATATCTAAATGGCCCACTTGCAGGGTGTATTGGTCCACAAATATCACCATGAATACGTTGTAAAAACGATGGTGATTCATAATCGACTTTTTCGATGGAAGTTTTTATAATGAGCTTTCCTTGTGAACATGATTCACAAAAATATTCATTGGACATTAAGATCTTTGTATCTTTTAATGGATGTCCCTTAGTATGTTGTACAATCCTACGCATCATTGTCGTTCCTGGGTGACCCAGTCGATCATGCCATAACCCGTGTATATCGGGATTAACAAGTTTCCATGGCATAGTGGCATAGGATTCGAAAGCTCTAATTTCGAAACAATACACTCCAGAAGCTGTCGCTTCGAGTTTTTCATGAACAATTCTTTTGTCCATAACATATGATGTGATGCAGAGACATTCCACGGTATATTCAACCAGTGTCTCTAAATGATATCCATTACGTCTCACATCTTTAAAACTCAGTAGATTCTTATTTGATCTACCTGATATCAATGCATTTTCAATATGCAAAGTGGTACCATTAGGCAACACAATTGTTGCGTTCCCGGAGCCATCTATTATTTCCGCGGAACCTGCAATGGTTTTAACTTGTGCCTTGCACAAAGT
The DNA here is from genome assembly GCF_056151865.1 of Erythranthe guttata. Classification (NCBI taxonomy): domain Eukaryota; kingdom Viridiplantae; phylum Streptophyta; class Magnoliopsida; order Lamiales; family Phrymaceae; genus Erythranthe; species Erythranthe guttata. Next base: position 17,286,149 of record NC_142536.1, on the reverse strand, counting down.
CACACTCGAGAAATATATTTTATTATTGAATATTGAGTGTGTAGTTGCACTATCGAGTAGGCAATTTTCTCTTTTGTCGATGTTCTCCATGTTTGCCTGAATTAAATAACATAAAATTAATATTGAATCGTAGTATAGTTTGCAAATGATATAATAACAAACTCATAATTTTATACATAGTCAAAATATCAGCTCGACCTCGGGAACATAACTTCCAAGGGAGATATGTACATGGATACATCAAAAGACAAACTAGCTCAATCTCGGGTACTACATCATCAGAGAGATATATACAAAGTATACATAGTGAGTACAAAATAACTCAAAATAGATGCTCATATGGCAATTTACACAAGAGGATCAAGATCTGTAAAGAAATCTGATAACTCAAGAGAGGCTCCATCTTGAGCAGGATCTTGATCAAGGATGCTCCCAGATGTGCTGGCTTCAAGAACAGCAAGTGGCATTTCTGCCTCAGTGGCATGTGTCTGGACATTTTTTGTTTTATCTCTTTTTGAGTCCTGGTACAGGTTTACCAGATGTTGGGCGGTTCTGCAAACTTTGGCCCAGTGTCCAGTCATTCCACATCTAATACACACATTTTCTGGAATTCTCTCCGCGGGCATCTTGCCTTTATCGCGTTTTGCCTGAAATGGTTGTCTCTGCCAGACCGTATTATTATTATTTCGACGGCGATATTCATATCCACCTCGGTCATTATTTCGGGCATCTTGAGGGGGACCGCGTCCACCACCTCTGCGTGCACCACGCCAAAATTTACGCCCACGGCCTCTAAATCGGCCCATATTTCTAGTTTGATTAGCATGTGCTTCAGGCACAGCTTGGGACCCACATGGTCGTAAATCATGATTTTTCAACAGCAATTCATTTGTTTTTTCTGCTGTGAGGAGTACAGAGATCAACTCCGAATATGTTTTAAACTGGCGCTGCCTATATTGCTGTTGGAGCACCAAGTTCGAGGCATGCATAGTGCAAAAAGTTTTTTCCAATTTATCATATTCAGATATTTTAACTCCGCACAAGGCTAATCGAGACTCAAGTTTAAACAGTGCCGAATTATAGTCGGCAACAGATTTGAAGTCCTGCAGCCTTAGGTGCTGTCAATTATATTGGGCCTGTGGGAGAATCACAGTTTTTGTGTGATCAAACATTTCTTTGAGTTTTTGCCATATCTCTGATGGCCTTTCAAGTTGTATATATTCGTCTTTCAAATCCTCAGAAAGATGATGGCGGATAAAAATCATAGCATTTGCCTCATCTTTCCTGTTTGCCTCCTTGATATCTACACAATCCAAGGCTTTTACAAGATCTAGCCCTTGGAGGTGTAATTTGATATCTAAGCACCAGGATAAAAAATTACTGCCGGTAACATCAAGGATTTGAAATTTTTGTTTTTCGATTTCGGCCATCGTAAAATAAAATAAGTAGAAATGGTACAAAAAGAAGATAAATTTTACAAACCTATAATTTTGTAGAGCAAAAGCTCGTGCTGATAACGTGTTGTGAAATATAAAATATAGAACGAAATATGTATATAATATATTGAAGAACAGTAATTAGCTTTACAATTTAACAAGAACCAACTGGTCTCGTACAATACAAGCACATAAATATGTTTGTGAGAATTGAAAGCATCTACTGTATAACAAAATATCGAAAGTGGTGTTTATAGGAATCTTTAGCAAAACTATTATCTGATATGATCTATTTACATTACAAGCTCAAGTTATATATAGAGAAATCCATGCACATGCATGATGCCACCTATAAACAAACGGCTAACTATTAACTAGTAAACAACACGTATTATTCATTTGACTTGGTCCACTATACACAAAACTTAATGCTGAAGTCTACAAGGGATAATATTGTAATACTCTATTCAATTTGGCAAGATTGAATTTTTTTACTGCAGTGTCTTCTTTAATGCCACACTCAATACTCAAAATATATTCTTATGTATAATTTATTGTTGGGTTTTAAAATTAAAATAATTAATTTATTAAAAAAAAATTATTCCGCGAAAAAAAGAAAAACTTTTCATTCCCGTTTTAATACTAATAGGATTTATTTAGATTTATTTAAAGAGAGACAAAAATAAGTAGATAGGGTTTTTTTTTTTTTTTTTTTTTCACATTCATTAGTTAAATATTTTAATGAACAAATTTTAAATGGACATTTTTTCCTTTTCGTTAAACCATGAACATGTATTGAATAAAAACTAGCAATTTCTATACTATACAACGTATTCTATTTTCGTCCCTAAGCAAGATGAAGTTACAATTTACGTCACTAAACATGACACTTTTATGTTGTTTTTGTCCCTCTGTCCGTTTGTCTAGTTAGTATGGACGGAAAATAGCATGTGCACCGCACATGACCATAAAAGATACCCCCATTCATGTAAATGTAGAATTTTAAGAGGAATTTCATAAATAAGCAAAAGACACCCCCCATTGCTCGTTTTGTTTGATGTTTGATATTGTGTTTCGAGGCTGCATTAACATTCCTCGATTTTCTTTTCATAATTTGCAATGTGTTTTCTAAGGTGAGATTTTGCTCCGCGAAAACTGTCAAAGGGGAGTTTTTTACACCTAACTTCAAGTAATGAAACAGATGGCTTTTTAGTTCTTTGAAATATGAAATCAAGAGACTCAACACGGCTTTTTCCGATGGAAAATATGGCTTACTGTTGCATATATGTTCTTTATACTTCGGTTATCGTATGTATATGTAACTATCTTTGCGTACATGTTTTTGGCAGAGACGGGTAAAACTTGTACATTCAACAATATGTGCGACACACTCGCGCTTTCTTAATTGCGCAATAGTCTTAATTTTAAGTTTTAACCTCACAACATATAACTGATGAGGATGTAATAAAACTCAATCAAGAAAAATTAAACACACCAAATAACATTAACAAAATATCCAAACACGCTTTGATTTGTCCATCTCAAAACTGAAAGTACGTTCCTCCGATTCCTTGATGCAAACAATGTCGATGTAATTTCTCTCGTGATCAATTAGCCTACGGCTCTTGAGACAATACACCTGTAATAAAGGAGAATGTTCAATGATTTCGGATGCTAATTTTTTTTTAATCCATAATATCAAATTCATTGATCAGTAATCAAATAAATTAATTTGTAATATAATAAAGCGTAAATTACGAAAACCTCCCTGAACTTAGGCTAAATAACGAAAAACACCACCACCTATCCGTAATAACCGAAATCCCCCTCTTATTAACTGTTAACCGAGTTTTTTAACAGAAAATTTGTACAATCTATTATACCTTTTATTAAATAGGTGAGAAATAAAAGAAAATATGTGCAATAGTGTAAAGTCTATTTCTTGGAATTAAAAAAAAAATACGTGAAAACTCACACTGTAAAGGGTTGGTGTAAGACGGAAACAAACCTCATGGGTTTTTGGTAATTACGAATAGGTGGGTTTTTTTTTCCTTATTTAGCCTAAGTTCAGGGAGTTTTCGTAATTTACCCTATAATAAAATCTAGGGTTAATAGCATTTTGCCACCTGTACTTTTTCCGTTTTTGCACTTTGCCACCTTAACTAAAAAAAGTTGCACGGGCACACTTTTTTACGCACATAACCACCTGGGGCGAATATTCCGACGAATCTTCTCATATTCCGGCGCACACGCGTTGCACATGCCTAATGTAAGGACTTTTTAGTCTTTTCCACTCCAAAAAATTGTGGGCCCAGTTCTTTTCTCTCTTTCTTTCTCCTCTCTCTCTTTCTCTCTCCTTTCTTTCTTTTTCTCAAACGCACACTCGTACAAACGAAGCGGAAATAAAAATCCTCCCTTGCCACCAGGTCCCCTTGGGATTCCAATCCTCGGATATTTTTCATTTCTTGGCAACAATTTATTTCAAAAGTTCACAGATTTGAGGCACAAATATGGTACAATATTCAGGATTTCTCTTAGGACAAAAGGTGTGCTGTAAAAGAGGTGGTTCGAGATCAAGACTCCATTTTCACTCATCGGGACATTCCTGTAGCAATTGTTGCCACTTATGGTGCAAACAATAAGTGGCGAGCGATGAGAAAAGCATTCGCTCAAGAGATGATGAACATCAAAGGTCTCGACTCGTTCTATAATCTTAGCAAGGACCATGATGAAAAATCCGTCGAAATTGGGCCCTTGATTTTCTGAACCAAACTAAAGGTCATGATGAACATGTTGTGGGGTGGGAAGTCTATAGGTGAAGAGGATGAAGGAATTGCGTCTGAGTTTCTGGTCGTGGCACCAAAGATTGTTGATTTGTTTGGAAAACCGAATATTTTCGATTTCTTTCCAATTTTTGTTGGGCTTAATATTCAAGGAGTAAAGAAACAAATAAATCATAACCTTTGTGATGAGAAATGTGAATAAATTCTTGCTCATGATGAATTCTTTTTTTTGGAGAACCAGAGCATCAATCGTAAAAACAAAAATTCTTGACCAAGACAAGGAATTAAAAAAAGAAATGGTTAACAATGTTCTCCAAGTCAAACTTATTAGAGATAAACTCATATGAAAGAGAGAATCATAGTTCAAAGTGAATTCCAGAAAGCATCAAATTAAATTTCATGAGTAGAAATATTCAGTTATTAGAGAATAAATGTGTGTATGTGTGTGCGTATGAGGGAGAGAGACAAAGAGAGAGAAGGAGAAAGAAAGAGAGAAAATAACATACACACTAATTTTTGGAGTGGAAAAGACTAAAAAACCCAAAAATAAGCATGTGCAACGCACGTGCGCCGGAATATGAGAAGATTCGTCGGAATATTCGCCCCAGGTGGTTATGTGCGTCAAAAATGAAAGTTTGGGTGTGCCTGTGCAACTTTTTTTAGTTAAGGTGGCAAAGTGCAAAAAGGGGCAAAGTACAGGTGGCAAAATGCTATTAACCCTAAAATCTATCTCTGTTGTAGCAAATTCAAACTGTTTCATCCAAACGCAACTTATATGATCCTATTATATGTGTTATCAACCATATATCTATATTGTCTATTTCTATTGTTTTATAGGAGAATGTATGCATATATACCGAGTATATCTTTGGTAATATTCACTGTATGATGAAATTATAATTATAAAAATATATATATATATATATTAATTCAAATCTAATGCTAAAAAGTTTAAGGTTGTTCAATTCCTTTTTACCTGAATGGGGATTGACTAAAATATTAGTATTTTCGATAGATATAAAAATTTAACGACTAACCTTTTGAAGAATCAATGATATGGTAGATGTTAAGATTAGCAAGAACTCCATTGTTCTAGAAAACTCTCCAGAAGTCTTTTCACTAGAAGCTTCATTAGGCCAACTAATTTTAATTATAACATTAATTAGGTTGGTGGATTTAATTAGTGCTCCCAAACCACCGCCTTTATTATGTATAAATAGGCATGAGGCCAATGTAATGTGGAATAAAGAGAAAATTGCAGTAATCAAAAAGTGTATTATTTTATCTTATTTCTCTACAAGTGGTATCAAGAGCAGGCTTTCTGGGATCGTCTTCGAGGTGCTGCTTACAATACTTTGCCACGTCCAAGTGCCGTCAAAAAGCAGTCAGGGACTGTGAAGCTAATAGATCAGGGATCGAGCTTACTTGGTTAGGATTCACTACGTTACAATGACAGATATGGCGACGTCGGTAAATGGAATCGAAAAATTGAATAACAACAATTACAATACATGGAGCATCCGTATGCAATTTTACTTGCTTGGACAAGATCTCTGGAGTATTGTTGGAGGAGGCGAGACTCAACCACCAACCGAAGAAGAAGAACTAAAGAAATGGAAGGTTCGAGCCGGAAAAGCAATGTATGCTCTCTCAGTTGCCGTGGAGGATGACTTACTGCACCGCATCAAAGATGCAAAAACACCAAAGGAAGCATGGGATACTCTCTCTGGTATATTTGCTCGAACAAATGACGCCAAGCTACAGCAGCTCGAGAATGAGTTGTTGTCGATCTCGCAACATGACTCGTCGGTAAGTGAGTACTTTACCAAAGTAAAATCTTTATGCTCAGAAATTTCGAAGCTAGATTCTCAAAATTCAATTACTGAGACGAGGATAAGAAGAATTATTATTCATGGTTTACGGCCCGAATTCCTTGGTTTGGTTACGGCAACTCGCGAATGGGCTCAAGAACCATCATTAAATGAGTTGGAGAATATATTGGCGAATCAAGAGGCCTTAGATAAACAAATGTCTAAAACCTCGATCAATGACGAAGAGAAGGCTCTCTTCAGTGGAAGAAGATATAGCCAAAAAGAGCAAAGAAGTGCTAGATATAACAACGATGGATCTAATGAAAACCTAGGAAGGTGGGATAGAAGACCACAAGAAAGAAGTCCACGGCAAGGGGGAGGACTACAGGGCCAAACTGAATCAAAAGAAAAGATATTACGTCGCAAAAATAATCAATGTTACAACTGTGGGAGGAATAATCACTATGCACGAGATTGCCGATATAAACGGGAGGAAGGAAATATAGCGACCTCTTTATGCCCTCAAAATGAGAGCGAAGAAGAATGGGATTTTCAAGCATCGTTTGCCGTCGAAGCATTATACGTAGAACCAGTTGAGACAATGGCACTTTCTTGCATAGAAGAAGAACCTGCACTCGTCACGGAAAGCCTGAAAAAGGTCAATTATGATGATGATTGGATTGTAGATTCTGGATGTTCGAATCACATGACTGGAGATAGGAAAAAACTACTGAGCATGTCTAAATATGAAGGAGGAAGAGTCGTAGTCACGGCTGATAATTCCAAGCTACCAATTACCCATGTTGGTAGAACAGTGGTTACACCTCGCCACAGCCCGGGCCAAGTACACTTGCAAAATGTATATCATGTACCAGGTATGACAAAGAATTTACTCTCAGTGTCACAACTAACGGCGTCGGGAAATTATGTATTATTTGGGCCCAATGACGTGAAGTTATATTCAAAGATCAAGGTAACTGGTACACCTCTTATGGAAGGACGAAAAGTAGAATCCGTCTATGTGATGTCAGCTCAAAAAGCCTATGTTGATAAAACTCGAAGCCATGAAACATCGGATCTATGGCATGCGCGATTAGGGCATGTTAACTGTTGGGTGCTAAATACCAACACGCAAGTGCACGTATCGCAAACAAGTAGTAAAGTAGACTCGTGAGAGTCGGATGTCGATCCCACAGGGAATACGCAAATTATTTAATTCTAAGTACCAAATTCTAACAATTACGATTTTTATCCAGCCTACGCAGGGTTGTCAAATTAATTAACTAAATAAATTAAACTAATTAAGAAAGCAATTAAGCACGAGAAAATATCAATATAAAACGGATCTAGGATTTTATCTTCCCCCTATGCGATAATTCTTCACCCAATTAATCTTCTATCATGCAAGTTACGATTCCCGATTATTAACCCAAGACACGAAATTACTCATAACCAGCTGTCGCTGTATTATAAGTCTATTATTCATAAAAGATTCACTATATGTCTATGCAAGCCTAGTATAAATAAAGCATTAAATAACAAGTCTCGTAAACGGCTACCTAAGGTATTATCTGTATGTCTACGATAATACATGCAATTGACACACTCATCCGGTGAAAACTACTCGAAGGCTCTTCTACTTACCGTCTAATTATCAAAATAGCTATGTCGAGTCAATCCCAATAATCACAGATAAAGCACATAAATTGATCAAGTTCATGCACTAACAATCATAACAACTAGAAGAAATATAATCATAAAATCATAATTGCATAATCTCAAGAAAACGGGTTCACCATCCCCACATAGGGTTCCAACAAAATCCTAGATTAAAAACTTAGCTACGCATAACGAAAAACATAATAAAAGTAATAAAATTCATAGATTCAAGAAAAGATAGGTGAAAGAAGAATTGTGATGAAGATTCGTCAGGTCTTCGTCTTCGTTCTTCCGTTCTCTCCCTCCTCTTGCTCCAAGGTTGTGTCAAAAGTTCTCTAATTCGTGCTTCGTTTGGGCTTAAATAGATGTCCCAACTTGGTGGATGATTTTAGGTTTCCTTGTGTGATTAAAAGTCCAAAATTGTCTCCAGCGTGTGTTGGCACGGCCGCGCGAAAATCAGTGCAATTCTCACACGGCCGTGCGAGAATCGCCGAAACCTTCTGCCCAATTTCTGCATTTGGCACGGCCGTCCCATTTTTAGGTGTAAATTTGGGACGGCCGTCCCGTGCCAATTTCTTCATATTTTTGATTATTTCACTTTTGGCCCATATTTTCTCCAAAATTGCAGTTTTGACCCCAAACTTTTCCAATTCTTCAATTTATACCTAAAATACAATAAATCAACTTTTTAAGCACCAATTATCGTTAAATCACACCAAAAGCTCAAATAAAAAGGTACGATAAAGTATAAAAATAGATACTTAACACACCCCCAAACTTGATCTTTTGTTTGTCCTCAAGCAAAAACTAGCAACTTTCACAGCAACACTCTCAACAAATGCCTCTCATCACATAGATTAATGGTCAACTTTCATTTTTTCAGAACTTGCAATTATCATGACAATCCTCAAAAATTTACAAGCTCGTAATTCAAAGATACGTATTCACTCGCCATTGCTAAAAACCACAAACCATGCTATCGCTTCAAGTATTCCATATTTGTACATTAAAAATTGACAAAATTTATACTTACATATTAATATTCAACTCCAAATACTCACAAAATTTCTTTACTCGGCTAGTATCAAATAATTGAGCTATTGGGATCATTGGGACTTTTTTTTGCTTTCAAATGTTGGGCTTTTTGGTTCAAGGTAGGAGATACGGGTATAGGTGGCTATGCTTCTTGAATTGAGATGATTACGCCAAATTTTGATAGATAGGCGTTTGAAACAATGAATTCACCTCTAAGGACTTTAATAAACTCGATTCTTAAGAGTTCAAAAGTCTCCACTTTTGCTCTTAAGACAATGGATTGAGCTTTCAAAACAATTCAACAACTAGTCCTTACTTCCCCTTCTAGTCTCTTCTTCTTTTTTTTCTTTCTCTTTTTTTTTTATATTTTTTTTTTCCGAAGAAGAAGAAGGACCTTATAAAAAAATTTCGACCGAACTCCAAGGGTTAATTTTTCAAAAATCTCCACTTATTCTACCTTATACACATTGGCTAAAAGAAAGAACACCGTTTCTCCAAGGCTCAATCAAGGTTCGAATGATAAAAATTTAAAGGTAGGCTTGAAAGGCTCAAACGGTTCAAAGATGGCCCAAATCACTTCCCAAATTGCTCAACAATTTAATATTTCACTTTGTAAATTCATAAGACAAGTTCTAAAACCGAATAACATATGATATAACATAAATTAACTCAAATTTTAAAACACAAAACTTTCAACCAAAGCAACGCATAATTCGAGATTCCTAACAATGACTCCTTCTTACGACACTTTGAATCAAAAGCTCACCAAAATTCGATCAAAATCAAGATAAAACAAGCAATTTCATCATTAAACATCGACCATCTTTCATCATCATGATTCATCAAAGCATTTATCTCAAGCAATTTTTTTTTCGAAAGCAATAAATAAACTAAAACAACTAAAATAAAAATAAAAAATCCAAAGGCATGCAAACTAAAAAATTAAAGCACATAAAAACAAGCAATTTTTCACCCCCAAACTTAAAATTTACATTGCCCTCAATGTAATTAGCACGAAGTTCAAGGATAGAATACACCTGAATAAGTCGTTTTGGCCGTGTCCGGGCTGCTCTTCCACCCTCGCCTTTATTATGCTTCTGTTGAGTTTCGCACGGCCGTATGAGATTTTGAACTATTTTCCGCACGGCCGTGCGATTTGCCAAAATTGGGCAGTAGCTTCCAGATTTTTCACACGGTGTGAAATTAAGCCTTGTTTTGGGACGGCCGTATGAGCTGCAAAATTGCGATTTTTGGTCCTAAAAATTAAAAACACGTTTAATTTATTAGCTTGCATGCTTATAAAATAAATAAACAAAATAAAACAAGAAAAATAAATAAAATAAAATAAAAAAACGAAAATCTCGGGTTGCCTCCCGAGAAGCGCTAAGTTTATAGTCTTCAGCCAGACTTTGTTCTTGCTCTTCAATTCCTTAGCTTTTGAACCCATCTCCGTACTTCCTTTTGGAGGTAGTCTTGAATAAATGGGTTGACCCGATTCTTCTTTCGACTGGTTCGCTTATTCTTCTTGATGTCATGAGGCTTGCCAACATCATCTTTAAAACCCCAACTCTTTTGACTATCTCCCGGAAGAGTTTGAATTGAGTTCATAAAATTAACTTGCTCCTTCCGACTCCCGTTTCCGCCATCATCTCCTGCACTCAAAGATGCTTTCCCATGGTCCAAGATCGAAACGTCAAATTTTTCATGATTTGTAAAATCCATAAGATCAATAGCAAAACAATCATTATTATTACATGGATTTTTATTAGCACTAAAAACATTAAATTTGATCGTTTGATCATGCACCGTCATTGTAAGATCACCACTTACACAATCAATTAGAGTTTTCGACGTGGCTAAAAACGGTCTCCCTAAAATAAGAGGTATCTCCCTATCTTCATCTATATCAAGTATAACGAAATCAACAGGGAAGATAAATTTGTTCACTTTTACTAGCACATTCTCTAAAATACCTTTTGGGTAAACTAAAGACCTATCGGCTAATTGAAGAGTTATAGCCGTCGGTTCAATCTCACCTAACCCAAGATTTTTATAAGTCGAATAAGGCATAAGATTGATGCTAGCTCCTAAATCAATGAGCGATCTAAAATTTTTACCTCCTATAGTACAAGGAATAGTGAACTTACCTGGATCGCCGAGTTTTTGTGGAAGGGGCCGTGTAAGAATTGCACTGCATTGCTCCGTGAGTTGGATCATCTCGTTCCCTTGCAATTTCTTCCTCTTTGTCACGAGATCCTTGAGGAATTTCACCCACTTTGGCATCTTTTGAAGTGCTTCGATAAAAGGGATGTTTATGTGAATCTCCTTCAACTTGTCCAAAAACCATTGGTATTCGGCATCGAGCTTTTTCTTGAGAAACGTTTGAGGATATGGAATTGGAGGGGCTCGTGATTTCACTGTTGATGATAGTGATTCTTCGTGAGTTGCTTTTTTTTCCCCAATCACACTCGTCTTCTCGATTACCGTACTTCTCTTCTCTTTTCGTGGGGCTTCCTTTTTCGTGGGGCTTCCTCCAATTGTCTCCCATTCCTTAAACTTACAGCATTGCACTGCTCGATGTTGCTCTTTCGAGGATCTTCCGTATTCGACGGCAGTGCTCCCGATGGCCTCGCGGTTAGCTGGGTTGCAAGTTGACCCATTTGTGTCTCAAGGTTCCGAATGGATGCTTGAGTCGATGTCATGAATTTTGCTAAGATGTCAGCGAGGTCAACTCCTTGGGGTGAAGCTTGAGGCGGATTTTGGAATCCGGGAGCTGGCCTTTGTCCTGCTGATTTCCTCCCCATCCAAAGTTGGGGTGATCTTTCTATCCCGGATTATAAGTGTTGGAGTACGGGTTCCTCTGTTGTCGGTTGGTGTCATTCACGTAATTTATAGACTCCGTTTCTTCTAAGCGTCGGTCCGGACCTTGGACTGCATGGACTTGCTGAGTCTGCAAAGCTGCTACTTGCTTTGATAGCTTTTCTAACTGGGCGGTGATTGTGGTGACCCCGTCTAACTCTAAAATTCCTCCCGTCTTATTGGCTCCGCTATTTGACCGATCCGATGCCCTCATGTATTTGTTTCTTGCGATCCGCTCCAAAAGTTCGTAAGCTTCGTCATAGGTCAAGCTCATGAACATACCGCCAGCTGCTGAATCGAGCACCGTTCACGAATTATCTTGCAATCCATCATAGAATATTTGCAGTTGGCGCCACTCTTGAAGTCCGTGATTCGGGCACCTCCGAATTAATTGTTTGAACCGCTCCCACGTCTCGAACAACGCTTCACCGGCTTCTTGTAAGAAGTTTTGTATTTCTCTCCGGATTCTCTCAGTTTTTGTTGGGGAGTTGTATGTGTTCATAAAGAGTTGTGCTAGCTGGGGCCAAGACGAGATGGAGTGCGGTGCACGAGTTTGTAACCATTCCCGGGCTGCACCTTGTAAAGAGTGCTTGAACAGGCGGAGTTGTAGTGCTTCGGGTGAAACTCCGTTCATCTTATGCGAGTCGCACGTCTCGAGAAAATTGACCAAGTGGAGATGTGGATCTTCGTGAGCTAATCCGCTGAACAATCCATTGTTTTGGAGCATAGTAAGGAGTCCCGCTCGAATTTCGAAATTGTTGGCTTCAATGGGGGGCTGCTAGATGCTTGATTGAAACCCATTGAGTGTTGGAACGGTGTACTTATGCAATGCTCGTTGACGAGGTGGTGGATTAATTAGCTGAAGTTGCTCTTGCTCGTTGATTATATTTCCTGCCGCATTCGGTAGACGCCCTTGGTCATCTCCCCCACGATTAATTTCTTCTTCCATTGTTGCGGGAACGTTTCGAGCTAACCGTTGATTTTTCCTCGCGTGCCTAAACGTTCGGTCAATTTCGGGATCAAAAGGTAGCAAGCTCGTGTCGTGCTCTCTTCGCATAAAAAGTACCTAAAAAAAAAAAAATAATAAGCAAAGAAAATAATTAAATAAAATAAATAAAACGGCTGAAGTAAGAAAAATTGCTCAAATTTAATATTAGGATAAATAGATAATTTAGCCGTATTCCCCGGCAACGGCGCCAAAAACTTGTTGGGTGCTAAATACCAACACGCAAGTGCACGTATCGCAAACAAGTAGTAAAGTAGACTCGTGAGAGTCGGATGTCGATCCCACAGGGAATACGCAAATTATTTAATCCTAAGTACCAAATTCTAACAATTACGATTTTTATCAAGCCTACTCAGGGTTGTCAAATTAATTAACTAAATAAATTAAACTAATTAAGAAAGCAATTAAGCACGAGAAAATATCAATATAAAACGGATCTAGGATTTTATCTTCCCCCTATGCGATAATTCTTCACCCAATTAATCTTCTATCATGCAAGTTACGATTCCCGATTATTAACCCAAGACACGAAATTACTCATAACCAGTTGTCGCTGTATTATAAGTCTATTATTCATAAAAGATTCACTATATGTCTATGCAAACCTAGTATAAATAAAGCATTAAATAACAAGTCTCGTAAACGGCTACCTAAGGTATTATCTGTATGTCTACGATAATACATGCAATTGACACACTCATCCGGTGAAAACTACTCGAAGGCTCTTCTACTTACCGTCTAATTATCAAAATAGCTCTGTCGAGTCAATCCCAATAATCACAGATAAAGCACATAAATTGATCAAGTTCATGCACTAACAATCATAACAAGTAGAAGAAATAATCATAAAATCATAATTGCATAATCTCAAGAAAACGGGTTCACCATCCCCACATAGGGTTCCAACAAAATCCTAGATTAAAAACTTAGCTACGCATAACGAAAAACATAATAAAAGTAATAAAATTCATAGATTCAAGAAAAGATAGGTGAAAGAAGAATTGTGATGAAGATTCGTCAGGTCTTCGTCTTCGTTCTTCCGTTCTCTCCCTCCTCTTGCTCCAAGGTTGTGTCAAAAGTTCTCTAATTCGTGCTTCGTTTGGGCTTAAATAGATGTCCCAACTTGGTGGATGATTTTAGGTTTCCTTGTGTGATTAAAAGTCCAAAATTGTCTCCAGCGTGTGTTGGCACGGCCGCGCGAAAATCAGTGCAATTCTCACACGGCCGTGCGAGAATCGCCGAAACCTTCTGCCCAATTTCTGCATTTGGCACGGCCGTCCCATTTTTAGGGGTAAATTTGGGACGGCCGTCCCGTGCCAATTTCTTCATATTTTTGATTATTTCACTTTTGGCCTATATTTTCTCCAAAATTGCAGTTTTGACCCAAAACTTTTCCAATTCTTCAATTTATACCTAAAATACAATAAATCAACTTTTTAAGCACCAATTATCGTTAAATCACACCAAAAGCTCAAATAAAAAGGTACGATAAAGTATAAAAATAGATACTTAACATTAACTATCTCAAGTTGAAGGTCATGATAACGAAATCTTTGCTAAAGGGGCTTCCTCAATTAGATGTTCGAGAGAGTACAGTTTGTGCAGGCTGCCAATATGGGAAAGCACACCAACTACCTTACAAGGAGTCAAAATTCAGAGCAAAGGATCATCTCGAGCTAATCCACTCAGATGTATTTGGTCCGGTGAAACAACCATCTATAGGTGGCTCTCGGTACATGATCACATTTATTGACGACCTTTCCAGGTACGTGTGGGTACACTTCATGAAAGAAAAATCTGAGGCACTAGTCAAGTTTAAGAAATTTAAAGAAGACGTGGAAAATGAATTTGGTTATAAAATAAAAAGTCTACGGACCGATAACGGAGGCGAGTACACATCTTTGGAGTTCATAAACTATCTCAAGGAGTGTAAGATACGTAGACAACTGACTTGTCCGAGTACTCCACAACAAAATGGTGTGGCGGAGCGGAAGAATAGACACCTTGCTGAGACATGTAGGAGCATGTTACATGCGAAGAATGTGCCACCACGATTCTGGGCAGAATGTATGAACACTGCTGCCCACGTGATTAATAGGCTGCCTCAAGCAACACTTGGGTTTGTCTCGCCGTACGAAAAGTTATGGAAGACTAAGCCCACGGTAAGTCATTTTCGCGTATTTGGGTGTGTATGCTATGTTTTTGTTCCAGACAATCTACGCAATAAATTTGATAAGAAAGCAATACGGTGTATATTTGTGGGATATGATAATGAAAGAAAAGGGTGGAGATGTTGCGACCCAAGTACAGGAAGATGCTATACTTCTCGAAATGTGGTGTTCGATGAGTTATCGTCATTGTGGTCGCCCCAAGCAATAACATTACCGGATTCAAAAGAAATTGAGGAAGAATTGAGAAGGAATATCGAAGAAAATGAAGGTACTGAGCATTCACCAACCGAGGCACATGTAGATGCCATGCAACCGGAAAAAGACAAGTCACCATGGAAAACTGGAGTACACCAAACTCACGAAGAAGAACAAATGAGTCAATTTGAGGAGACACGAGAAGAACCACGTGAAAATGAGGTACAACTTAGAAGGTCTACGAGGCAACGAAAACCAAATCCAAAATATGCCAATGCAGCAATGGTAGAGGAGCACATGATAAAAGAGCCTATGTCGTACGAGGAAGCAGCTTCAAATGACGAGTGGAAGAGAGCCATGAAAGAAGAAATGGATGCGTTGGAGCAAAATGAAACATGGGATTTGGTACCTAAACCAAAAGACGTGCAGCCCATATCATGCAAATGGGTCTACAAAGTAAAGAGTAAGCCAGATGGCTCAATCGAACGATGTAAAGCAAGGTTGGTGGCTCGAGGTTTTTCGCAAAAGTATGGCATCGATTATGAAGAAACATTCAGCCCAGTCGCAAAGATGACTACAGTACGCGTTTTGCTAGCCCTCGCAGCAAGCAAGCAATGGAAGTTGTGCCAGATGGATGTGAAAAATGCATTTTTGCATGGAGAACTAGATCGAGAAATATACATGGAACAACCTCAAGGCTTCGAGAGCAAAACTGATCCAGATTATGTGTGCAAATTAAAGAAGGCACTTTACGGTTTAAAACAGGCGCCACGAGCATGGTATGGAAAAATTGCGGAGTTCCTTATCCAGAGCAGATTCAAGTTTATTTGTGAGAACTCAGAATGGAAAGAAGGCAATCGTGCTAGTGTACGTGGATGATCTAATCATAACCGGAGACGACGAGAAGGAAATACATCAAGTCCAAGCCAACTTATCAGTACGTTTTCACATGAAAGCACTCGGAGAATTAAAACACTTTCTCGGTCTTGAAGTAGAAAGAGACGGCGAAGGAATATTCTTGTGTCAGCACAAGTATGCAAAGGAATTACTTGAAAAATACGGGATGACGGAGTGCAAACCTGTCTCTACTCCTATCGAAGTAAATGCGCGATTATGCTCTGCCGAAGGAAAAGAATTAGAAGACGCTACAATGTACAGACAAATAGTCGGCAGCCTCATCTATCTCACAATAACCCGACCAGATTTATCATATGCAGTAGGCATAGTGAGTCGATTTATGCAGACCCCAAAAAAACCTCACTTGGAAGCTGTAAGAAGAAAATTGCGGTACGTGAAAAGCACGATTGACTACGGGATTCTGTACAAGAAATGCGAGAAATGTGAGATTATTGGATATTGTGACTCTGACTATACTAGTGATCACAACACACGGCGATCGACATCAGGATATGTCTTTAATATTGGATCTGGACCAATCTCGTGGTGCAGCAAACGACAACCCACAGTTTCATTATCAAGCACCGAGGCAGAGTATCGTGCGGCAGCTATGGCAGCTCAAGAATGCACATGGTTGCATCAACTTTTGAAAGATCTTGGGCAATCTGATAACACCTCTGCACAAATATACTGTGACAATGTGGCAGCAATCCGTCTTGCGGAGAATCCCGTGTTTCATGCAAGGACGAAACACATTGAAGTACACTATCATTTCCTGCGTGAGAAGGTACTACGAGGAGAAATTGAAATCAAACACATAAGAACAGGAGAGCAGCTTGCAGATATATTCACAAAAGGAGTCAATGGCGTCAAGTTCGAAGATTTTCGAAAAAAGTTAGGAATCAACCGAAGTTCCACATTGAAGGAGAGTAGTTCTTGAGGGGGAGTGTTAAGATTAGCAAGAACTCCATTGTTCTAGAAAACTCTCCAGAAGTCTTTTCACTAGAAGCTTCATTAGGCCAACTAATTTTAACTATAACATTAATTAGGTTGGTGGATTTAATTAGTGCTCCCAAACCACCGCCTTTATTATGTATAAATAGGTATGAGGCCAATGTAATGTGGAATAGAGAGAAAATTGCAGTAATCAAAAAGTGTATTATTTTATCTTATTTCTCTATAGTAGAGTCACTCACGGCCTGGTGTTCCCATTGTTACAGTGAAGAACGAACATGAAGATGTAACAAACATTCAGGACCAGCATATTTGTCGTCCCACTCCTCTTTTAACTTGATTGCACATTTCACAGCCATAGGGTTGCATTCGACTACTTGAATGCATACAAGAGATTTACCAAATGTGAGAGGGATCTCCTTTAACTTGTAGCAAGATTATTCAATTGTGTCAGAATATCCACCAAGATGTCCGCTAGTCGATATTTAGGGCCTATGGTTACGAATACATGTCTGGTGTAACAACTGAAAATGGATGGATCTTGAAAGAGTTTCTTGGCAAGAGTGGTCTTACCAATGCCTGCCATCCCGACCAACGAGACAGTCAATATCCCTTCAGATTGTGAGGAATTTTCTCCAAACAGATCTTTGATTTCAGTAAATAGATCAGATATTCCTACCATGTTATAATCATCGATCATTTCCACCAAAATCAATCCTTGATGACGGGCCGACACAATCATCTTCTTCCGGCGAGGGGTTGCATAACTCATGAATGTAGGCCTTCTTCATCTTGTTCATCCTTTCGACAAAGGAATCGACATCTTGCTTTATTTCTTGAAGATCTACTGAGAATAACATTAATGGAGGATCACCGGTCTCTTCTTCAGATTGTGAATAGAACTGATTTGCGAGATGAGAGTCAAATACATCTTCGAATTCGTATATTGCCTCTATGATTTCTGCCTCCAAAGTTTTAAGGAAAGAATCTCCTCGTACAGAAGGTTAATTATTTGTGGGGATGAATTTTGAACAATCGAAATATGTGATGATTTTAAAAGGCGCTCAGTTGTCAGCTCAAGACAACCAACAGCACCATAAGCCATCTCTCTCAATGCTCTCTCTCTCTAAGATATCACATAGTTTTCAGTCTGGAATAAGTCTTCTTCATAGGCATTGTTTGTGAAATTATTGCTCTTCAAAGATGTGACAAAAGAGTCAACCATAAAGATGTGCACTAATTAACTTGTCTTACAGGTTGTACTGCATTATTCTTTATTATGTATAAGCTAGACAGCTTTTAAAAAAAAATAGAAAATCACACTACATAGAGTAAACAACTAATACAATCAGCCGATGGGTCGTCGGTCGACCTGAGAGGGACAATCCCAACTCGTGTAAGAAGCCCGACACGGCATATGCTTATACCGTCGTTCTCGATTTTCTTTTCGATTTTGACGTACTTCATTAATTTCCATGTGATATTTTGCGAGAAATTGAATGACTAACCTTTTGAAGAAGCAATTTGCTGTAGATTTTCTACAACCTCTGTCTTCAATATGGGATTCACAGTGACACATTCTAGTACTTACGGCCACCCCTGAGGTATGGTTAAATTATGAAAATGCCCTCTTGTTTGGGTAATTACAATCACCCCATCAATTATGAATCTTCTTACACATTCATCCTTATGGTTTCAAATTCAACAGAATCTTCTAGATTCCGTGAAGTGTTCTTTAGTTTGTACTAGTTTTGTACAAAAATGCAGTTTCTGATGCCCCACAATATGATATTTACGTATCAAATTACACATCTTATGATCATTTTGTTTCAAAATGTGGAGCTCGAATATATTAAAAAGGATACAAACTGGAGAATATTCCACATAATCTAGAAGATTCCACTAAATTTGACACCACAAGGATGGACATGTACAAAAATTCATAGTTGAGGGGTGGTTGTAATTACCCAAACAAGAGGGGTTTTTTCGTAATTTAACCGTACCTCAGGGGGTGGCTGTAATTTACCCTTAACTAAATAAAGAGACTTTGTTTGATGTTTGGTATCCTGAATAATTTACTGGGTCGACCTGCAAATATTATGTTATCATACTTTGTCTCGCCTTTTAAGCATGCATGTTTTTTATTGGATCTTCCAATGTCCAATAATACAATTGAGTTTTATTAGATTATTTAATTTTATGTTGGCTAATCTTATCTTCCCGAAGGAACGAGACCTTATTTTATGGAGATGGAAAATATGACCAAAAGCATCTCAAGGGTGGAAAATTGTCGGGAGCCATTTCTATTTGGATTGCTAAAACCTCTAGACTAGGGATTCTTTCAAAAACATCTTAGGGATAACTACACTTTTCATCTCTATACTATACCACTTATTCGATTTTCGTCCTAAACAAGATAAAGTTACAATTTACGTCCCTAAATATGCCATTTTTATGTTGTTTTTGTCCCTCCGTCCGTTTGTCCAGTTAGTATGTACGGAAAATAGCATTTGCACCACACATGACTCAGAAAAAAAATACCCCCATTCATGTAAATGTAGAATTTTAAGAGGAATTTCATAAATACACAAAAGACACCCCCCATTCCTCGTTTTGTTTGATGTTTGATATTGTGTTTCGAGGCTGCATATGCTTATACCATTCCTCGATTTTCTTTTCATAATTTGCAATGTGTTTTCTAAGGTGAGATTTTGCTCCGCAAAAACTGTCAAAGGGGAGAATTTTACACCTAACTTCAAGTAATGAAACAGAGGGCTTTTTAGTTCTTTGAAATATGAAATCGAGAGACTCAACACGGCTTTTTTCCGATAGAAAATATGACTTACTAGCATATATGTTCCTTATACTTCGGTTATCGTATGTATGTCGTTATCTTTGATTTACCTTTTTTGGCAGAGACGGGTAAAACTTGTAAATTCGACAATATGTGCGACACACGTGCACTTTATTAATTGCGCAATAGTATTAATTTTAACCTCACAACATATAACTGATGAGGATGTAATAAAAAATCAATCAAGAAAAATTAAACACACCAAATAACATTAACAAAATATTCAAACACGCTTTGATTTGTCCGTCTCAAAACTGAAAGTACGTTCCTCCGATTTCTTGATGCAAACAATGTCGATGTAATTTCTCTCGTGATCAATCAGCCTACGGCTCTCGAGACGATACACCTGTAATAAAGGAGAATGTTCAATGATTTCGGATGTTAATTTTTTTTTTAATCCATAATAGCAAATTCATTGATCAGTAATCAAATAATAAAGGGTAAATTACGAACACCTCCCTGAACTTAGGCTAAATAATGAAAAACACCCCACCTATTTGTAATAACCGAAATCCCCCTCTAATTAATTGTTAATAGAGTTTTAAATACCTTCTATTAAATAGGTGATAAATAAAAGAAAATATCCGAAATTATGTAAAGTCTATTTCTTGGATGCAAAAAAATCCGTGAAAACTCACACTGTAAAGGGTTGGTGTAAGACGGAAACAAACCTCAGGGGCTTTTGGTAATTACGAATAGGTGGGTTTTTTTCTTTCGTTATTTAGCCTAAGTTCAGGGAGTTTTCGTAATTTACCCTATAATAAAATCTATCTCTATTGTAGCAAATTCAAACTGTTTCATCCAAACGCAACTTATATCATCCAATTATATGTGTCATCAACCATATACCTATATTGTCTATTTCTATTGTTTTGTAGGAGAATGTATGCATATATACCGAGTATATCTTTGGTAATATTCATTGTATGATGAAATTATAATAAAAAAATATATATGTTAAGTCAAATTTAATACTAAAAAATTTATGGTTGTTTAATTCCTTTTACCTGAATGGGCATTGACTAAATTATTAGTATTTTCGATAGATATAAAAATTTAACGACTAACCTTTTCAGAATCAATGATATGGTAGAGTCGGTCACGGCTTGGTGTTCCCATTGTTACAGTGAAGAACGAACATCAAGACGTAAGAAACGTTCACGACCAGCATATTTGTCGTCCCACTCCTTTTTTAACTTGATTGCACATTTCACAGCCATAGGGTTGCATTCGACTAATGTAATGTGTACAAGAGATTTACCAAATGTGAGAGGGATCTCTTTTAACTTGTAGCAATGTGCGATGTGAAGGCTCACAATCACAGGGAGGCAATGACAATTTTGAAATGTCCATTGCTCCAGATCAATGTCTTCAATCTCAAGAGATTCAAGCCTTTGGAATTCGTTGTCACGAACCTCCCATTTTGGGCCTCGAAAGGCATAGCATTCCAGCAAGAGATGTGTAAGATTTGGCAATGAAGAGATCTTTCTCATTTCTTCCCACGGATATCCTAAGCCTCTCAAATGTAACTCTGTAAGACTTGATGGGAAGTCTGAAAGAGGAACAAGTGGGGTAACAACATCTGTCTTCAATGTAGGATTCATAATGTAACATCCTAGTTCTTGTAGTTGATGGAGAAGGGAAATGTGATCAAAGCATGTCAAGGGCTCTGTAGCATCAGGAGCCAGCTCGATATTAATTCTTAATTCCTTCAAATTAGGGATTTTTTCGAGCACAGATTTGGCACAACTTTGAGGACCGACACCACTTAGGTTTAAGAGGTTTGGTATGAGAGATCCTTCACAACAAGGATGTGGTAGCTCTCTTCCGTAGGTTTGAAGATACTTCAATTCATTCATATTCCATATCTCAATAGGCAGATACAATAGATTCCCAACAGATTTTACTATCCTTGGATGTTGAAAAACAATCAAGTATTGAAGGTTCCAGAGTTTGGAAATGGAAGAAGGGAGGTTTCCATTATAAAGGAGGGCGAGGTATCTTAATTGAACTAGTTTCAATACTTCCATCGGGAACTCATAGAATCTAATAGAACGAGCTTCCAATACCCTCAGCAACCTCAAATGTTCCAAAAACAGCGGTACTGGATATTTATGAAAATAACCGGTACAAAGGAAAGATCGTACCTTTGAATCAGATGCAATTGAGTTGTGCACATCTTTGATGGCAAGTAGAACATTATTACGGATGCACAATCGGCGCTGGCTTTCTATACCTTCTTCCGGTAGAGTATCGCCATGGCAATTTAAGGCATAGAAAAACTTGGTCCTGGCAGCTTCTTTGTTACACAAGTACCAAAAGGACGAATGAAGGTGAAAATCAAATGTTTCATTGCGCACGATAACATTTGTGGCATAAAGGTCATCAAAATATCCATAGCTATCATATGCATAATTATTGGTCGGCGCATAGTAATACATTGATTCTGAGTTAAGAAATCCTTCAGCACTCAACAAGTTGGTTAGTTGGGGCAGGTTTAGCGAATAATTTTGTGGGAAAGCTCCAATATAGAGAAAACATGCTTTTAAATGTTGATCTAAGTAGTCATAGCTTGGATATAGTACCTTTGACATTTGATCATATGCATCCTTGTAAACCGAATTTTGTTTCTCGTCAGCTACTTTGTTCCAGTACTCTAAAGTCTTGTCAGCTTTGGAAAGGATGTTGGCAACTGTAACTATTGTTAGTGGAAGACCTTCACAATTCTCGGCAATCTTCTTTCCAGCTTTTTCAAGTTCGTAAGGTAATGACTCTTGTTCACCAAACACCTTCTCACGAAGAAGATCCCAACTTTCTTTCTTATTAAGAAATGGTATTTCGAAAATATTCAAAGGCTTAACAGAGTCAGCTACTTCTTTCATCCTAGTTGTGACCAACACTCGACTTCCCTTTTTCTCGTCTGGAAATAACTCCAACAACACAAAATAGAGGTCTATTTCCCATACATCATCCAACACGATCAAGAATCTCAAATGCTTTAAACTTTCGTAAACCATTCTTTTCAATCCAGCTAATACTTTTTCTCCTTTCATAAGCATTATTTCATCAATGTCGGGATTCACTTGTGTTAGAATATCCACCAAGATATCCGCTAGTCGATATTTAGGGCCTATGGTCACGAACACGAGCCTGCTATAACAACTCACAATGAATGGATCTTGAAAGAGTTTCTTGGCAAGAGTAGTCTTACCAATGCCCGCCATCCCATCGAGCGAGACGATCATCCTTTCAGATTGCTCGGAATCAAGCCGATCTTTGATTGTCACGAATAGATCAGATAAACCAACCATGTTAGACTCATTTATACCAAAATCGATTCTTGACGGGACAACACCATCTTCTTCTTCTTCAGGCGAAGGGTTGCATAACTCATGGATGTAGGCCCTCTTCATAATGTTCATTGTTTGGATAAAGGAATCGACATCTTGCTGTATTTCCTGCACATCTACTGAGAATACCATTGATGGAGGATGATCGGTCGTCTCTTCTTCTTCTTCTTCTTCAGATTGTGAATGGAACTGATTTGAGAGATGAGGTTCGATTACATCTTCGAATTTGTATATTGCCTCTACCATTTCCGCCTCCAAACTTTTCACCATCTTCATGTTGATGGTGCTCCTCTTTTTATCGAATTCTCTGAGAGCTTCTTTTAAGGAAATAATCTCCTTGTACAAAAGTTTGATGATTTGTGGAGATGAATTTTGAACAATCGAAATATAAGATGATTTCAAAAGCCGCTCAATTGTCAGCTCCAGACTACCAGCAGCACCATAAGCCATCTCTTTCAATGCTCTCTCTCTCTCTCTCTCTCTCTCTCTCTCTCTCTCTCTCTCTCTCTCTCTCTCTCTCTCATATCTCACACTACTAATATCAGTTAACTGGAAAAACTCTTCTACATAAGCATTTGTTTGTGAAATTATAACTATGCAAGAGAATTATCTAAGAGAAGAAGATTAATTTAGTGTTTCCGAACTCAAAAGTTATTTAAGGAGAAACTCAATGGTTGATTTTTCAATGACAAATGTGAAAGGAAGAAAAATTGAAACGCTGAATATCCATTTTTGTCCAACAGCTATTATAATTCTTGACAGAGACGTTTATCTACCTTTTGTCTTCGGTTTTAAAATGGGTAAATTTCACTTTCCACATTTGTACTTTGGCTCGATATCACTTTACACCATTATATTATCGATTGCATCGATTTGGGCCATCGTACTTGAAAAATTGTCTCAATGTGGTCATCGTTGTTAGTTGTCAGACATTTAACATTAACACAGTTCGGTCTAAGCTCTGAAATTACAAAAACATCACCTCTCCCAGTTTAAATAATTATTAAAAAAAAAAAATATATATATATATAATAATAATAATAATAATAATAATAATAATAATAATAATAATAATAATAATAATAATAATAATAATAATAATAATAATAATAATAATAATAATAATAATAATAATAATAATAATAATGATAATAAAAAAAAAAATTCAAGACAACGAGAAAGCATAGTCCACAACGGCAACCACAATTTATTTTTAATTTTTATTTAAAAAAATTTAATAATTATTTAAACTGGAAGGTATGATTTTTTTTGTAATTTTCAGACTTAGATCAAATAGTGTTAAGGTCAAATGTCTAGAGACTAACGTCAATGGCCACATTGAGACAATTTTCCAAGTATATGGGGTCAAATCGATGCAATTGAGAGTAGAAGGGAGTAAAGTGATATCGAGGCATAATACAGGGAAAGTGAAATTTATCCTTTTTAAAAATATCTAACATCCAACAACTGAAATTTATCCTTTTAAAAAATATCTAACATCCAACGTATGCTTCTCTCTCTTTCTCTCTCTTCCGGGGTCAATTATGTAATATGTTTACTCGATTGACATTTTCCATGTGCAGTTTGATACATTAATCCAATTTTCTTGATTCAGCCTCAATTTCACTTTAATCTTACAATTTCATCCCAAAAAATTATAAAATCCCATAAATGAAACGCTATGGTGCACGGAAACTTCAGTAAACGTGTTTTCGCATTTCGGAAATCGAAACACCACGACACTTGTCGGAAACGTTTCGGGGTCATTTCCGTAAATATTTAAAAGTTTCGAGGATGTTCCTGGTAGTAATGGAAAAAATAGAAATGTGTTTCCACCAAATAAACTGTTCCGCCTAACTTCAGGTAATGAAATTGAGAGACTCAACAAATGATCACCTACCATTACTCTTCGTCGAGAAAGATTTATTGCTCAAAATTGTCGGGACTCGCGCCTTTTTTTTTCCGATGAAAATATAACTTGCTGTTGCATTCTGCTAAATCAAATAATTAGCAACTAACTAAAAAACCTTAGTCGACCGACTAAGCAAATAACTCAATCGACTAACTAAAAAAACCGTCTATTAACTGAAATATTAGGATCGACATCGAACAAACAAGACAAAAAGGAAGTTGAGTCGAGTATTGCACAAGAAAGTTGAAGATGAGAATTACTTGAACAACAGGTATAATAATTCTTGACAGGGACGTTTGTCAACCTTTTGTCTTCAGTTTTAAAAAGTGTAAATTTCACTTTCCACATTTGTGCTTTGACATGGTATCAATTTAAATCCTTATATTTTCGATTGCATCCTGTACTTGATAAATTATCTCAATGTGCCCCTCGCTGTTAGTTGTAAGACATTTAACCTTAACACAGTCGGTCTAAGCTCTGAAATTACAAAAACGCCACCTCTCCCAGTTTAAATAATTATTAAAATAAAAAATAAAAAATAATAAAAAAAATTCCAAGACAACGAGAAAGCATAGTCCACGACGGCAACCACAATTTATTTTTAATTTTTATTAAAAAAAATTAAATTTTAAAAATAAATTATTATTTAAACTGGGAGGTGTGGTTTTTTTGTAACTTTGAGACTTAGATCAAATGGTGTTAAGGTCAAATGTCTAGAGACTAACGGTAAGGGCAACATTGAGACAATTTTCTAAGTATATAGGGTCAAATCAATGCAATTAAGAGTGAAAGAGAGTAAAGTGATATTGAACCATAATAAAAGGGGGAAAGTGAAATTTATCCTTTTAAAAAATATCTAACATCCAACAAGTGAAATTTATCCTTTTAAAAAATATCTAACATCCAACGTATGCTTCTCTCTCTTTCTCTTTCTCCCAAGGTCAATTATGTAATATGTTCCTCGATTGACATTTTCCATGTGCAGTTTGATACATTAATCCAATTTACTTGATTCAGCCTCAATTTCACTTTAATCTTACAATTTCATCCCGAAAATTATAAAATCCCATAAATGAAACGCTATGGTGCACGGAAACTTCGGTAAACACGTTTTTGCATTTTGGAAATAGAAACACCATGACATTTGTCGGAAACATTTCGGGGTCATTTCCGTAAATATTTAAAAGTTTCGAGGATGTTCGTGGTAATAATGGAAAAAATAGAAATGTGTTTCCACCAAATAAACTGTTCCGCCTAACTTCAGGTAATGGAATCGAGCTCAACAAATGATCACCTACCATTACTCTTCGTCGAGAAAGACTTATTGCTCAAAATTGTCTGGACTTGCGCCTTTTTTTTGCCGATGAAAATATAACTTACTGTTGCATTCTGCTAAATCAAATAATTAGCAACTAACTAGAAAACCTTTGTCGACTAAGCAAATAACTCAATCGACTAACTAAAAAAACTGTCTATTAACTAGAGCAAATAATTGTCACTGACGTGTAGGACGTGGATAGGTACTTACCTCGAAATTAAGTTGATCATTATCTTAAGGGTAAGCAATAAATTTGAAATTCTAATAAGTTCATGTATATGTTATTGGAGATATTAATATTAAATAATACATTTCACTAACGGCTTAAGTTTTTGGTTGAGATGATCATTCAACATGGTATCAGAGCCAGTTCAAATGAAAAGGTTCTGAATTCGAGTCATGAGTTTGAATCCCACAATCACTCATTCAAATATTTCAAGTGCGCGATAAAGTTTCTCAAGGTCTAACAATATATATGAACTCGTCATTATATGTTAAATAATGATTAAAATTATCGTTTCCTTTTTTTTTTCCTTTCATGTTTTATGATTATGTCCTAATTTATGCATAAGAAAAAATGTCCTAAATTTTTTTGGGAACCCCCAACAATTTCGTATACCGAATTTCTGGAGTCGCCACTACCGATAGACAATATATATATACATTAAGAGAATAATGCAAATGACAATTGACAAGTTGTCCATTGTTGATTGATATCACTCACCTAACAAACTTACCTAACAATTTTTTTTGAGTAAACATATTTACCTAACATATTGTATGATTAGTCAATTACATACAACGGACATATGGTTGTTACTTGTTAATTGGCAACAGCAAGTTGCCGTCATGGTTAGTTATTGTCAATCACCTAACCAATATGGATCAATACGAAAATACCGACGTATCACGAAAGTTATTATATAGCCAAGTCTTGATACCAAATTAAACAAAAACCCCTGAATTATTAATTTTTTTAGAACATCGATTAGCTATTTGTTTCGACTAATACGCTGCACCAACCACGACGTAAGCCGGCCTTTCAAATTGGCCTAAATGGCCATTCAATTTTTTGTCTAGAAACTCTAATTTTGCACCTAAATATAATTGCAAAGTACCAATGTCAGTGTTTTAAATTTGCATTAACAAATTAAAAACAGAAACTAGAGCTGCATGCCTTTTATGATATATGATATGATCCTCTTTAAAACTTGTTTTGTGAATTAGGAGAATACAAAGTGAACTCCGGCTGCTGCAAAATTAAAATTTGAAAAACAAAACGAGAGAAATGGACTTATGCATCAAAAACAAATTAGTTCTAAATACAAAATATTAAATTCTAAACATGAAGACAATTTGTCAAAGCTGAATGTATTTATATTTCTTAGTATTTAATGAAAGTCTTCTAATTGGGATTTTACCAAAACAAATAGTTGAAACAAAGGTTACAGATGGCCGACGAAATTCGAGCTCGTTCTATGTTCATCTGTAGCTTATGCGGCTAATGACTATCCTCACTTTTTTTACGGACTGAAATACCCCTACATGTTGTTTCTTGTAGAGGAATGTGAAATTAATAAAATAAATATATAAGGGGTGTCATAAAATAAATGAGGTATTAGCGCATTTATAGGGGTGAACATAAACCCGCCCGATCCGCCCGACCCGAACCGACCCGCCCGAAACCCGCAATTTTTACCTACAAAATTATGCCCAGCAGCTTGGCAAAATGAACACCCGAGCAGAACGGGTCGGGTAGCAGGTTTGACAATTACAACCCGCAACCCACCCGACCCGCCCGCATACAACTCATACAAATATATATAATATCAAATAATTAGGGAAATCTAGGGATTTGCACTTTATTTGCGCCTCCCCTGTCGAGCGCCTCTTCTTGTCTTCTCTTTATCTATTTCATGGTTGCTTCTCTCACATATTTATTTTCCAGCCAATATTTTTATGTTATCGATCGCCATAAAAATAGTGTACGACATCGGTGGAGCGCACTTCAAAACTATTGTCATTCTCATTTAGCAATGTCAAGCATAAAGTGATGGCAAATTTCGACGAGAAGCTATCCGACTGTTTGTAGAGCAAAAAATAAAAAGAAAAAAGAAAGAAAAATAGAAAATGGACAAAAGAGAGGAAAAAGGAGCAGGTGAGGAAACAGTGGGAGAACTATAAAAAATTGAAGGAGGTTGACAATTCTTTCGTGAATGATGTCATTTTCTTTGGAAGATTTTTTTTTAAAGGATTTTTTTTGGAAATGAATTGGATTAAATTTTGTCAAAACTTTCTTTGGTATTGGATATTTGTTGAACCAGCCCGCCACCCGACCGCCACCTGCCAGACCTGACCGCCACCCGAACCCAGCAGTTTGTGTATAGAAATTAGCAGTTGCAGTTTGCTAATTTGTCAACCCGCACAACTCGGGTCGGGTTGATTTTTTACCGAAACCCGCTCAAACCCGGCCGTATTCACCCCTAATTAGCATAGACCTGCGTTATCTCTAATTATATTGTCCAAAAAGCCCATCTGTTAAAAAAAATTAACGAAAACCCCCTTACGTCGTGTTTTGCAGCGCATACGGGTCCTTGCATCAAAATTGTCTGCTGACTTTCGTGAAAAGAATAAACTACCTCAGTAAATTTTAAACAATTCAATTTTAAATAATAAAGGGAAAAAAGACAGAGGGACGTCAGGGAAGCCACTGGAAAAACACGAAAATTAGTATTTGTTCACGGATTGTTGTTCTGAAAATCTCAAATTATTTGTGTTTTTTTCTGAAAATATCGACCGGGCCAGATGTTTCCTCGGATTTTCAAGGGGTTTGAGATCTGTTTTCTTGTGGCGAATTTGCACGGGTTGTTGCTGAGGTTTTTGCAGTAAAAAAACGAGCTTGAAGATTATTCTTTTTCCCCTGTTAGATTTTTTTGGATCTTGATCAGAACATAGTTTGAGGCTCAAATCTGGGTGTTTTTTGTTTTTCAAGAGAGCTTGAGGCTTGAAAATTTAGAGAGAAGAGTGAGTTGAAATGTGCTTTACAAAGCAATCATCTGAATCATCTTTCTTTACCGTGGAAGAGTCATCGGAGTTTTGCCTTTCGTCGTAAAGGAGCTGCGACCGAAACTAAAGGACTCATGACTTGTTGCCTGAATGAAAAATTGCAGAACAGTCCCTGACATAAGGGAGAAGAGGGCTTTTCTGAAATTGAAGGGAACTTAATTGAAAATATTAATTGAGAACTTCATTTTGAGGCTTGTTTTCCAAATTTCTAAATTAAAGAGTAGTTCAGTCTTTTCAAGTTAAAAAACCAACCCCCAGTCGCATATTTCGCGAGCGTATGCCACCATCAACTTGGAAGGGCCTTACTGCATTGACTAACTTTAATAGGGGAGTTCTTGCTGATTGTTTCAACACATGGACTTTTTTGGCAACTAGGCAGGTGTGTTATTTAGATTATATTTGGGCCAAACATAAAAGTTTTATTGCATCAAAGGCCTTCTTAAATCAAAGTTTCACCTATCAAGGAAAGAGTGCCCCTATTGTTTACTTTCTTTTTCCGAAAAAAAAAATACTGATAAGAGGGGAGATTATACTGTAGCAACAAAATTCTTATCTGCAATTTAAACAAACAAGAAAAACTTGCACAAAGATAATTTTATTGAATTAAAATAAAATATTGCGGGTTACAAACTCTAATTTAATCCTCTGATTCTTCTCTCAAGAACAATATATATTGACTTTGAATTTCGGAGTCGGGTTGTTGACTTGATCTGCTCCGGATTTGATTTTGAACTTGAATAACGTCTTCCGAGGGTCTTGCGACTTGAATCTCGGATCGAACGCAGAACTTTGACGGGTTTTGACTTGAAGATCTTGGAGTTCTTGATGGATTTGGCCCTTCAATCTTCATTCGATCTTGATTTATTGAACTTTGACGGGTTTTGACTTGAAGATCTTGGAGTTCTTGATGGATTTGGCCCTTCGATCTTCCTTCGATCTTGATTTGTTGAAGAACGCCCTCGATTTGATGAAGAACGCCTTGAATTTGATGAAGATGACTTGAATGTTGTAGAGAGAATTTTCTCCTACGATTTTTATTCTTCTTGAGTTGTGTCTTGAATTGTGTAGGGAGGGTCCCTATTTATAGTGGTAGAATAAGAGTCCTACATGAAGTCTTCTTGATGACGTGGTGCGATTTGATTGGCTCTCTTTAAATTGATATTTATCTCTTATAACTTGGAAGAGAAGAAACAATCCTATTGGTCAATAATTAATTGATAATTATCTCCATGACTTATTTTGCAAGATAAATTATAATCTTGGGATTCAATTTAATATAATATAAATTATATTAAATTTATGTGTCTACAAATGCCCCTTCGAGACTTATTCACGGACAATGCGTCTTGGAGTGAATGAGTCTCGATAATTGCTTAACTTCAATTGCAGCTTGATCTAGAAAAGCACATACATCTTTTGAAATCATGACTGGACTTAGAGAGAGTCTAAGTTGCCTACGTACCCTATAGAGGGATCAAGTCGTAACGTAGTTCAAAATATATCCTTTTGAGGGATGTCATGCACAGTTTACACTCATGTGGACAAGGAGAAACATTTGCAGTTTAAGCTCGTGCTGAAGGAGCATTTGACTTGAATTTGTAGATAGTTTACGCTCGTATCAAGGAGCCTTGACTTGATTTCGATATATAGATAGTTTATGCTCGTATCGAGGAGCCTTGACTTTATTTGGATATATAGATAGTTTATGCTCGTATCAAGAGCCTTGATTTGATTTGGATATATAGATAATTTATGCTCGTATCGAGGAGCCTTGACTTGACTTGGATATATAGATAGTTTATGCTCGTATCAAGGAGCCTTTACTTGATTTGGATATATAGATAGTTTATGCTCATATCGAGGAGCTTTGATTTGATTTGGATATATAGATAGTTTATGCTCATATTGAGGAGCCTTGACTTGATTTGAACTCGTAGACCTTTTAAACTCGTGTCAAGGAGTATTTTATTTGGACCTGTAGACTTTTTAAACTCGTGTCAATGAGTATGTCATTTGATTCGGACATGTAGACCTTTTAAACTCGTGTCAATGAGTGTTTCATTTAATTTGGACATGTAGACCTTTTAAACTCATGTCAAGGAGTGCTTCGTTTTATTTGGACATGTAGAACTTTTAAACTCGTGTCAAGGAGTATTTCAATTGATTTGAAGATGTGGACCTTTTAAACTCGTGTCAAGGAGTGTTTCATTTGATTTGACTTGTCACATTGCATAGGATGTTGTTTCTTCAAAAGACTTGCCCCCATCCTCATGATCTTCTTGTTCTTCTTCAACATGTTCTTCTTTGAGCTGATACGACTTTTGGAATGAAGGTTCTTCGACTTCATTTGCAGTTATGCTCAATTCCATATCATGTGCTCGAGTGGCCAACTCTTCAAAACTTTTAGGTTGAATTCCTTGAAGGATATATCGGAGTCCCCATTGCATTACTTGGATGCACAGCTCAATAGCTGATGTCTCGGGCAGTCGATCCTTGCAATTAAGACTCAAATTTCTCCAACGGTTGATGTAGTGGATGACAGGTTCCTTCTTACATTGGCGGGAACTGGTGAGCTCAATCATGGTGACTGTTCTTCGAGTGCTGTAAAAGCGGTTGAGAAATTCTTCCTCCAAGTGCTTCCAACTATCAATGGAGTTTGCCCCCAAATCAATGTACCAATCAAACGCGTTGTCCTTGAGCGATCGGACGAATTGCTTGACGAGGTGATCTCCGTACGTCCCGGCATCATTGCAAGTCTCGACGAAGTGTGCCACATGCTGCTTGGGGTTGCCTTTGCCGTCAAATTGTTGAAACTTTGGAGGTATATGGCATCCTTAGATCATCAATCCATTGCTAAGCCATCTGCTACCATGTTTTCTTTCTGAAAATGTGAATTAGCCTCCAATTATCCTTTAGTTGTTGATGAATTTCTTTGATAAGATATTCATTCTCCCATAACATACCTCTTTAATAACCTAGTACCCCTATTGTTTACAACACAACTTTCTAAGAAAATTACAAACTCTTACTATTTACTATTTATAATAAAACGATTCATTTGTATTTTTGAACTTTTTGATTAGAATCTTAAAACAAATTCGACTTGATATAACTCTACGATTTTTTATTATTTAGTACGATTTTACAGGAATTTTACGATTCAGTTGATTTCTAGGATTCAAAATGTATCTACCTTAAAATAAATGTGATTTGATATAATTCTATCTATTTCTTCGATTTAGTTTTATTTTATACGATTCAATTGATTTTTAAGATGAAAGATGGAGATCTAAAAATGCAAGAAAAAAAATTACGAATATTAATAGCTTATGAAAAAGGGAAATTTAGTTATTACCTTGAATGATCATGCATTTTTTGAGAAAAAGGCCATTTCCATTAATTATATCATGCATCTTGCTCAACCAATAGCATATTCTAATTTCATGTTGCACAACTGAAATTCAAAGCAAAATAAATAAATAAATAAATTAGATTGATAGTCAAATTGAACGAATACATAGATCAACAAAAGAAATAATCTACAATTTTCCCGTGCACCAAAACCCAATTCTCAATACCATGGAGGAAAGAAAAAAAAAAACCCAAAATCTTAATTACAACATACCAAGAACAGATAATCCGACAAATAAAAAATTAGATTTACATGCTTCCAATTCAAAAAACTCCTATTTTGTAAGAAGACAAAAAAGTAACCTCTGAACCTTTTGTTGTTGCTACTAATTGGGTGCTAAATCTCACCATCTTCTCCAACATTCACACCTTTTAGGGAGATGCATTTTCGTTTCGACCGTTTTTTTCCACATGCAAGATAATGGGATTGAATGTGCATTAAAAGCTTTGCATCAGTTATTATTATCAAGTCTGTTACAAAACGCACAATCAAGGTATTTATTTTCTTATGGGTTAAATACATTTTACATCTCCGACCGGACACCATAACGCCATTTTTTCATCTTATTTAGGTGTTTTTAGCCTCCCACCCGAAATTCCTATATTACCATTACACCTAAAATTATAGAGATTTGGTTTTAGCCTCCCACCGTGGTCAACCCCCATATCACCAAATACTCAAATCCTATTTTTCCACCAAATTTTTTGGTGAAGAAATTTTCATCTCCCACCGGTCCACCATTTTCCTATTTTTTCCACCAAATCCTATTTTTCCTACCAAATATAGAGGTGAAAATAGGATTTGTCGTAATTAACACCATTTTATTAGTACCATATAAAATGACGATTTTAACTAATTGCACCCGATTACCAACTTATTAGCATAATTATCGTAAATACATTGGTATTAATTATTAAATTAGTTTTTAAAATATAAATACATTTGTTATTATTAACAAAACATTAACTCTAAAAATATAAATATGCTTATTTTTAATTAATTTGTTTATTTTGTTGGTATCAATGTTTATTAGTTCATTTCTGTTGAGCTTTTGAGAGATTTTAATAATACGGCATATGTTAGTTTTCTTGGTCGACATCGAAATCTGATAAATCAAGGAAAAGCACACTTGTGGGATAAACGTGCTCAAATCGGTGATGTTGAAGATTATGATGGTGATGATGATGATAATAATGGTGAATGAGATTTTTTTTATGATTTCAAATTGATTTATGTTGTAATATTTTATTTATGCAATAATTTATGAGATTATTGTTTATGTATAATTTTATTATATTTAAAATAATTTGAGTTCATGTTATTTCATGTTTGGACATTTTTTTAAGATTAATAACATAATTTTTAAATTATTTAGTTGAGAAAATTTATTACTTAGTATTGGTTCTATAATTAATATTTAGGAAATAAAATATTATAAAATTACGATTAACATTAGATTTATAGTTTTGGGGTATATATGGTGAAATGCCATTGGAGACCAAACCAAATTCCATTTCCTATAAGTGGTGAAATGGTGAAATATTATTATTTTAATATTTGGTCTAAATTTTGGTGATACCCATTGAAGACCAAAACCACCATTTTTCCACTAAAAATGGTGGAAGAGTAAAATGGTGTGCTACCGGTAGGAGATGAACCCATTTTTTCACCACCATAAATAGGATTTGGTGAAAAAATGGTGAAACCGGTTGGAGATGCTCTTATGTAACACTTACCCCCTCAAACACAATTTAATTTGTATTTTAAATTCTAATACTTTAAAATTTCTCTATTATTGAAACAAATAATTCAAAGAATAATTAAATTATACAACTAAAATATATATATGGAAAAAGGCAGTATTTCAAAATTTTAAAATATTATCTTGCATTGGGTATATATTTAATAAATAACATCTGATTGTTGTTGGACCAATTAATCGAATATATTCTTATCGATAAATTTTAAGAAATCAATACTTAGCCAATAGTAATCTGAAGTATTTAAATTTATTTTAGTTCTTTAATTTCTTAAAAATATATTTTCATTCATTATTATACAATATATGTTACTTTTTAATTTCTCTCCAATAATTTAATTTTAGTTGTTTTCAATTTTATATGATCCCATAAATATTAGTTGTTATGTTTATTATGTTCTAATTTTTAAAATATAAAATAATTAATGTTGAGGTGAGTAAGTAATACAAATGACATTTTAAGGGGAAGTGTTACATAGTTTATGCTTCAGGGGTGCAAAGTGTATTCCCTTTTCTTATTAATAGTTGACTAGTTTGGGATCATTTGGTATGTGAGGTTTTCTTTTTGTTCTTTTCTTTCTTTTTTGTTTTGTGTGAAATTTTTAGTTCAATTGCTAGATTAATTATATTAATGCAAAGGATGGATGAAAATGTATGTTACAAAACGAACAAAATAATGATGAAATGTCTGCTTAAATTATTTAAATAATAATAATAATAATAATAATAATAATAATAATAATAATAATAATAATAATAATAATAATAATAATAATAATAATAATAATAATAATAATAATAATAATAATAATAATAATAATAATAATAATAATAATAATAATAATAATAATAATAATAATAATAATAATAATAATAATAATAAAAAAAATAATAATAATAATAATATTATTATTATTATTATTATTATTATTATTATTATTATTATTATTATTATTATTATTATTATTTTTTTTTTTTGAAAGAATTATTATTATTATTATTATGTGCATGAGAGGTTTTTTTTCCTCTAAAATTGCTAGTTTATTGATATTAATGCAAAGGATTAATTGATGGAAATTTCGGTTACAAAACATCCTACACGTTCAAAAGAATGACGAATTATTTGTTTAAAAAATAGTTGATCATTTACCATATCATCCTTCAAATAAACTATTGGCCAAAGGGTAATTTTGTAACAAAAAAAAGGAAGAAACCATTACAGTAGTGAATTTCAAATCCATCTCAATTTCATACTAGCTTTCCTTCAAATTCTCTCCTCACAATTCAAACAGTTTCATCCAAATGCAACTTATATTAGAGTAAACTGTAAAAAGTACCCATGTGTTATCAACCATATATATCTATTGGCTATTTATAGCTGTTTTGTAGTAGAATATATACATATATTTTGAGTATATTATTAATAATATTCACTGTATGACGAAATTATAAATAAATAAAAATTAAATTCAAATGTATCAGTCTTATAGACCTCAAATTCTAAACTTTTGATAGAAATAAAAAATTTAATGACTAACCTTTTGAAGAATCAATATCATGGTAGAGTTATGGCTTGGTGTTCCGATCATTTCATTACAATGAAGAACGAATATCAACAGTTAATGAACGTTTACCATCGCCATAGTTGTCGTCCCACTCCTTTAACTTTGTTGCCCAATTCATCGCCATAGGGTTGCAGTTGACTACTCGAATGTTTAGAAGAGATGTACCAAACTTAAGAGGGATATCTTTTAACTTGTAGCAATGTACGATGCGAAAGTACTTAATCGCAGGGAGGCACAAATTCGTTGACACAAACTTCCATTGCACCCGATCAGCGTCTTCAATGTGAAGAAATTCAAAACTTTGGAATTCACAGTCATGAACCTTCCACTTTGGGCCTCGAAAGGCGTAAAGACTCAATGTCAGATACTTAAGCTTTGTCAATGAAGAAATCTTTCTCATTTCTTCCCATGGATATCCCGAGCCTTTCAATATTAACTTTGTAAGACTTG
This sequence comes from Erythranthe guttata, assembly GCF_056151865.1. Lineage (NCBI taxonomy): Eukaryota > Viridiplantae > Streptophyta > Magnoliopsida > Lamiales > Phrymaceae > Erythranthe > Erythranthe guttata. The sequence continues at coordinate 17,249,657 of NC_142536.1, read as the reverse complement.
ATGGCAAGTCGGAAAGAGGAGCAAGTGGGGCAGTTACAACCTTTGTCTTCCATATAGGATTCACAATGTCACATTGCAGTGTTTGTAGTTGATGGAGATTGGAAATGTGATCAAAGACTCTCAAGAGATAGTACGATTTGAATTCCTAAATCCTTCAGATTCGGGATTTTTTCAAGCACGTCTTTCGTACAACACCAATAAGTTGTAAGAGTTTTGGTAGGAGAGATCCTTCACATGGATGTGGTAGGTCTCTTTCCACACACTGTAGATACTCCAATTCTTTCATATTCCATATCTCAATAGGCAGATACACTACATTGTCAACATAATTTACGATGCAGTATCGACCAACAATCAACTGCTGAAGGTTCGAAAGTTTGGAAATAGAAGGAGGGAGGTCTCCATCATAAGTGAGGACAAGGTATCTTAGTTGAAATAGTTGCACCACATCCAATGGGAACTCATACAGTCTGATTCGAGCTTCCAATACCCTGAGCAACCTTAAATGTTCCAAAGGTAATGGCACTGGATATTGATGAAATGGACCAGTACATAAGAGAGAGCGTACAGTTGACGCAGATGCAATTGAGTTGTGCACATCTTCAATAGCAAATAGAATACTATTTCGAATGCACAATCGGCGCTGGTGCTCCATAAGAGAATGACGACTCTTGTTCACCGAATATTTTCTCACGAAGAAGATCCCAACTTTCTTTCTTATCAAGGAATGGTATTTTGAAAGAATTCAAAGGGTGAGCACACACAGCTACTTCGCATAGCCTAGTTACAACTGAGAACAGAGCTCTGCATCCCATACATCATCCAATACAATCAGAAATCTTAAATCTCTTAAATATGACAGCAGCACCCATTTGATCTTGGCTAATAATGTATCTGTTGGAAGCCTTAATTCATTATATACAGGATCCAATTGCCTTAGAATATCTAACAAGATATCATGTAATCGATATTTCGGGCCTATGGACACAAACACACGTAGGCTGAAACGACTCACAATGAATGGATCTTGAAAGACTTTCTTGGCAAGAGTAGTCTTACCGATGCCCGCCATCCCGACGAGAGACACACTCATCCCTTCAGATTGTGAGGAATTAAGCCGGTCTTTGATTCTCGTAAATAGATATAAAGGGCTGCGTATCTCGCGAGTGTAGGGCTTCTTGATCATCTTGTTCACTGTTTCGAAAAAGGAATTTACAAGCCGATCCTTGATTCTCATAAATAGATGAGATGATTCAACCGTGTTATAAGACTCGTTTCCACCAAAATCCACACAATCATCCCAGTCTTCTTCTTCTTCTTCTTCTTGTTCGGGGGAAGGGTTGCGTAACTCATGAATGTAGGCCCTCTTCATCTTGTTCACCATTTCGATAAAGGAATCGACATCTTGCCTTATTTCTTGCATGTCTACTGAGTATAACATTAATGAACGGACTCTTCTTCATATTGTGAATGGAACTGATTCAAGAGATGGGGTTCGAGCACATCTTCGAATTCGTATATTGCATCTATGATTTCTGCCTCCAGTGTTTTCACCATCTTCATGCTAATAGTGCTCCTCCTTTTATCGAATTCTCTGAGAGCTTCTTTTAAGAAAAGAATCTCCTTGTACAGAAGTTTGATGATTTGTGGGGATGAATTTTGAATAATCGAATTATGTGATGATTTCGAAAGTCGCTCAATTGTCAGCTCAAGACAACCAACAGCACCATAAGCCATCTTGAAATGCTTCTCTCTCTCTCTCTCTCTCTCTCTCTCTCTCTCTCTCTCTCTCTCTCTCTCTCTCTCTCTCTCTCTCTCTCTCTCTCTCTCTCTCTCTCTCTCTCTCTCTCTCTCTCTCTCTCTCTCTCTCTCTCTCTCTCTCTCTCTCTCTCTCTCTCTCTCTCTCTCTCTCTCTCTCTCTCTCTCTCTCTCTCTCTCTCTCTCTCTCTCTCTCTCTCTCTCTCTCTCTCTCTCTCTCTCTCTCTCTCTCTCTCTCTCTCTCTCTCTCTCTCTCTCTCTCTCTCTCTCTCTCTCTCTCTCTCTCTCTCTCTCTCTCTCTCTCTCTCTCTCTCTCTCTCTCTCTCTCTCTCTCTCTCTCTCTCTCTCTCTCTCTCTCTCTCTCTCTCTCTCTCTCTCTCTCTCTCTCTCTCTCTCTCTCTCTCTCTCTCTCTCTCTCTCTCTCTCTCTCTCTCTCTCTCTCTCTCTCTCTCTCTCTCTCTCTCTCTCTCTCTCTCTCTCTCTCTCTCTCTCTCTCTCTCTCTCTCTCTCTCTCTCTCTCTCTCTCTCTCTCTCTCTCTCTCTCTCTCTCTCTCTCTCTCTCTCTCTCTCTCTCTCTCTCTCTCTCTCTCTCTCTCTCTCTCTCTCTCTCTCTCTCTCTCTCTCTCTCTCTCTCTCTCTCTCTCTCTCTCTCTCTCTCTCTCTCTCTCTCTCTCTCTCTCTCTCTCTCTCTCTCTCTCTCTCTCTCTCTCTCTCTCTCTCTCTCTCTCTCTCTCTCTCTCTCTCTCTCTCTCACACACACACACACACACACACACAATTTTCAGTCTGGAACAAAACAAGTCTTCTTCATAGGCATTTGATTGTGAAGTTTATTGCTCTGGATACGATGTGCAAAAGAGTCAACCATATGAACGAAGTTATCGGACGTCAGGTTGTAATATTGTATTATTCTCTTTATTATATACTGTTACAATCCAAGGAGATTAATTAAGTCAAACTCGAGAACTGGTCTGTATGTATATAATTTTCGGACAATAATTAAGATTACTTGGTTCAGCAAGTGCTTCATTCTTATACAAGTAAAAGTACACTTTTCATCCCTTAACTTAGCGTTGATTTCACATTTAGTCCCTTATGTTCACAAAAATCACATTTGGTCCCTCCTATTTAAAAAATTCAACACTTTAAGTCTTTTTCGTCAATTTTTTTGTTAGTATTAACGGAATCAAGCATGTGCCCGTCATTAACTTAACTGATGAACTAACGGTAAACTGACGAAAATGACCAAAAATATTAAATTATTGAAATATGAAGGATCAAATGTGTTTTTTGTGAACATGGAGGACCAAATATGGAATTAGTGCAAACTTAAGGGGTGAAAAACTATTGCGAATGCACAATCGCCGCTGGTATTTTATACCTTCTTCTTGTAAAGCATCAGCACAAAAATTCAAGGCATAGTAAAAATTGTTCTTGGGAGCTTCTTTGTTACACAGGTACCAAAATGACGAATGAAGGTGAAAACCGCGTTCTTCTTTGGCGCTCATGATAACATTTTTAAAACAAAGCTCATTCAAGTATCCATAGCTATTATTTTCGAAAGTCGCGATTGGGTCTGGGTTAAGAAATCCTTCAGCACCACACAAGTTGACCATTTGGTATCCATACACCGAATAATTTTTTGGGAAAGCTCCAAGGTAGAGAAAGAATGCTTTTAAATGTTGTTCTAAGTAGTCATAGCTTGGATATAGTACCTTTGACATTTGTTCATATGCATCCTTGTATACTGAATTTCGTTTATCATCCGCTACCTCGTTCCAGTACTCTATTGTCTTGTCAGCTTTTGACAGGATATTGGCAATCGTGATGATTGTAAGAGGAAGTCCTTCACAATTCTCGGCAATCTTCTTTCCAGCTTTCTCAAGTTCATAAGAGCACGGTTCTTCTTCACCAAACACCTTGTGACGAAGAAGTTCCCAACTTTCTTTCTTATCCAAGAAGCGTAAATTGTAATCCCTCCACATACTAGCACAATAACCTACTTCTTCTGTCCTAGTCGTCAGTAGCACTCGACTTCCGTTATTGTCGTCTGGAAAGAATTCCGTCAAGTCAAAATAGAGCTCAACGTCCCATAAATCATCCGGCACAATCAAGTATCTCAAAAACCTTAAACTTTTGAACACCATTCGTTTCAACTCGACTAATAATTCTGCCCCTTTCATAAGCAATATTACTTCATCAATGTCAAGATTATTCAATTGTGTCAGAATATCCACCAAGATGTCCGCTAGTCGATATTTAGGGCCTATGGTTACGACTTACGAATACATGTCTGGTGTAACAACTTACAATGAATGGATCTTGAAAGAGTTTCTTGGCAAGAGTGGTCTTACCAATGCCCGCCATCCCGACCAACGAGACAGATCTTTGATTTCAGTAAATATATCAGATAATCCAACCATGTTATAATCATCATTTCCACCAAAATCAATCCTTGATGACGGGCCCACACAATCATCTTCTTCTGGCGAGGGGTTGCATAACTCATGAATGTAGGCCTTCTTCATCTTGTTCATCCTTTCGACAAAGGAATCGACATCTTGCTTTATTTCTTGAAGATCTACTGAGAATAACATTAATGGAGGATCACCGGTCTCTTCTTCAGATTGTGAATATAACTGATTTGCGAGATGGGAGTCAAATACATCTTCGAATTCGTATACAACATCTATGATTTGTGCCTCCAAAGTTTTGACCATCTTCATGTTGATGGTGCTCCTCCTTGTATTGAATTCTCTGAGAGCTTCTTTTAAGGAAAGAATCTCATCGTACAGAAGGTTAATTATTTGTGGGGATGAATTTTGAACAATCGAAATATGTGATGATTTCAAAAGGCGCTCAGTTGTCAGCTCAAGACAACCAACAGCTCCATAAGCCATCTCTCTCTCTCTAAGATATCACATAGTTTTCAGTCTGGAATAAGTCTTCTTCATAGGCATTGTTTGTGAAATTATTGCTCTGCAAAGATGTGACAAAAGAGTCAACCAACCATAATGATATTTAATCCAAGATGGCCACTAATTAACTTGTCTTACAGGTTGTACTGTATTATTCTTTATTATGTATAAGCTAGACAGCTTAAAAAAAAAATAGAAAATCAAACTACATAGAGTAAACAACTAATATAATCAGCCGATGGGTCGTCGGTCGACCTGGGAGGGACAATCCCAACTCGTGTAAGAGGCCCGAGACTGCATATGCTTATACCGTCGTTCTCGTTTTTCTTTTCGATTTTGACATACTCTTTAATTTGCAATGTGAGCTTTTGCGAGAAATTGAATGACTAACCTTTTGAAGAAAGCAATTTGCCGTAGATTTTCTACAACTTCTGTCTTCAATATGGGATTCACAGTGACACATTCTAGTACTTTTAGGACTTGTTTGGTTCGAGAGATAGCCATGATTAACTAAAGGGTAAATTACAACCACCTCTGTATAGGAAGAATAGAATACGTGATAGAATAGAAACCCCCATTGTGTTATGGGTTGATTACATGGAATATATATAGAGAAATATTGCAAGGTAATAAAGTTTGACTAGGTAACTAAATCCTAACTAATCTAGGTAACCGAATCATACTAGAATTCTAATATCCTATAATATCTAATAATATACTCTAATACGCCCCCGCAGTCGAAACTTGACGAACGTGAAGACTGGAAAATCACTTGCTAACACGCTCCCGCAGTCGGAACAAATATACTCCAAAAGTGAAGACTGGAAAATAAGTCGCGAAACACAACACTAGAGACTTCCTCTGTTGAAATATCTGCCAAATTTAAAAAATAATAATAATAATAATAACGGGTGATAGAAAAATAAGCAACCTTTCTTCTTCTTCTTTTTTTTTTTTTTTTTTTTTTTTTTTTTTTTTTTTTTTTTTATCGAGATAGATAGAAGAGATGAGAGAGGGGGGAGAAGATTGGGTGTTGTTCGCCGGCCATGGAGAAGAAGAGAAGCGGCGGCTAGGTCTTAGACCATATACGAAGAAGAAAAAGAAGAAGCAGATAGAAGATGAACCACCGGGGAGGGAGAAAATTGGGTGGTGTTCATGGAAAAGATAGAAAAAGAAAGATATTAGAGTACCACCACCGGGGGAAAGAGAAAATTGGGTGGTCACCGCCATGGAGAAGAAGGCGGCTAGGCTAGGTTAAAAAACCTGGTGCTCTGATACCATATAGGAATAGAATACGTGATAGAATAGAAACCCCCATTGTGTTATGGGTTGATTACATGGAATATATATAGAGAAATATTGCAAGGTAATAGAGTTTGACTAGGTAAATAAATCCTAACTAATCTAGGTAACCGAATCATACTAGAATTCTAATATCCTATAATATCTAATAATATAATATACTCTAATACTCTGAAGTATGGTTATATTATGAAAAACTCCCTCTTGTTTGGGTAATTATAACCACCCCCATCAAGTATGAATCTTCTTGCACATTCATCCTTATGGTGTCAAATTCAACAAAATCTTCTAGTTTGTAAAATGCAGTTTTTGATGCACCACAATATGATATTTACATGTCAAGAAACACATCTTATGATCATCTTGTTTCAAAATGTGGAACTCGAATATATTAAAAAAGATACAAACAGGAGAATATTACATAATTTAGAAGATTCCACTAAATTTGACACCACAGAGATGGACATGTACAAAAATTCATAGTTGATGGGTGGTTGTAATTACCCAAACAAGAGGGGTTTTTTCGTAATTTAACCGTACCTCAGGGGGTGGCTGTAATTTACACTTAACTAAATAATGGGACTTTGTTTGATGTCTGATATCCCAATAACTTACCGGGTCGACCCGCATAAATTATGTTATTATGCATTATCTCGCCTTTTAGGCATGTTTTTTATTGGATCTTCCAATATCCAATAATACAATTGGGTTTTATTAGAATATTTAATTTTATCCTGGCTAATCTTATCTTTTCAAACAAACGAGGCATTGGTTTATGGAGATGAAAAATATGACAAAAAGCATCTCAAGGGTTGAAAATTGTCGGGAGCAATTTCTATTTAGATTGCTAAAACCTCTAACCTAGGGATTCTTTCAAAAACATCTCTGGGGATAATTACACTTTTCGTTCATATACTATACCACTTATTCGATTTTCGTCCATAAACAAGATGAAGTTACAATTTACGTCCCTAAACATGCTACTTTTATGTTGTTTTTGTCCCTCCGTCCGTTTGTCCGGTTAGTAGGGACGGAGAATAGCATGTGCACCGCACATAACAAAGAAAGATACCCCCATTCACGTAAAGGTAGAATTTCATAAATACGCAAAACACACCCCCCATTGCTCGTTTTATTTGATGTTTAATATTGAGTTTCGAGGCTGCATATGCTTATAACGTTCCTCGATTTTCTCTTCATTTGCTATGTGTATTCTAAGGTGAGATTTTGCTTCGCGAAAACTGTCAAAGTGGAGAATTTTACACCTAACTTCAAGTAATGAAACATAGGGATTTTTTTAAGTTCTTTAAAATATGAAATCGAGAGACTCAACATGGCTTTTTTCCGATAGAAAATATGGCTTACTGTTGCATATATGTTCTTTATACTTCGGTTATCGTATGTATGTAACTATCTTTGCTTTACCTGTTTCCGGCAGAGACAGGTAAAACTCGTACATTCGACAATATGTGCGACACACGTGCACTTTCTTAATTGCGCAATAGTCTTAATTTTAACCTCACAACATATAACTGATGAGGATGTTATAAAAATTAAATCAAGAAAAATTAAACACACCAAATAACATTAACAAAATATTTAAACACGCTTTGATTTGTCCGTCTCAAAACTGAAAGTACGTTCCTCCGATTCCTGATGCAAACAATGTCGATGTAATTTCTCTCGCGATCAATCAGCCTACGGCTCTCGAGACGATACACCTGTAATAAAGGAGAATGTTCAATGATTTCGGATGTTAATTTTTTTTTAATCCATAATAGCAAATTCATTGATCAGTAATCAAATAAATTAATTTGTAATATAATAAAGGGTAAATTACGAAAATCTCCCTAAACTTAGACTGAATAACGAAAAACACCCCCACTTATCCGTAATAACCGAAATCCCCATCTGATTAAGTGTTAATAGAGTTTTAAATACCTTCCATTAAATAGGTGAGAAATAAAAGAAAATATCTGAAATTGTGTAAAGTCTATTTCTTGGAATAAAAAAAATCCGTGAAAACTGACACTGTAAAAGGTTGGTGTAAGATGGAAACAAACCTCAGTGATTTTTGGTAATTACGAATATGTGGGGTTTTTTTTGTTATTTAGCCTAAGTTCAGGGAGTTTTCGTAATTTACCCTATAGTAAAATCTATCTCTGTTGTAGCAAATTCAAACTGTTTCATCCAAACGCAACTTATATGATCCTATTATATATATGTGTTATCAACCATATATCTATATTGTCTATTTCTATTGTTTTGTAGGAGAATGTATGCATATATACTGAGTATATCTATTCTTTGGTAATATTCACTGTATGATGAAATTATAATAATAAAAAATATATATATATATATATATATATATATATATATATATATATATATATATATATATATATATATATATATATATATATATATATATATATATATATATATATTAATTCAAATCTAATGCTAAAAATTGAAGGTTGTTCAATTCCTTTTACCTGAATGGGCATTGACTAAAATATTAGTATTTTCGATCGATAGATATAAAAATTTAACGACTAACCTTTTGAAGAATCAATGATATGGTAGAGTCACTCACGGCTTGGTGTTCCCATTGTTACAGTGAAGAACGAACATCAAGTTGTAACAAACGTTCACGATTAGCATATTTGTCGTCCCACTCCTCTTTTAACTTGATTGCACATTTCACAGCCATAGGGTTGCATTCGACTACTTGAATGCGTACAAGAGATTTACCAAATGTGAGAGGGATCTCTTTTAACTTGTAGCAATGTGCGATGCGAAGGCTCTCAATCACAGGGAGGCATAGACAATTTTCAAATGTCCATTGCTCCAGATCGATGTCTTCAAACTCAAGATGTAAGAGACTTTGGAATTCGTTGTCACGAACCTCCCATTTTGGGCCTCGAAAGGCATAGCATTCCAGGTAGAGACGAGTAAGATTTGGCAATGAAGAAATCTTTCTCATTTCTTCCCACTGATATCCTAAGCCGTTCAAAGTTAACTTTGTAAGACTTGATGGGAAGTCTGAAAGAGGAGCAAGTGGGGTAACAACCTCTGTCTTCAATGTAGGATTCATAATGTAACATCCTAGTTCTTGTAGTTGATGGAGATGGGAAATGTGATCAAAGCATGTCAAGGGCTCTGTAGCATCAGGAGCCAGCTCGATATCAATCGATAACGCCTTCAATTTAGGGATTTTTTCGAGCACAGATTTGGCACAACTTTGAGGACCGACACCACTTAGTTTTAATAGGTTTGGTAGGAGAGATCCTTCACAACAAGGATGTGGTAGGTCTCTTCCGCATGTGTAAAGATACTTCAATTCATTCATATTCCATATCTCAATAGGCAGATACAATAGATTCCCAACAGATTTTACTATCCTTAGATGTCGAACAACAATCAAGTTTTGAAGGTTCCAGAGTTTGGAAATGGAAGAAGGGAGGTTTCCATTATAAAGGAGGGCGAGGTATCTTAATTGAACTAGTTTCAATACTTCCATCGGGAACTCATAGAATCTAATAGAACGAGCATCCAATACCCTCAGCAACCTCAAATGTTCCAAAAACAGCGGTACTGGATATTTATGAAAATAATCTGTACAAAGAAGAGATCGTACCTTTGAATCAGATGCAATTGAGTTGTGCACATCTTTGATGGCAAGTAGAACATTATTACGGATGCACAATCGGCGCTGGCTTTCTATACCTTCTTCCGGTAGAGTATCGCCATGGCAATTTAAGGCATAGAAAAACTTGGTCCTGGCAGCTTCTTTGTTACACAAGTACCAAAAGGACGAATGAAGGTAAAAATCAAATGTTTCATTGTCGAACATGATAACATTTGTGGCATAAAGGTCATCAAAATATCCATAGCTATCATATGCATAATCCATGGTCTCCTCATAGTAATGCACTGATTCTGAGTTAAGAAATCCTTCAGCACTCGACAAGTTGGCTAGTTGGGACACGTCTAGTAAAAAAATTTGTGGGAAAGCTCCAATGTAGAGAAAACATGCTTTTAAATGTTGATCTAAGTAGTCATAGCTTGGATATAGTACCTTTGACATTTGTTCATATGCATCCTTGTATACTGAATTTCGTTTATCATCCGCTACCTCGTTCCAGTACTCTATTGTCTTGTCAACTTTTGACAGGATATTGGCAACCGTGATGATTGTAAGAGGAAGACCTTCACAATTCTCGGCAATCTTCTTTCCAGCTTTCTCAAGTCTATAAGAGCACGGTTCTTCTTCACCAAACACCTTCTCGCGAAGAAGATCCCAACTTTCTTTCTTATCAAGGAAGGGTATATTGCAAATATTCAAAGGCTTAGCACAATCAGCTACTTCTTGCATCCTAGTTGTGACCAACACTCGACTTCTATTTTTGTCGTCTGGAAATAACTCCAACAACACAAAACAGAGGTCTATTTCCCATACATCATCCAACACGATCAAGTATCTCAAATACTTTAAACTTTCTTGAACCATTCTTTTCAATCCAGCTAATCCTTTTTCTCCTTTCATAAGCATTATTTCATCAATGTCGGGATTCACTTGTGTTAGAATATCCACCAAGATATCTGCTAGTCGATATTTAGGGCCTATGGTCACGAACACGAGCTTGCTATAACAACTCACAATGAATGGATCTTGAAAGAGTTTCTTGGCAAGAGTAGTCTTACCAATGCCCGCCATCCCATTGAGCGAGACGATCATCTCTCTCTCTCTCTCTCTCTCTCTCTCTCTCTCTCTCTCTCTCTCTCTCTCTCTCTCTCTCTCTCTCTCTCTCTCTCTCTCTCTCTCTCTCTCTCTCTGACGCAGAACGGAAGCACGGTAAAGAATTAATTTCTACGAATTAATCCTATAGAACAAAATAACATTCGGAATCCACCGAAAACTCTGGAATCCACCAGAAAAATAGAGAAAACTCTAAATATTTTATTAAAATTCGAAAAATCTCCTTAAAATAAAGACCTAAGGCAGCTATTTATACTAAAAAACTGAAAACCCTAATTAAACTAAGAAAATACTAAAAATTACCAAAAAAGGCAAAAACGAGTTAGAGTTTGATTCTAGTAGATCTCGTAATTTTGGGAACAACCCAATTTACGGAATCCTAATCCGATTTTTCTATGATTTGATATTAATTTTCTAAAACTTGCCTAAAATAGCAAAAACGAAGTTTTAGGAGTCCAAACGACGTTGGATTGCAGAAATTTGACGTGATTCATGAGCTTTGCTCATGAGTTTTGTTCCTTGCGCCGTTTTACTTGAGATAGAGTTCGTTTCGTACTCAAGTACAATTTGAGTTCGTTGAAAACCCTTATTTTTCCGTAATTTCTTTCGGTATCTCCACCGATGCCCATCAATAACTCTTCTACGAATTAAATAGTTATTTTCCAATTCGAATCCAATTTGGCGTTCCTTATCACTCTCTCACACACACACACACACACAATTTTCAGTCTGGAACAAAACAAGTCTTCTTCATAGGCATTTGATTGTGAAGTTATTGCTCTGGATACGATGTGCAAAAAAGTCAACCATATGAATTATTTTTTTATTAATTAATCCAAGTTGGCCATTAACTAATTTGTGTTAAGTACGTACAGGTTGTAATAATGTATTATTTTCTTTATTATATACTGTTGCTATCCAAGGAGATTTAGTCAAAGTCCATTTCTTGAATGCGCGGTTAATTATATACATGCATACAGACCAGTTCTCGAGATGATTAAGCTGTTGATGAAATCATTTGCCTCACTGCAAGTTAAGCATTATGTTTCGGACAATGATAAAGATTAATTGGTTCAGCAAGTGCTTCATTCTTATATTGGGAAAAATACAATTTCATTTCTTAACTTTGCATTGATTACACATTTGATCCATCATATTTCAAAAATTCAACACTTTTAGTCTTTTCTGTTAATTTATAGTTAGTACTAACGGAATCAAGCGTGTGCCCGTCATTACTTAACTGACGAATAAATTGACGGAAATGACCAAAAATGTTAAGTTATTGAACATGAAGGACCAAATGTGAAATTAGTGCACACTTAAGGGGTAAAAATGTAATTTTCCCTTCTTATATATATATATATATATATATATATATATATATATATATATATATATATATATATATATATATATATATATATATATATATATATATATCAGCTTTAATTTCATATGTCATCACTTGTAATTAGGGGTTTTTGTAAAAACCACCCATGTTTAATCTCGAATTGCTGAAAAAAACACTTGTGTTAAAAATTTTAGCAAACACCCCCTTATGAAAATTAGTCAAATGCAATAAGGCCCCTGCAAGGCGAACGTGTGTAGCACACGCGAAATGTGCGAATGGTTGTGTTTTTTGACACGAAAAGACTCAAATACCCTTTAAATTAGAAATTTGAAAATTTATAAAAATCACCCCATAATTCTATGAAGGCCCAAAATGAAGTTCTCAAAATTTTCAATTCAATCGCCAATATTTTCTAAAAAGTCATCTTCCCAAATCACCCAAAACAAAATATCTCTTCTCCACCACACACCTACAACCACCAAAAGTTCTCCCACCATCAAATAATCCATTGCAAATCAACAAGCAAAAGGGAAGCGAAAAATCAATCAAAGCCAAAAATGAAATGCATTTGCAATCCCATTACAGACCGTATATTTGAGAGAGAGAGAGAGAGAGAGAGAGAGGGGGGGGGGTGTTAGTATCCAATTAATCGATGAATCCTGTTTAGCAAAGATAAAATCAACTGGAATTTCAAACTTCATATACCAAATTTCAATAGTAGCATAATCATTGGTAATATTCATTGTATGATAAAATTATAAAACAATTAAAGTCAAACTTGTGAGCTGTTGGCCCTCAAATTCTTATTCATACATAAATTGGAAAAAAAATACAGTTTTCATCCCTCAAGTTTGCACGGATTTTACATTTGGTTCCTCCATGTTGCAAAAATTACAAATTTTTAGTCATTTCCGTCAATTTTCCGTCAGTACTAACGGAATCAAGCGTGCGCACATCACTGCCTTAACTAATGGACTAATAGTAAATTGACGGAAATGAAAAAAATGTTGAAATTATTCAAATATGAAGGACCAAATGTATTTTTTTTTGTGAACATTGGGACCAAATGTGAAACCGGTCCAAACATGAGGGGTGAAAACCATAATTTTCCCTATCTAAATTTGTCCAGAAAGAAAACTAATGAAGATGTACAGAAAGAAAAAAAAAATATATCATCAAGAAAAAATTAAATAACCACACCAAAATAACATTATCTAGAAATGGATGACAAAATATTCAAACACGCTTTTATTTTGTCGGTCCGAAAACACAACGTACGTTTCTCCAAATCCAAGATGCAAACAATGCTGAATGTAATTTCTCTTGTGATCAAAATTTCTCTTGTAATTTCCCTGCGTCTCTTGAAACAATGTACCTGAATGTGTGGACTAAAATATTAGTAGTGTTCAAAATTCATTAATTGACAGAAATAAAAATGGAATGACTAACCTTTTAAAGAATCAATCACTACAACAAAAAGTCCCTATCGAGACACAGGAAAGTGTCCCAATATGGTGTTTATTGGGACAATTAGAGTTTTTGGGGCAATTATTATAAGTGTCGCATGTATGTGTGTCGCATTAAGTTGGGGACACTTAAAATGTCCCTATATCATACCTTATTGGGTCACTTAAATACGTCTTATTGACCTGCTTACAAGATACAAATAAGTGTCCCAAAATCTAAATTACGTATATACTAATTAACTTTTTGGGGACACTTATTTGTGCCTTCAAACATATATGCGATATTTACATGCACAATTCACAGCCATAGGGTTAAGTTTAGCTCACCATCCGTATCCTTATGACGAGGAGAATTTCCCACATGTGCTAGGGTTTCACCACCAACACCAGCAACTGTCGCCGCATCTTCTCTGCAACCAGCTAGAATGGGGGAAAATTTAGCCAGCGCCCTAGATTTGGCCGTTGGCCAACCCCCACGGCGACGGCGACGAAGGGAACATGGTGTTGGCGCGGCTGCATTTTATGTGATGTTCAACTACTCCGGCAACTTCGATTTTCAAGACGGAAGTTCTAGACCATTGCATCTTGGATCGATATAGATACAACAGCAAAATCAAAACCCATCTCAGCATCTGGTTTTTCAACAATATTAATATTTGGGTGGGATTGGTGAAAGGACGAAAATGCCCTTCAAATTGATCGAATTATGAAAAAACCGGTGAAAATACGCCGGAAAGTCACATTTGGGGCAAAGTGCAAGTATAACAAAATTTGAAAGGGGGAGAGTCTATTTTTTTAGTTTGAAGGGGGGAAAGTGCCAAAACTATAAATTTCTAGAGGGCGAAATGCATTTTGTCCTAAAAATAATGAAGAGAAACTCAAACAGTTATGAGTGTGTTAGTGTGTAAGAGCGAGGTCATGAATTCGAGAGAGAAAACTATATGTTTTCCATCTTTTAAACTTGTTCACCAATCACCACCTAAGTGTAACTCAATACGCAAGCTCCGTATCAACACAGTACGTGCAACACGTTCACTTTCTTAATTGCATCAAAGTCTTGTAATTTTAACCGCACAACATAATAACTAATGAAGATGTACAAGAAAACAAAAACTCATCAAGAAAAATTAACCACACCAAATAACATTATCAAGAAATGTATATCAAAATATTCAAACACACTTTTATTTGTCAGTCCCAAAATTCAAAAGTTTGTTCCTCCAATTCCAAAGATGCAAACAATGCTTATGTAATTTCTCGCATGATCAATCAACCTATGGCTTGGTGTTCCCATCATTACAATGAAGAACGTACGTCAAGAAGTAACGAACGTTTACCATCACCATATTTTTCGTCCCATTCCTTCTTTAATGTTTCTGCACAGTTCACAGCCTTAGGGTTGCAGTCTAATACTCGAATGAATGCGAAAGATGTACCAAATGTACGAGGGATCTCTTTTAACTTGTAGCAATCTGAGATGCAAAGAACCTTGATCGCAGGGAGGCATGAATTCTTCGATGCCACAAACTTCCAGTGTTCCAGATCAGTGTCTTCAATACGAAGATCTTCAAGCTTTTGGAATTCGTTTTCACGAACTTCCCACTTTGGGCCTCGAAAGGCATAGCATTCCAGGATGAGACGTGTAAGATTTGGCAATGAAGAAATCTTGCTCATTTCTTCCCACGGATATCCTAAGCCGCTCAAATGTAACTTTGTAAGACTTGAGGGGAAGTCCGAAAGAGGAGCAAATGGAGCAACAACGTTTGTCGTCTTGAATATAGGATTCACAATGTGACATTCTAGAACTTCTAGTTTATGGAGATGGGAAATGTGATCAAAGCATATCAAGGGCTCTGTAGCCTCGGGAGCCAATTCGATACCAATTACTAAAGTCTTCATATTAGGGATTTTTTCAAGGACATCTTTGGTACAACTTTGAGGACCGACACCGATTAGTTTTAAGGGGTTTGGTAGGAGGGATCCTTCACAAGGAGGATGTGGTAGGTTTCTTCCTACGCTCATAAGATACTTCAATTCTGTCATATTCCATATCTGAATAGGCAGATACAGTACATTCTCAACATAATTTATCATGCAGTATCGATCAACAATCAAGTGTTGAAGGTTCAATAGTTTGGAAATACAAGGAGGGAGGTATCCATCATAAGTGAGGGCAAGGTATATTAGTTGAAATAGTTTCACCACTTTCATTGGGAATTCGTACAATCTGATTCGAGCATCCAATACCCTTAGCAACCTTAAATGTTCCAAAGGTAATGGTACTGGATATTGATGAAATGGACCGGTACATAGGAGAGAGCGGACATTTGACGCAGATGCAATTGAGTTGTGCGCATCTTCAATAGCAAATAGAATACTATTTCGAATGCACAATCGGTGATGGTACTTTATACCCTCTTCTGGTAAAGCATTGGCAAGACAATTTATCGCATAGAACAACTTGGTCTTGGCAGCTTCTTTGTTACACAGGTATCAAAAGGATGAATGAAGGTTATAACCACATACTTTTTTATTGTACATGATAACATTTTTGGCAAAAAGGACATCCAAATAATCATGGGTACGATTTGTGGAAGTCATGGTTGGGCCTAAGTAATGCATTGATTTTGAGTTAAGAAATCCACCAGTTGTTCAATTGGAATCCAGGTACCCAATAATTTTGTGGGAAAACTCCAATGTAGAGAAAACATGCTTTTAAATATTGAGGTAAATAGTCATAGCTTTGATATAGTACCTTTGAAATTTGTTCGTATGCCTCCTTGTATACTGAATTTTGTTTCTCACCGGCTACCTTGTTCCAGTATTCTAAATTCTTGTCAGCTTTAGAAAGGATGTTGGCAACTGTAACTATTGTAAGAGGGAGACCTTCACAATTCTCGGCAATCTTCTTTCCAGCTTTCTCAAGTTCGTAAGAGAATGACGACTCTTGTTCACCAAACACCTTCTCACGGAGAAGATCCCAACTTTCTTTTTTATCAAGGAATGGTATTTTAAACACATTCAAAGGGTGAGCACGCACAACAACTTCGCATAGCCTGGTTGCAACCAATACAAGACTTCCCTTTTTGTTGTTTGGAAATACATTCAACAACTCATAACAGAACTCGGCATCCCATACATCATCCAACACGATCAAGTATCTCAAATCTTTTAAATATTTCAGCACCATCCATTTGAACTTGGCTAATAATGTCATTTCTGTTGTAAGCCTTAATTCATGACTGCCAGAATTCAATTGCCTTAGAATATCTACCAAAACATCATGTAACCGATATTTTCGGCCTATAGACACAAATACACGTGTGCTGAAATGACTCACAGTGAATGGATCATGAAAGAGTTTCTTGGCAAGAGTAGTCTTACCAATGCCCGCCATTCCGAAGAGCGACACAATCGTCCCTTCAGATTGTGAGGAATTAAGCCGATCTTTGATTCTCGTAAATAGATCAGATAAACCAACCATGTTAGACTCATTTCCACCAAAATCAATTCTTGAAGAGAACACACAACCATCATAGTCTTCTTCTTGTTCAGGGGAAGGGTTGCGTAACTCATGAATGTAGGCCCTCTTCATCCTGTTCACCGTTTCGATAAAGGAATCGACATCTTGCTTTATTTCCTCCACATCTACTGAGTATACCATTAATGGAGGATGATCAGTCTCATCTTCTTCCGATTGTGAATGGAACTGATTCGAGAGATGGGCTTCAAGCACATCTTCGAATTCGTATATTGCGTCTATCATTTCCGACTCCAAACTTTTCACCATATTCATGTTAATGGTGCTCCTCTTTCTATTGAATTCTTTGAGAGCTGTTTTCAAGGAACGAATCTCCTCGTACAGAAGGTTAATGATTTGTAGGGAGGAATTTTGAACAATGGAAATATGTGAAGAATTTAAAAGGCGCTTAACTGTCAGCTCAAGACAACCAACAGCACCATAAGCCATCTCTCTCTCTCTCTCTCTCTCTCTCTCTCTCTCTCTCTCTCTCTCTCTCTCTCTCTCTCTCTCTCTCTCTCTCTCTCTCTCTCTCTCTCTCTCTCTCTCTCATATATCATACAGTTTTCAATCTGGAATAAGTCTTCTTCATAGGCATTTGCGTGAGAAATTATTACTCTGCAAAGATATGACAAAAGAGTCAACCATATGAGACAATAATATTGAATAATTCAATTTGGCTGTTAAGTAACTTGTCTTACAGGTTGTATTGTATTATTCTTTATTATATATAAATTAGACAGCTTGAATTTCAATCACACTATATAAAAGTAAAACAACTAAAATGATCAGCCGATGGGTCAATCCGCCTGGTGAAGGTTTTGCAGCACATACTGTTCACGGGATCGCCGTACCATTATTCTTCGTCGGGGAAGGATTTATTGCACAAAATAGTCGTCCTTTTTCGATGAAAATTTAACTTACTGTTACATTCTGATCAAGTCATATTATAGTGCATATGTTTGTTCCTGTTTTCTGTAGTTTATGTAGCGCAAATGTGTTAATAGAAATCAAGACACGTAAACCTATCCATTAATTAAGGATTCCAATTATGAAAGATTACTTAACCTTCATACAACAATAAGGTCTATTAACATCTCATTGCTAAAATTATATTAAATGAAACATTAACACAACACTATGCAAAGCACGTGTACTTTCCTAGTTGCATATTATTTGAGCTAATTGTACAGATCCCCCTGTGTAATTTCGAATGGCTGCAGTTGCTGCAGAGCGTGCGAAGTTTCATTTGCGCGAGATGACTATATATGGAGAGGCAAAAAAATTGAGTTAATTTGAAGAATATGGCTTTTCTGGAAGTGCCAAGGATTGAATTGAAAATTTTGAAAAACTTCATTTTGGGGTGAATATGTAATTTCTGAAATTTATAATTGAATATTTTGGTCTTTCCAGGGTAAAAAATACACACCAAGACGCAAAATCCGCGCGTGTATAGTACACGATAAGCTTTCAAGGTCCTTATTGCATTTGACTAAAATGTGAGAATATGCATGTGTAAAAATTTTAACACGTAGAAAGAATATCCGATCGTGTAAAATTTTCTTTTGATTATTTTATCTAAAACGTATTTTCATTCTTTAAATTGTCCCCCGGGTGAAATACTAGTTTTCATTATTGAAACACGTTGTTATTATACAAAAGTGTTTTTTAACTCTCTTACTTTCAAACTAAATTTTAGTTATTACTTAGTGGGCTAAGTGTTATGACTTAGTGGGCTAAGTAGTGATTAGTGGGTTTAATTGTGTTTTTATTCTAACTTCCTAACTAACCCACTAACCCATTTTCTTGAGAGCTCTTGTGGTTGGTTTCCTTGCAGATCATGGGCTGAGGAGTGGAAGCCATTGCAAGTCTATAAATACCAAAATCAAGAATCAAGAATATTACAGATTTCGAAGAAACAAAAAGAGAGCTGAAGTTTTAATCTCGAGAATTTTAGAGTGTTTCTAGGATCTGTTGTACGTACTCCTTATGAGTACATTCTTTGAAATCTAGAATTTTTAATATTTTTCTTTTAGTATCTAGATTTGATTGTAAGAATGATCATGAGAATGAATCATTCATAAGGAAGAAGTTTTCGCACCTCTTCTGTTTGTATTCTTGGAATACTGATTTTAATATATTTTTCCGTCTTGTAAAGGGCAAGTTCACAAGTCTTTACTTGTGAACATTTTTAATTCTGAGTATTGTTCTTTTATCTTTATATTTCCGCTGCATGTTTGTTCAAGTGTCATAACACTTAAGATAACACCTCTGTATTAAACGAATTCGGGACCATAAATTCTTTCAATTATTTTGCTATTTTTTTTAACACGAGGGTTTTTTCGGCCGTTACACAGGGGTGGTCTTTGCAAAAAGCCCCATATTATTTACTTAATAAGGAAGATGTAAGGAAAAAAAAAATCAAAAATACAATTAAACAACCAAATAACATTAATCGATCAACAAAATATTAAACACACTTTTATTTGTCAGTCTCAAAACTCAAAGTACGTTCCTCCAATTTCAAGATGCAAACAATGCTGATGGAATTTCTCTCGTGATCAATCAGCTTATCTGCCTATGGCTCTTGCAACAATACACCTGTAATAAAGGAGCATGGTCATGATTTCGCATCGAGGAATTTGGAAGCTCAAAACTTTAAATTCATTATAACAAATTCATTCATCAATAATCAAATAGATTATATATATTGAATAGATCTTTGATCTTTGATAATATTCATAGTATGATGAAATTTAAAAAAAAAAAAAAAAGCAAATTGATTATTGGTATGTTTGACCTCAAATTCTTATTAGTGTTCAAAATTCGATCATTTGATAGAAATAAAAATTGAATGACTAACCTTCTGAAGAATGAAAACTATATATAAGTAGAGTTGGTTTGTCTTCCCATCTTTACAGTGAAGAAGAATCATTGAGATCTAATGGACGTCCATGACCGCCATATTTGTCGTCCCACTCCTTCTTCAATTCCATTGCACAATCCACAACCATAGGGTTGCAGTCAACGACGTCAATGAATTCAAGAGATGTACCAAATGTCAGAGGGATCTCTTTTAACTTGTAGCAATGTTCGAAGCTAAACCACTTAATCGCACTGAAGCAGGAATTTGTTGTCACAAACTTCCATTGCACCAGATCGGTATCTTCAATATTAAGAACTTCGATTCTTTGGAATTCATTGTCCTGAACTTCCCACTTTGGGCCTCGAAAGGCGTAGCATTTCAATTTGAGATGTCTAAGATTTGGCAACGAAGAAATCTTGTTCATTTCTTCCCACGGATATCCTAAGCCGCTCAAAGTTAACATCGTAAGACTTGATGGCAAGTCTGAAATAGGAGCAAGTGGGGAGACAACCTCTATCTTCAATATAGGATTCATAATGTAACATTCTAGTTGTTCTAGTTGATGGAGATGGGAAATGTGATCAAAGCAGCTCAACGGCTCAGTAGCATCAGGAGGCAGTTCGATTTTAATTGCTAACTCCTTCATATTAGGGATTTTTTCAAGCACATGTTTGGTACAACTTTGAGGACCGACGCCTCTTAGTTTTAATAGGTTTGGTAGAAGAGATCCTTCACAAGGATGTGGTAGGTTGCTTCCCATGGTCTGAATATGCTTCAATTGTTTCATATTCCATATCTCAATAGGCAGATATGATAAATTACCACCAGACTTTATGATACTTAGATGTCGATCAACAATCAAGTGCTGAAGGTTCCAGAGTTTGAAAATAGAAGTAGGGAGGTTTCCATCATAAGTGAGGGCGAGGTATCTTAACTGAACTAGTTTCAATACTTTCATTGGGAACTCATAGAATCTAATAGAAAGAGCTTCCAATACCCTGAGCAACCTTAAATGTTCCAAACACAACGGTACTGGATATTCTTGAAAATCACCGGTACAGAGAAGAGAGCGTACCGTTGAAGCAGATGCCATTGAATCTTGTGCATCTTCAATGGCAAATAGAATATTATTGCGAATGCACAATCTACGTTGGTATTTTATACCTTTTTCTGGTAAAGCATCGGCACAGCAATTGAAGGCATAGAAAAACTTGATCTTGGCAGCTTCTTTGTTACACATGTACCAAAAGGATGAATGAAGGTGTTGACCGTGTCCTTCTTTATGGTACATGATAACATTTTTCGAATGAAGCTCATCCAAATAAGCATAGGTGCCTTTTTCGAAAGCCACGGTTGCGTCTGAGTAATGCGTTGGTTTTGGGTTAAGAAAACCTTCAACACTCCACAAGTTGATTAGTTGGTATCCATGTACCGAATAATTTTGTGGGAAAGCTCCAAGGTAGAGAAAGCATGCTTTTAAATGTTGATCTAAGTAATCATAGCTAGGATAAAGTACCTTTGACATTTGATCATATGCATCCTTGTATACTGAATTTTGTTTATCATCCGCTACCTCGTTCCAGTACTCTATTGTCTTGTCGGCTTTTGACAGGATATTTGCAACCGTGATGATTGTAAGAGGAAGACCTTCACAATTCTCAGCAATCTTCTTTCCAGGTTTCTCGAGTTCATGAGGGCAAGGCATTTCATCAAACACCTTGTGACGAAGAAGATCCCAACTTTCTTTCTTATCAAGGAAGGGTATTCTCAAAGTACTTAAATAGTTAGCACATTGAGCTACTTCTCTTAGCCTAGTTGTCAACAATACTCGACTTCCATTTTTCTCGTCTGGAAATAAGTTCACCAACTCAGAACATAGCTCTTTATCCCATACATCATCCAACACAATCAAGTATCTCCAACAATTTAAACTTTCAAACACCATCCGTTTCAACTCGACTAATTTTTTTTCTCCTTGCATAAGCATAATGTCATCAGCATGATTCATTTGTGTTAGAATATCTACCAATATATCCGCTACTCGATATTTCGGGCCTATGGTGACAAACACATGTATGTCGTAACTATTGGAAATGAATGGATCTCGAAAGAGTTTGTTCGCAAGAGCAGTCTTACCAATGCCCGCCATCCCATAGAGCGACACAATCATCCTTTCAGATTGTGATGAATTTACAAGCCGATTTTTAATTCTCGTAAATAGAAGAGACAACCCAACCATGTTAGACTCATGATTATGTCCATCAAAATAAATTCTTGACGGCACAACATCGTCTTCGTCTTCGGGTGAAGGGTTGCGTAACTCGTGGATGTAGGCCCTCTTCATGATGTTCACCGTTTCGATAAAGGAATCGACATCTTGCTTTATTTCCTGCACATCTAATGAGTGTACCATTAACGGAGGATGATCGGTCTCTTCGTCAGATTGTGGTGAATGGAACTGATTTGAGAGATGGATGTCGATTACATCTTCGAATTTGTATACAACATCTATGATTTCTGCCTCCAAAGTTTTGACCATCTTCATGTTAATGGTGCTCCTCCATGCATTGAATTCTCCCAGAGCTTCTTTTAAAGAAAGAATCTCATCGTACAAAAGGTTCATTATTTGTGGGGATGAATTTTGAGCAATCGAAATATGTGAAGAATTTAAAAGACGCTCAATTGTCAGCTCAAGAGAACCAACAGCACCATAAGCCATCTCTCTCTCTCTCTCTCTCTCTCTCTCTGTGTAAAAAAGAAGTCTTCTTCATAAACATTTGTTTGTGAAGTTATTTCTCTGGAAAGATGTGCAAAAGAGTCAACTACTATATGAAATAAAATTTATATATTAATTCAAGTTGGCCATTAATTAACTTATCTTAGTTACAGGTTGTGATATTGTATTATTCTTCATTATATTAATATACGGAAAATTACAGTTTTCATCCCTCAAGTTTGCACTCATTATATAATAGGTCCACTATGTTTACAGAAAACACATTTGATCCCTCATATTTCAATAATTTACCACTTTTGGTCATTTTCATCAATTTACCGTTAGTCCGTCAGTTAAGGCAGTGATATACACATGCTTGATTCCGTTAGTACTGACGGAAATGACTAAATGTATTGAGTTTTTTAAACATGAGGGACTAAATGTGTTTTTTGTAAGCATTGAGGACCAAATGTGAAATTAGTGCAAACTTGAGGGACATAAACTGTATTTTTCCCTATTAATATACTACTCCTTTTCGGTTTATATATACAGACCAGTTTGGGAGATCATTAAGTAATTACTGCAAGTAAGCATTAAGTTTCAGACAAAATTAAGATTAATGGCTTCTGCAAGTGCTTCATTCTTATATGGGAAAAATACACTTTCTATCCCTCAAGTTTGCATTGGTTTTGTATTTGGTCCCCATGTTGACAAAAAACACATTCGGTCCCTCATGTTTCAATAATTTGGTTTTTTTGTCATTTCCGTTAATTTACCGTTTAGTCTATCAGTTAATAGAGTGATGGACACATGCTTAATTCGGTTAGTAATAACAAAAAATTGACGGAAATGACCAAAAGTGTTAAACTATTGGAACATGAGGGACTAAATATATTTTTTATGAACATGGGGGACCAAATGTAAAATTGATGTACTGGAGGGATGAAAGTGTAATTTTCCCATTTATATAAGAACGTGCAATGCAGTACAGCCCCATTTTACCGCTTTCCACATTGTATTTTTTTTTAGGGGAAAGTACAGTTTGCACCCCTGAACTATGGGGTTGGTCGCAAACACCTCCCTGAACTACAAAACGTAACAAAATAACCCCTCCGTTTCCATTCCGTTAGTTGTTGCTGATGTGGCGAGTTGACCTTTTCTTTTTTACATCTTAAACTATTACTTGCATTTATTTGGACATATTTACCCTCGCTTGAAGCACTTCTCAACAAATTCTACCAAAAGAACATGGAAAATCAGAATTGGAAAAAATTAAAAAATAAACGAGGAATTGTCAGTTCTGAAGCCAATGCCAGGAACATACTTCAACCAAACAGGGAACCCTCTGAAATTCAATATACAGCAAAATTATATCAAATATTTAAAAAATTTATATATTTTTTATATTTAGTAATTAATTTAATTTTAGAAAATTAATTACCCAAAATTCCATTCAGCACAAATATAAGGCCCAATACGAAGATGCAGATATAGCCCTGCTTCATGTACCAACTTGATGAACCTTAATAAATCACATCTTCCCTCAAAATTATACTGAAAAAAAAATAAAAATAAAAACACACCAAAATTGAACATATTTTAAGGATTCAAGAAAATAAAAATTAAATAAATATATGAAAACAAAAAGGTACATTTCCAGGTGAAGATTCATGAAGGTCCCAAAATACATAAGTATCAATAGCATCTAACCCTCCATCTTTAGCCTTTTGTATAAGCCCCTCCCACATCTGCATTTCTTGAAAATATTATCTTTAATTTAAATAAATAAAAATAAAATTAATTTAAAAGAAAAAAAAAATGGGGATTTTGTTTACTTACATCAGGTGAGCTTCTTGGATAGTGAATGGAGCCAGAAAAAAAGAATCTTTCTTTGATTACAAGAGCTTTTCTGTCATAGGTCACACTGCAGCGTGAATTCCAATTTTTAGGTGCACGGGCTGGTTTTTTCAAATGAGGAATTTGATTTTCTCCAAAAAGAAAAGGAGAAAAAAAAGAAAGAAAAAAGACGGGTCTGGTTTCTATTGAGAGGGAAATGATTATCCACGGTGATGATGCCACGTCAGATTGCAGCATAACATAATGAGGGTTAATATGTAAATACTCACTAATAGTAACGGTGTTAAAAATCTGAAGTTTGACTGTTAAAGTCGTGGGTCATTTTGTTACGTTTTGTAGTTTAGGAGGGTGTTTGCGACAAACCCTATAGTTTAGGGGTGCAAACTGTAGTTTCCCCTTTTTTTTTTTGAACTAACTAATTAATTAATTAACCGAATTGCTTCAGTCGTAATATTCAGTACTTTTTGATAAGAATGAAGGTCTCAACTCTCAAGAGTTGAGCATATAAAAATGACTTGAGCAAGAAGAGTAAAAAGCAATTTGCCCCCTTAATTAAGGTCGATTTGCACTTTGACCCCAAACAAGGGGCGAAGTGCAAATCGACCCTTAGTTTAGGGGCAAACTGCTTTTTACCCTAGCAAGAATAATCTATTGTATAACAATGGTGCATTGAAGTTGTTAATCAAGTTTTAGATAAAATGGCACCAAGTGTTATACTTGTAGTTTTGAACATAAAACTCTAAGTATTGTATATATAAATCATCAAAGCTCGTCCATAACAATTTGTTCAAACTAAATTAATCATGTTAAATTGTCAATCGACGATTTGTACGTTTTGAACATAACATTTAATATTTATCATGAATCATACACACTCGGAAAGTTTGGCAGGGTTTTTTGCAAAAATTACCCCCGTAAAATGTTTAATTGTCAAAAAACACAAGCGTGTTAAAAATATTAGCAAATACCCTCCCTATGAAAACTAATCAAAGCCAATAAGGCCTCTGAGAGCCTATTATGTGTTGCACGCGCGGATTGGGCGGCTTGTGGTGTGTTTTTTCGGCTGAAAATATATAAATACGGAAATACCCTTTATCAGAACTTTCAAAAACTACATAATCACCCCCAAAAATTTCATGAGCACCAAAATGAAGTTTTTAAATTTTTTTAATTCAATACAAGGCATTTTTTTTAGAAAAAAGCCCTCTTCTCCACCACACCTAAAGCCTAGGAAAAGGGTGGTGAAAACCCTAACAAATTAATCATATTTTCTCAAAATCCCCTCATTTCTTCACCTCTCTATTTTGCATCATATATCAAAACCCCCTTGTTTCTTCACCTATGTTTTGCGTCCTCGTACCCTTTTGTCCACTCAATTGGCACGGCCATTCACTTCAACCGCCGGCCCTATTATATTTGAGAAAATCCGAGGACCTAAGCCATCGTCGAGTCAACGAAATCTATTGTCGGAAAAGTGAGAAACAAAGGCAAGTGTTTGGTACAAGAACTCAATAATTATTGCTTACAAGTCAAATGGCAATGGCTTTCACAGTTTCACTTGAACCGAGGAGAAGGAATGAGATGAGGACATTTTTAGCATTAGAAATAATTAGGCCGGCGATCGGGCCATGTGAGCCGAGCTTGGGTCGGCTCAAGCTCGCATACCATCGGGCCTCGTTACTATAGGCTCAAGATCATTTATCATCGGGCTTCATTAGTATAGACTCAAGCTCGGCTCATATTTTTTCAAGTTTCGGGTTTATATCGGGCCCCATTACTGTATAACTATAATGAGTAAAAAAAATTTATAAAAACAAGTGATAAACAAGATTTACAAACTCCATTGAAGTCAATCAAACAAAAAAAAAAACCTAAACGATATTTGCAAGTTAGTGGAAAAACTTAAAAACAAGATTGAAAGAAGTAAAAAAAAATTAGTAACTCTTATTATTAGAAATGTTTTATATTCTCAAATATATCGGTGATAAATTTCAGCAATTGAATTGTGGTGGGTATTTTCATATTTTACTTATTGCCACCGCCACTACTTAATTTCTTTTATTTTGCAAAATAAAATAATCTTATACAGTCGTCACTTGTATGTTGTCATAGCATTAAAATAATAAATATATTATATATTTTATTAAACCTAAATAATCGGGCATTATTCGTGTTGAACCATAATAGGCTCAACTCAAACTCGGCTCAAAAATAAATCAGGTTTAGTAAAATAGCTCAGGCTCGGCCTGATCTCACTAATAAATAGACTGCGCTCAAATATAATCGGGCCGAGCCATCAGGCTTCGGTTAGGCCCGACTCAATTGTCGGTCCTAGAAATAACACGCTCGAATGAATTCGAATCCCCAATCTCTCACCAAACTCCTGCATGAAACCAAACGAAAATTTGTTAAAAAGAACTAAAATGAAATACTTCAACTCATCAACTATGTCTACGAAGGCAACCACTTTCTTTTCTTTTTTCACTAAATGTTTTTAATAAAATTGAAATGGACAACGGTTGTCGATTTTTTGGATCCTGATCCACTTATTAACTCTCGATCCAGAGAAGTCCTTAAGAAGTATAAATATATAAAGGGAGGTGATATTCGCGGTAGCAAAATTACGAATGCGGGTTTAAAAAAATCCACTCTCTACTTTCTTTCTCTCTCTACAATTTTAGCTTTTATATTAGAAATCATTCCAAAACACATGTTATTGTAGCCATTTGAAAAAAAAAATGAGTGCATCGAATGAGGATCGAGATACGGAATCCAACGAGGTAAAATTTGTTCGTTTTTGTTCTTTAAATCGCGAAAACAAGACCCACGACCAAGTTGGACGCCCAAAAATACGTCTCACGCCTAAACTGAACGCGGAAAACCTAGATCCACGTCCAAACCGAACGCACGGGATGGTACTTGGCGCCCGGTTCGAACGCGAACAAGTATTTCCCGCGTCCGGTTCGGGCGCGGAGAACTACTCCCCGCGGCCGATTTGGGCGCCAAAAACCAAAAACCACGTCCGGTTTGGGCGCGGAAAACTGCCAACCGCGTCCGGTTTGGGTGCCCAAAACCGATTTCCGCGTCCGGTTTGGAAGCGGAACACTTTTTTTTTTTTTTTTTTTTTTTTTTTTTTTTTTTTTTTTTTTTTTATTATTATTATTCTTTAACCTTATTTTATTTATAATTATTTCAGGAAGAGCAACAACAAAATTCTTCTACATTTGAAGTTGATCATAGTGAGCATTTTATAGTACCGGAACTTTTTAACTCGAGGATTGAGTTGGTACAATGGGCGAGAATGACCGCCAAGAATCTTGGTGTAAAGTTGGTGAGCCGTAGTAGCCCTTCAAATAGAGCATATCTTACTTGTGATCTATTTGGGGTGAAGAGACCAAGTAAAACAGACACAGATGTGCCAAACTCTCGATGGTCGGGCACAAAGAAGATTAATTGTAAATTTTACTTGAAGGGAGAGCAACATTACGGGGATAGATGGGGAATTAGAATATTATACGGGAAACATAATCATGATCCCGTATATTTGTTTGGGCATGGGTCTACGAAAATGACTGAAGAGGAGGTGGAAATCACTCGGATGTTGGCAAAAAGTCATGTGCCGCCGAAGAAGATTTTAATACATTTGAAAGAGAAGAACTTGGCAAAAGATGTGCATTTGAGACAAATATACAATGAAAAGGAGAAAATGAAAAAGGAGGCTAGAGGCGGACATACAATTATGCCGCATTTGGTTGGGTTGCTTGAGGAACATAAGTATTATAAGTGGATCCGCACTGATCCAACTACGCATGAAGTGATTGATCTGATGTGGGCACACCCTCAGTCGGTCGAAATGTTGAGACTGTTTCCATACGTTTTGTTGTTTGACTGTACGTACAAAACAAATGTGTACAAAATGCCTTTGTTGGAGATTATTGGTGTTTGCTCTGAGGGTCTGAATTTTACTGTTGCAGTGGCATTTATGCGCCATGAAAATGAAGATCATTATACGTGGGCGTTGAACAATTTGAGAAAACTATACCTCCCAAACAATGTACCGGGGGTCGTTGTGACTGATAGGGAATTGGGGCTAATAAAGGGGTTAGAGAATGTGTTCCCAGAGTCATATCATCTTCTATGCACATTCCATATCAATAGGAATGTGGGTCGTCGTGCTGCACAATGCTTGGGTAACAGTAAGTCTCGAGGAATTACCTTCGTTCGTGAGGTTTGGCAAAAAGTTGTAACTTCACTATCTGTTGCACAATACGAGAGTAACCTTGCGGCGATGGTCGATGAGTACAGAAACAATGCGGATTTACTCGAGTACCTAGATACGACTTGGCTCATATACAAAGATAGGTTTGTTCGTGCATGGACAGATTATGTATTCCACCTCGGCAATACCTCGACAAACAGGTAATTTAATATTACTTGTGCAATATAAATCGTAATTTAATATTAGTTGTGAATTAAAAATTTCCTATGTTCACTAATTAGGGTTGAGAGCGGTCATAAAGCAGTAAAGGATTGGTTGTCGTCGTCCACCGGTGGATTTGACACCTTTTGGGCTCAGTATCACTCACAGATGATCATTCAACTTAATGAGATTCTGAAAACATTTGGCAAATCAAGGAGGATCCGAGCGAAGACTATCAATGTACCCATTTTTAGGATTTTATCTTCCGGAATCGTCACACATGCGGCCCTTAAACTTTTGGACGTTGAGCGTAAAAAAAATGTCGAGAATTGCAATTGTTACTTGAAGAACACTCACGGTCTCCCTTGCAAACATGACATTGATCTTAAAGAGAGTAGACGTGGTGGTGTGTTTTATGCAGAAGATGTCCATAAATTTTGGAGGACCATGATTTTGTTGGATGGCAATGATGCTGAGAGTGTCGATTCAGTCCCCGATCATAGGACACAAGCACTTGGAAGATTAGAAGGATTGGTTGAGGAATTGCGTCAACGTTCTGACGTTGAGATTAATGATGTGGCGGACATAGTTTTTGAAAGGATACACCCCGGCGAGACGGAATTAAATGAGCCGTCAGTACAACGACCAAGAGGCAGACCGAGGAACAACTCCACGCAGAGAGAATTGTCAGCATGGGAACCTCGACCACGAGGTAGTAGAGGCCGTCGAGGCAGTAGAGGTCGTGGTCCACCTTCTGATTCATCTAGCAGAAATCGTAGTCGAGGTCGTTCATCTACTGTAAGTGGGGGCGAACCGGAACGCATTGTCCAACCTGAGTTTATCCGGAATCTACATTTTGCACTTGTACCCGATGTTGTGACGTGGAAGAACGTGTTAGGCGATGGTAACTGCGGATACCGGTCTGTTGCATGTGCAGTCAAGGGCGACGAGGAGAATTGGTATGATGTTAGATTGGATGTTTATAATTTTCTCAAAAATAATGAAGTGTTTTTCAAAGACTACTATGGCGGCGGGAATTACATATATCAAGTGATGACAAGTGTGGCACATTGGCAAAATGGACCGGCACCGCTAAATAAATGGATGACTATTACGGACGTGGGAGTGGTCGTAGCAACATGTTACAACGCTTTGGTGTTGTCGACAAGCAGTTCTGGAAATCAGACGTATTTGCCGCTTTTCTCCCCCGTTGGTGTTTCACAACTATCGCACGAGATGACCATTGTATACCTGGCGGAAGGGAGTCATTTTGTGTATGTGAAGTTGAATGATAATTGTCCACTGCCTCCATTTGACATGCAGTGGCGGAGGTATAGGAACGATAGTGTAGCTTATTTGGACGATGCATTAGCGGGTAGACGTCATTTGTGGGACGTTCTAAACAGTTGATTGATTTTTTTTCTCGTGATTTTATGTTGTTTGATGTTTATGTAATTTATTTATAATTTATGGATGTTTGTGTGAATTATTAAATTATTTTAGTTTTTTTGATGTTTATGTAATTTATTTATAATTTATGGATGTTTGTGTGAATTATTAAAATATTTTAGTTTTCTGTGATGCTGCTGTGATGCTCTCTGCCAAGCCAAAGTTTTTCAGCTACTGTATCTTTTCTTAACAAACTGCATTTTTTAATCAAAAAATCAAAAATTCGGGCTCCATGAAGGACTCGAACCCAGGATAACATTGAGCTACGGCCCACTCCCATGCCAGTTAGGCAATAAAGATTTTGTGAATATAAAGTTAATTAAATATAATTGGTCATTTCATGTTTTTCTGGGCAAAAATTCAAAATACACACGCGCTGCCAAGATTCGAACACGGGTCAATTGGGCAGTAAATCAGAACCCTGACCAACTTGGCTACCGCAAATTTGTTTATTAAGACTTATTAAATTAGAAATATTTATTTCATTTTCTACTGGGCAAAAATAACAATATTCATTTATCCAGAAAGAGAAGAACTGAAATAATATGAAACACAAAAACTGAAATAAACCTAAAAATAACATTGTTCATTTATCCTAGTAATCCGGCACACTGAAATAAACCTAAAAATACGCAATTCTGTCGATAATAAAAAAAAAAACATAGAAATAACTAAAAGAAATAACAAAAATAAATATAACAATAGCTACTAGTCCCTCCTCTGCCGCCTGCTCTGAGAATATGGCATACGTGACGGTCCAGTATCATGCTCAGCATCCATATCATCATCGGGAATATCGGGTGGCTGCAACTGTAAATAATCAGAAAATGGCGTGCACAGATCCTGAACCTGTCTAAAGACATCATCTGGTACCATATGATATCCTGGAATACGGGATGGTGGCAAGTGATCGTAGTAGTACGGATGCAACAATCGTGTGATATCGTACACGAATGGAACTGGAGATGGTTCTGCTCTCTCCAATAAATCAGTACTGGGATCTACACGAAGGTGAGTACGAGGTATATACCAATCCATGTAATCTGTAGCAACCTCCCAAGCTGGATCCGCCCTATGACCGTAGTAAGTCTGCTCAAGTCTGTGCACGTTTGGGATACTCCATGCATAATCATTGGACTCGTAACGTACTTTATACGAAACAATTTTTCTTTCCCTCTTAGAACCACGCATCGGTAGAATAGGGGACGCGGGAATAATCTGTCGAAAGCCGAATTGGCGCAAGACTCTATCGGACATGTAAGGCTCGATCGTATCCATGAACCTGATAGTACCATGATGGAGTGTCTTCTCGACATCACGTGCCACATTCGGACCAAACGGAGTCCAATAAACCTATTATAATAAAATATACATATTAATAATACAGTTAATTCAGACAAATGAAACAATACATTGTACAAGTTACTTACATCGGTTGCACGTAAATGATCAAGCATCCGACGATACTCAAGTAATCGACTGCTATCCTTTCGAACCACGTCTGATATATGCCACCTCATGCACCATGGCTCTCCTATAACGTGTGCTTTAACCGTCGGAGGTCGAAAACTCGGAAAATACTCGTATATCCAACACTATACAAACGTATGAAACACAATTTAAAAATAATATAAATATTAATTATATTAAATAATTAAAGAAAATATACAAATAAAATAATTACCTCTAACAGTGTCAGACATCCGGAAATCTGTTTCGCCTCAGCTCGTGAAGCCATACCCAACTGTCGATATAGATTCGCCAATGTACCGGAGCCCCACGAGTACTCTCTAATCTGCTCGATGTCCTCTATAAGTGGGCAAAAATCTGGCTTCACTCTAGCACCGCTCTTATTGACAAATAAAGTCGATCCCAACAAGTAAATGATGTATGCTCGCACCTTACACTCTGACGAAGCTGATGAATGATCTCCGTATAGCTCCTGCAAGTCCTCTAATCGGGGGCCACCATTGTGCCACCAACTTTCTATCTTGAGAATGTCAAGATCGAATATTCTCGATCCAGATTCGATCACCAAGCTCTTCTGCATATCAGTGTAAGGACGATGTCCACTAACTCGCAACCCCATGATATAATGCACATCATGGAGTGTAATCGTCATCTCCCCAAAAGGCATGTGAAACGTATTTGTGTCCGGCTGCCACCTTTCAATGAATGCCTCAATCAGTGGGTTATTGTGCTGAGGGAGTACACAATGCTGCAATTGGTACAAACCAGTACCCTCCAACAATGCAACAGACCGAGGATCTGTTGGCCCACGCCAACCAGTCACCGCTTTTGTACGGGATTGCAATTTAACCATAGATCGCTCCTGTCCAAAATATAAACAAATATTAATTATGCAACTATCTACTATACGCATTTAAAAAAATACAATAAAAATTCATATAATAAAATATTACCTTTCCCTCCCAAATGTCATAGGCGACGTGCGCTCCGAAACTCGGTATCAAGTTATAGTCAGTAGGTCCACCAGGTGCCGGACCAGTCAACTTCCACGGACGAGTAACAGTATCGGACGAAGTACTACCCCGACGATGAGTAGCACCACCAGATGAAGTAGCAGCAGCACCTGTCAAAGTAGTCGGGGATGCGGAAACGGTATTGCCAACATCATTGCCATCATCATTGTCATCTAATCCAAAATCTGGCACCGGATAAACATACTGACCCTCGAAACCTACATGTGAATCATCATCATCCTCATCGGTCTGTGCATCTGGCTCCCTCAGTCGCAAATTACGTTCACCCCGTCGTGTAGATCCAGTAACCTTACGCTTGTGTGTCCTACCCTCTCTTTGTGCAGTAGTATCATCTACCGGTTCCTCGATTCCAGGAAATCCATCTGGTCTCATGCCACGTGTCATCGGTCCCTTGCCCCGTCCGTGTGGCCAACTCGCCGACATCTACAAATATCAACATATACAAATTACTTAACTAATGAATGAATTAATTAATTAATAAAAAAAATTGAAGGCTACTCGTCGACTTCTACAAAAATCAGTGTATACAAATATAAATTAACAAATGAATAATAAATTTAAAAAAAAAAAAAAAAATTGAACCGGGCTTTCGGTTTCGGCGCCGATAAAAAAATAAATTGAAGCCTACTCGTCGACTTCTACAAAATTCAGCGTATCCAAATATAAATTAACTAATAAATAATTAAAAAAAAAAAAAAAAAAAAAAAAGAAATTGAACCGGACGCCCGGTCCAGGCGCCGGTCAGGGCTCTGCACGTCTGGACCGGACGTGCAGATTCCTGACCGGCGCTTGGACCGGTCGCCCGTAAATTAAAAAAAAAAAAAAAAAAAAAACAATTTTTTAACCCGGCGTCCGGTCCAGACGCCGGTCAGGGATCTGCACGCTCGGTCCAGACGTGCAGAGCCCTGACCGGCGTCTGGACCGGACGCCGGCTGGTCTGTTCCACGCCCAAAATAGCCGTGGGAAGGCAGTTTCCACGCCTGAATCAGGCGTGGAAACTGCCTTCCCACGGCTATTTTGGGCGTGGAACAGACGGGATTTTCTCCCCCAACTCACCCCAAAATCGCGATTTTCATTCAAATTTCATAGGATTAACAACAAATTCGATACATATAAGTACTTTAGATGAGTAATTACCTGTCTAATTGATACGAATTTCGGATTTGGAAGGATTGTGAGAAGAATTTAGGATTTTTGTGAAATTTGGGGGTTTTTGGTGGTTTTGGGGTTTGAGTGAATTGGGTAGGTTTTAGAGAGAGAAAGGAAATGCAATTGTGAACGACATTCGTAATTTTACTGCCGCGTAAATCATTTCAGATATATAAATGAAGGGTAAATTACAACCCCGAGGTAAGGTATACTTACAAAAAACCACCTAATTTTACCATAATTACATCCACCCCCAACAGTTTATAGATTTCTTATATTAACACCCTTTTGAGGGGTGAATGTAAGAAATTTACAAATCGAGGGGTCAAAATGGAATTTCTTAAAATTGATTAGTTTTTTCGTTAATAAACTTTACCTCAAGGAGGTGGCCGTCAGTTACTCATAAATGAATTTTGGATTTCAATGGGAAAATAACAATTTTCGTCCCTCAAATTTGCACCAGTTTTGTATTTTATCCCTCATTTTCACAAGAAATACATTTGGTCCTTGATGTTTCCAAAATTTAACACTTTTAGTCATTTCTGTCAATTTCTGTTAGTACTAATGGAATCATGTGTGTGCCCGCCACTTCTTTAACTGACGGACTAACGGTAAATTGACGAGAATGACCAAAAGTGTTAAATTATTCAAACATGAGGGACCAAATGTATTTTTTGTGAACATGACGGACCAAATGTGAAATTGGTGCAAACTTGAGGGAGGAAACAGTAATTTTCCCGATTTCAACAGAGTGAGAGGAAAAGCCCATATTTATTCTTTTACCGCTACTTTTTTTCGTCTATTATTTTTCCCACCCATTTTTCGCGGCTAATTTTCTGCTCGTCATGAATTCGAGAGAGATAACTCTGTTCACCGCCGCAACACTGTTCGGCGCGGTGGCTTCCGCCATCTCCGTCGGCCTGTTCTTCAACACCAGAAGCTCCAAATCCCGCCGCTCATCAAACGGCGTCGCCGGAAAGAAATTATCTCCACGTCAGAGCCCCTTTGATCCCGCAAAACGGAAAGGGTCAGTGGCACTTCTTCCCCCCTTTTGAAGTTTCTTCTGTTGATTTTTGGAGTTGTTTCAAATACGATTAACTATCAAAAATTCATGAATTTTTCTTTGAATTTATGTATTTTGAGCTTATTGTTTTTGAAATTATATATTTTGAGCTGAGTATTTGGAGTATAGCTAAGCACAATATAATTGTTGGGTAAACTACGGTCACCTCCTGAAGTAAGGTTAAATTACAAAAAAAAAAAAAAAAAAAAAAACTCTCATGTTTGGGTAATTACAACCACACTCCTCATCTATGAATCTTCTTACACGTCGACCCTTGCGTTGTCAAATTTAGTAGAATCTTCTAGATTATGTAGAATAATCTCCAGTTTGTACCCGTTTTACCCCGTTTGAGCTCCATATTTTGAAACAAAATGACCATTATAAGATGTATCCTTGTAAATATCCGATTGCGGTGCATCATAAACTGCATTTTTGCACAAAACGAGTACAAACTAGAGAACATTCCACGGAATCTAGAAAATTCTGTTGAATTTGACACCATAACGGTGGATAAGTAAGAAAATTCATAGTTGAGAGGTAGTTGTAATTATCCAAACAGTAGGAGGTTTTTCGTAATTTGACATTACCATAGGGGGATGATTGTAATGTACCCTATAATTTTTTGAGAAGTTTTTTGGTGTACGAACTAGAGAACATTCAATGGAATCTAGAAGATTTTGTGGAATTTGACACCATATGGTGAACGTGTAAGAAGATTCATATTTGATGGGTGATTGTAATTATCCAAACAGGAGGGGGTTTTCGTAATTTGACCCTACCTCAGCGGTGGCCGTAATTTACCCTATAATTGTTTGAGAAGTTTTTGGATGCGCCAAAATTTCGATACCTTTTGCTTCACATTTTGTTGTAAAATTTTATGTATTTGAATTGCAGATATCTATCTTGGGATGACTACTTCATGGCAATTGCATTTCTATCAGCAGAGAGGTCCAAGGATCCAAATAGACAGGTTTATTTACTACGTTATTACAGACTTACGGTAGTACTTCAAAACGACAAACAAAATATATGAAGAGTTCAGTTTAATTTATATTTCATATTAAATTTCCGACTCTATATCGTTTTTCGATTAATCTTTAGTTCTTGTTCTTATAGGTTGGTGCTTGCTTAGTGAGTGAAAAGGGAATAATACTTGGTAAGATTGCTTGATGAACTGAATTCTTGCTGTTACGGTACTTTTCTGCTTCGTGTTGTTTTTAATTGTTTTTTTTATTATTGTTTCGTTAAGGTATTGGCTACAACGGATTCCCACGTGGATGCTCTGATGACAAGCTTCCGTGGTCTAAGGTTCGAATCTTTTTTTTCCATCTCAACACGAAAGAAAAATCAAATCACAAAATTTGACTAATTACTTAATTACTCGATGTGAAATATCAGAAATCCAAGAATGAGAATCCCCTCGAAACAAAGTACCCGTAAGTAATACAATATTGCAATTATTTGAAAAAAAAAAAAAAAAAAAAAAACCGCTCTGGAAATTTGTTGGACTATACCAAATTGCAACGGTCAATTATCATGGTCTCGTGCAGTTACGTATGCCATGCTGAAGTCAATGCTATCTTGAACACGAATCATGCATCTGCTGCAGGCCAAGTTAGTACTAATCTATTTCGTTTGCCGATTTTGTTTTTTCTATTGCTTTCTGAATTTGTGACTTTTAATAGTATGTTGACATGTACATTACCTCTGCAGAGGCTTTATGTTACGATGTTTCCTTGCAACGAGTGTGCGAAGATAATTATTCAGGTGAATTAAATACTTTTCTATCTCAATCTGACAATTCAAATTACGCAGCTTCGACAACTAGTACCAAAATATTTTAACAAGGGGTCCGCCAGACACTATATTAAGGGTTAATTGCATTTGACACCCTGTGTTTACACTAATTGTTAAGAAACTCCGTGTATTCAATTTCATTAGCAACCTCCCCCTATAGACACATCATTTAAAATTATAACAGATAATAGGGATTTTTCTTTCCGTGGGTAATTGATTGGTCGAGTTTTCAGTCCGGTGTTTCGGAGGTTATTTACTATGTGGAAAAGAGATTGGATAATTCGGACACTGCGTACGTTGCTTCTCACAAGCTTCTATCGATGGCAGGTGTGAAGGTAAGCTAATATAGTATCTCTCTAGTGCTTTTCTGCTATATATCATCTTAATCTTAAAAATTGTCTGTCATTGAGAAAATATATATTAATAGAGAGTTAAATGTAAATATGTCGTTTATTAGTATTTTATTACATTCGAACTTTTGTGTAGTTTTAATATCGTATTGTTTGTTAACTTATGAAGCCATAATTCAAAATCTTACTATGGTCTGAAAATTTCTCGTTTTTTAAGGTAAGGAGACTTCAGCCGCAGATGGATCAGATTTTGATCAAATTCGACGAGTTTTAGAAAGCTCGTACAGTTAGCTGCATGCATGTCTGAAGTATGTTAATCCTTCTCCTATTTTTATTACAGTTAGTGGTCATTTCTGATTATTGCATTTGGATACGGGTGGAAATCTCACAAATCGGATTTAGCACTTCTGGAAAAAAAAAAAAAAATAATTCGGAAGGCAAGAATTATTCCAATTTCCGTTCTTAAAAAATATTTGTTAAAAAACGGGAATTTCAGATATTGGAATGAAAAAAGTTGCTCCAATCGGAATTTGAGTTTGGAATGGATGAAAAATAGAAATTCCTTTTTACTTTTTAATTTTTTTTTAAATATAAAATCTGTAATAATATTGATTTTAGAAGTGCAAATTTTTTTTTTATGAAAAAAAAGGGAATTGAAATAGAATTGGAAATAAAAAACTTGGAGTTTGTAATGAAAAATATTGTTCTAAAAATTGAAATTTTGGATTAGAACCGACAGAATTCGGACGTTTTGTTCCAATTTCCACCCCTACATTTGGATCAAAGGAATCTCTTTTGAAAGAGAAAATAAATTTGAAAGAAACACATAAGTAAATGAAATGGCTTCTGTCTGATTTTCCTTTTACTATGTTTCCTGCAAGAGCTTCATGAACAGAAGCAGTTCCCCAGATTGGAAACATGTTTTGTTTGCTTGGTGGGAGTCATGTCGGAATTTCAAACTATATGATGATTATTGAGATTAGTGTACTAATTAATTCATCATTTTAAATTTATTTGTTGTGGATATTATGCTACTTGTATAGTTAATTAATTCCATTAATATTTGGAGTACAGTTTTGCTCTTTTTTTTTTTCATTCATTTGATACTCAGTAATATACTTTTAAAATATAGTAGAATCTCGATAAATTAATACTCGATAAACTAATAATATCGCTTAAATAATAATTTTTTTTTTTGTCCTGACTCAGTAAAAATAATAAATTGATAGAAATTCTTTTTTTAACTAATAATAATAGTATTTAAAGTATTAGTTCTGTAATTTAATATTTCATTAAATTGATAGAAATTTGTTTGTCCCATTAGGTGAGCTATTGACATTGTTAGGTCAAGAGAGTAAAACTAAAAATAAAATAATTTATTACATGTTCTCATGATGCCCAAGTTCAAATTCTATATCGTTTTTGCTTTCTTTGTGATAATATATAATTTAAAATGTAAAATGTAAAAATAACAATTTCCTATCCAAATAACTAAATGATAGAAATTAAGTGTTTTTTAAGTTAAAAAAATGATTGTCACACAATGAGAATATATTATTTGCCTGTTATTGGAAATAACAGGTCATTGATATGCTACCCTGAGTGAAGTATAATGGGTAATCTTTAATCGTTAATGTTGTGAAATAATTTTCCATTAAGCACAAATACACATAGGCGTGTGCGATAATGTGCAAATCAACTGTTAATAATCACTTAGTGTATTTTATCAGATGTAACATCAAATAAATCGAAATAATACGACATTCGCCAAAAAAATAGTGGAAAGTGTGGGTTTGGTTTGTAAATCTGACAAATTGAACTTTCTCAAACTAGAGCGTGATTAGAAAATGATAAAATATGTTAAAAAAAAAAAAAGCTACTCGAGCTCGACTCAATTGCTTTACAAATTTAAATCAAAAAGACTTGAACGTTATATGTACAACTCGACTTAATTCAATTCGATTACACCTCTAGATATACATATGAATATCTATAAAATAGTTCTTTTGATCCTAAACTAAAAAGTAAAAACCATCCTAGATTTTTTTATATTAATTAATAAAAAAATAAATAAAAGTTGCATAACATATGTTATCCATGTGTGTACTAGGAGTCTATAAATTGAGTGAAATTGATGACATGCTATTATATTTTTATAATATAATAATAATTAAATTTTAAATAATTATAATTTAGGTTGGTATTATATATTTTTTAATTTTTTTAATAAAAGTTGACAACTTTTTTTATTTATTTTTAATAAATTGGAAAAAAAAAGAATAAAGAGTCCTAACTCAACCATGGTTAAGATAACAAAAAACCAGCAATTTAGCCAGCGAGTGTTTAGGTTCATTCAACCCCCATTCTTCTCTCTCCTCTCTCTCTCTCTCTCTCTCTTCTCCGATCTCCTCTTGCCACCGCCGCTGTTCGTTTCCGTCAATCAAACGGCGTCGTATACTCCCCTTCATCTCCGTCATCTTTGACAGACAATTTAACTCTACACCAAATACTCGCATTCATTCAAATTTGCAACTTCCGTAGATCGATACTTCGTGCAGATCCGTCCCCGGTTGGTCTCCCTATCTATCTCAATA
This sequence comes from Erythranthe guttata, assembly GCF_056151865.1. Taxonomy (NCBI): domain Eukaryota; kingdom Viridiplantae; phylum Streptophyta; class Magnoliopsida; order Lamiales; family Phrymaceae; genus Erythranthe; species Erythranthe guttata. The sequence continues at coordinate 17,209,812 of NC_142536.1, read as the reverse complement.
CTGCGTGTGAATATATACGTGTTCGTAGTGATTATTACGTTTGGGGAAAGTGCGAAGATCTAATTTTTGATTGAAATTTGAAAAAAAAAATTACAAATTCGGATTTTCTAGGGTTTCAAAATATGCGGTGCCGAGGTTTTGATTGGTCTGCCGAATAGGGCTCTCGTATGGGTATCTGTATGTATAGGTGACGAGATATGCGCGCGTGTGTTTATTGTTTCATCTTCTAGGTTGGGGCGGATAACATTCTAGAATAATATGTAGGTTTTTGTACTATTTGTATTATGTTTGGTGTTCCTACATTAGCACGTAACTGACTGCTGCCATGTGAAAGAGCTATCTTTATTCTGTGTACTTTGTGTTTAGTAAAGTTGGAAGTAAAAATAATGTGTGAATGTTGTGCAGTCTGTTAGTGCAACAGTTTTTGTGTGGGTAATGGGTACGGTGTAATTTCCTAAGTGATGGGTTAGGAGTTCGGACTTAAATTATTCAGTTTACGCTGTGTAGTTAATTTTTTTTTATTATTGCTTTTAGAATTTCATGCATTTTGTTAAAAAAAATCTTACTTTTTACATATTGGATTTTCGATAAATTAATATACATATAAATGGCATGAAATAAGATGATGGAGGGAAAAAAGAACCATCCATATATCTTGGTCTTTTGATGTGGCCTTATGTTATTGATCGATTGTCTAATTTTTACATGAGGCAGACGTTTTTTCGTTTTTTCCTATTGCTTTTGACCTTTTTGTCTTATTTTAGATGGGAGTGTTCTCCTGAATCAAACCTTTATCTTTCCTTACATTAGGTCACGTCAAGTTGTTTGGATGACATTGGCACTCCAGTTGGAAAATGAATTCAAATATGCTGGCTGGAGAACGAAGGTACTTAATGATATTCCATATTTTTTCAATGTGAAGCATTACCTGTGAAACATGGTTTTATGATGAAGAGCTCTGTGCCTAGACTCTTAATTTGTTTCTATACACCATATACTTGTATTAATGAATTAGACTTGCGAAGTGCATGCTAACTGTTTCGATAGAGAATGATGAATGTCGCTGATTGTTCTTTTCATGTAATTTTTTTCCTGTTGGTCTTCAGGTATCAAGTGTATGTTTGGCCATTTTAACACTTTTGGATCTTTTTTTTTTGTATGCTACTTTTTTTTTTCCAAATATTCCTGTTAAGAATGAACTGTTTTCTTTGAGTTGTTTAGGAAGTGTGACCTTTCTTATAGAGACTCTTCAAAGTGGTGGTCTAACTAAACTTCCTCCGATCTCGCTACTAAGAAGTTCACTTATTAAAATATCCTATAAACATAGGGGAAGAGGTCAGATTTCCCAATGGAAGCAAGAGTAATAGTTTATAATGTACAGGAACAGTCATGTTAAGTAAAATCATATGAAAAGAAAAAAGGGGCATATGAAACAGTGATTAATACCTTAATACCGATTATTAACTGCAGAAGGTTATTAAGGATTGATAACCTCAAAAGGTTATAGCTGCATTTATCTTCTATACCTTGATTTCCTTCTTTTAATTTCGTAAAAAAACGCTGATTTAAAAACTATGATGATGGAATTTATTGTCCAATGTGATTCAGTTCACGAAGGTACTTCCGAAAATCTCATAAGAAGGTTTTTTGACTGTATCTAATTATGCGTCATACGTTTCTTACATTGTACGGTCACTTGAAATATCCTCCATTTTATCAATATGAGAAGGTTGAATAATATTTTACCATTATTTAACTCCTAGAATCTTCTTAAGCAACTGTCCAGTTATACTTAGGATCGTTTTTTTCCAGTGTCAAATATGTGGGTCTATCTATTTGTTCAGAGAAAATTGTACTTAAATACGAACTTTTCCATGAATTGTTGTCCCTATGGCGCACCTGAAGGAACTTTTACTTTGATTCCATTTTATGTTATATATTATACACATTTTTCTACAATAGACTACGTCTTTATGCAAGTATTCTGCATATATAATTTCTTTAATTATGTGCAATAACATAGTCTTCTAGTAGAAAAGCACTTATTGTCGGATATAATCTGAACAAATAGGTTTAAGTATGCTAATTATGCTCTCTTTTATATATTCACTAATAATTTAACATAGTCTGCCTTTATGGATTATCTTTTCTGAGCAGCTACAATTCTAAATCATGTTATTTGTTTAGCATTTTTCGAGATTATATTCTAGTTCTTCTAGTTCATAAGACCTGGGAGAACATTTTAGTGTCCATTTGTTTCTTTTTCTGCATCAGCATAGCTTATTTTATTGGTGTGACGCACTGTCTTATGTTTACTTACTCCTTTGTAGATGGGCCACTGCAAGAAGGGGTGGCATGACTGTTTTGGGGAAAGTTGCTGTACCAAAGCCCCTAAACCTGCCGAGTCAAAGGTACTTGTAATCCTGATTTTCTTTTCTTTCCTTTTCAGTTTTCTTCTACTATTTTTAGCCTTTGTATTTTCTGGGATTGCTTTCTGACAAAGTTTTTGGTTTCATTTCCAGGTTGGAGAACAATGGTTTGGATCCCAGTGTTGAAATTGTTCCAAAGTGAGTGTGGAGTTTTGTTGTCTGCTGCAGCAATTATCCTATTTAATTTTTCCTAAAAATGAAAACTGGTGCAGATTTCTTCAAAACGAGCTCCACTTTTGTCAACAATATTTCTTTGCATCCTCCTTTCAGCACTGTTTTCTAGTTACAGTAATTGAGATTTTTTTCCTTAATAGGGGTACTCTTAGCTGGGGAAGCCGGCCATCTTCCTCTGGTTCAAATCCATGGATTTCTTCATCGCTGTCACCAAAGGCTGATGGTGGTACCGTTTCACCTAGTCATGTCAGTGGCCGTCCTTCATCAGGTGGAAGTGGTACTCGTCCATCAACTGCTGGTAGTGATAGAACACATGAACCTGTTGCCGGTGCTTGGGGTCCAAATTCTAGGCCTTCATCGGCTTCTGGGACATTGTCATCAAATCAAACATCATCGACAGCGCTGCGCCCTAGAAGTGCAGAGAACAGGCCTAACAGCTCGCAGCTTTCACGATTCGCAGAGCCTGGATCCAAAAGTTCAGCAGCATGGGGTCCACATGCAGAAAGATTGGTATGATTGGTACTTTGCTCTTAGCTTCTGACACTAAATACACTTACTGATTGGTAATAAATTTGACTTTCTCACTGTGTCATCCTTAACGGCTATTTTACTGGTTGTAGTGGTTACCATGTCAATGTCATGTGCATTACCAATTTTAGCCTCTTCAGTTACATGTTTATAAGCAATGTGTCTGAATACACACTTCAGTTTATACAAATTGTTGTTTATAGGCTGAATCTGCATGCATTTGCAGGGTGCAAAGTCCTCCAAGGAAGATATGTTCTCACTGAGTTCTGGAGATTTTCCAACTCTCGGTGCTGAGAAAGACCATTCGGTGAAGAATATTGAATTAGAAGGTGATTGTTTGCTCCTAGAATTATTATACTATATTACTTTGTCTTTTGTCCATGTTTGACATTCAGTGTTGCATCTGAATTCCAGTTGTCTTGATGGTTTTCTTTTATGTGCATTTGTATTGCCAATATTGTTTCTACCAATTATTTTCCTGTAAAGCAATGCTATTTTTAGAGGCTATGTTATCTCCTGTTTGGTTTAATTGGGTCACTGTATATTGGGCACAATCCTATGTGTATGGGATATCAGCAAAATACAAGTAACTTTAATGATCTCGGTTATGTGAGTATGTGTTTTTTTTTTTTTTTCCGATTCCCCTTCTTTCTGGTTGCCATTTGTTTTGTTCACATGTAAACACAAAGTTTCTGATTGATCCATTAGTATATTCTGGTACTGACTCTTGGCCAACTTCCTTGACAGATCATGGCCGTCCTAGCTCAGCTTCTGGTAGAATAGCTCTGGAAAAAGAGAACATAAAATACCAGGCTGGTCAGGACACATGTCTTCTAAATTGCCAACAGTAATTTAGTCCCCGTAAAACTATGCTCATGTTTTTACTTCTTTGCATGCAGATGTAATGCATGGAACCGTGAATACATGGAGGGCCGATGGTTCCCAAAATGCAGAGGATGATATCCATCCAAGCATGGAGAAACGACATGGTGATCACCATCAATATTATAATGCCAATGCTGGGCCGCAGCATTTTGACTCGTGGCGTGGTCCTCCTATGAATGGTCCAGCTGGCGGTTGGTATGGGGGGCGTCCTCGTGGCCCACCATTTGGGGGTCCTGTTGCACCTGGTGGTTTTCCAATGGAACCATATCCTTATTACCGCCCTCAGATGCCGCCACCCCCTCTAGCGGGTTCACAGCCAGTTCCACCACAAGGTCCTAGAGGAGGACCCCATCCCAAAAACGGTGATTTGTACCGCCCACAAATGCCAGATGCCTATGCACGACCAGGTATGCCATTTAGACCAGGTTTCTACCCTGGCCCCCCTGGACCCCATGGCCCACCTGGACCAATGGCTTTTGAGGGGTATTATGGACCACCAATGGGCTATTGCAACAATGAACGGGATATTCCTTTTATGGGTGTTGGAGGAGGGCCACCTGTGTATAATGGCTATCCTGCACCTGCACCTGCACCTGCTCCTGATATTAGTAATTCTCATGGCGGCAGAGGTGCTGGGCGTGGTCCTGCTAGCAAAACATTGTCTGAGCATGCGGAAGCTGATCATTTAGAGGATAATACTCAAGGACCAAAAAGAGGTCTTTTGAGGAACCACAATGAGGGCCAGAGAGTGGAAGGAGAAAATCGGGAGCACAACCAGCAACCTAATGTCTTGTTTTCTGGAAAAGGTCGCCTTCCTACGATACCGTACCGAAAGAATGAGTGGGGGGCTGAAGAGGTCACAGAAGAAGCTGTAGTTCCTCAAAGGAGAACACCACCAACCGATAACTTTTCACGCGGTTATGAAAATAGAGCTCATTCTACAGACAGTGTGAAAGTGAAGTCGTTTGATGGTGTACGTAATGTGAAAGGAGTGGAAGATAATTTGGCAAATAAATCTGGAATTGTGCAATCTTTCTCTCCAGAATTGCCTCAGATACCCCCTGTCAGTGAGAGAGATACAACACTAAATGCTGCTGCAAAGAAAACAGCACTAATGCAGAAAATTGATGGCTTGAATGCAAAAATCCGTGTTACTGATGGACGAAATGATTCCTCCGGTGCTTATAACAAAGAAGAAGAAAGGAGAGGATCTCAAATAGCTGGTGAAGTTAGTGATGCAACTCGAACTGTAGATAGGACTCTTCTTCCCAGAGATTATGTATCTGTTCCCCAGGAAATGAATGTTCCGATTGCTGATAAGCCAATGCAACAAATGTCTGTCATGTCTAGGTCTGACACAAATTTTTTTGTGACATAAATTTTTTTTTTCCTATGGGAATGACACATTCTATTTTATATTACAGGAGACCATATAATGGTGAGCAGGGTAGAGATAATCGTGGCAAAGGAAAGTTCAATAGTCAGGATGCCGATGGGTGGCGAAGGAAGCCTAGTAATATTGATTCTGCTGCACCTAACATCAATGCACATGGTCCTAATGTTGCAGTGGAGGCTTCTGAGAATTCTATGATCAACCCGGCAGGAAAGATTGAAGGAGATTTAATTGAAACAAATGACTCAATTGATATTCAGGCACAGGTTCATGCTCTACCTTTGTTCTGTTTTTCCATTTTTATAATGTATCTTTTAGTTTCTTTGTGACCTTATCTTTTTGTATTCAAGCAGCGTGCCAAGATGAGAGAGTTGGCTAAACAACGTGCCCTTCAGCTACAAAAGGAAGAGGAAGAAAGGATTAGGGAGCAAAAGGCCAAGGCTTTAGCTAAATTGGAAGAATTGAACCGGCGATCACTCGCAGGTGAAGCTGCAAACAAGAATTCTGAGAAAACTGAAGCCGTCAGTGACATCCGAGTAGAACAAAAAGAACCACAAACAGTTTGTGAACCAGTGAAGGCTGATCTCGAGTTCCAAGAACCTGGTTGGAATATGGATGTTGCTTCTGTAGACACACACGGCAGTGCAAACCAGACTGGAGAATCTGTTCAAGTGTCAAGAAATTTGCCCTTGGAGAAAAAACGTGAAGGTTCATTGGAGTCCAATGTGTCTCCTTTACCTGTGAATGAAGATGCTCGTGCTGACAGTGGTAAAAAAGTGGCAGCTCAATTTCATGACGGAGGCAACTCTAGGCCCAAGCGGACCGGTTATAAGCAAAAACAGAACAATTTGGTACAGAAGAGCTCGAGTGAATTATCTGCCCCCCATGTTGCATCCGAGGCACAGAAAAGTCATACTCATGCAGATATTCCACCGCATGATGGCCCATCAGGTGAGATCAAAATAATCGAGTCAAATGTGCCCAACGTGTCTAGTACTGTGGTTGAGCCTTCTGCCCATCAAAGGAAGAAACATAACCGTAATAGTAAGCATAAGCACAAACTGGATGAGACCACTGCAGTTCCTGCTTTACCATCAGTAATATCAGACGTTGATTCTGGCAAGGAGCCTGTAAAAAATGGCGAATCTAAGGATTCTTTGTCGAAATTGGATAGCTCTGTATCAACCGTGGCTGAGCCTGATAGAGGAACACCGTCTCAGGATGTAGGCTCTTCTTTAGCCAATGAAGAATCTCAAACCAAAGGATCCAATCAATGGAAACCTCACCCTTCTCGCCGATTGCCGAGAAATCAACATGCTAATAGATTTACCGACAAGCACCATGGCAGTGATACTGTTGTTTGGGCTCCTGTGCGTTCAGATAACAAGGCTAAGGGTTCTGTTGACTCAAGTCAGAAATCTACACAGGAATCTGATTATTTGGTGAAGGGTGATAGTGCGGCGGCAGAGAATAGTTCGAAAGGCAAGAGGGCTGAAATGGAGAGATATGTTCCGAAGCCTGTAGCGAAGGAGCTGGCTCAGCAAGGAAATATTCAACCTTTGACTTCTTCAATTAGCTCTTCTAGACCAAACGAGGCTGCTGAGAGGGAACAACCTGTAATCTCCATGGCTGCACATGTTGGATCTACGGTAGAGATTAATGAGGGTGATGTGAGCCATAACAAGCATAAAAAAGAGCTGGGGACTTGGAAACAACGGGGTGGTTCGACAGATTCATCTCATGTGAAGGGTGGTGCACATGTTGAGCCGTCTCTTAAATCGGAGCTAACCAAGGATGTTAAACAATCTAAAGATTCTGTTCATTTGGTCAAACCTGAAACTGATGATGGCCATAATATGCCCAAAAATACGAGCAAATATCCTTCGGTTAAGGATCAGGGAGCAATAAACAGAGGAAAGAGACATCCCTCTCGGGGGGGCCATAGGGGCGCTGGAAATAATCCCGATGCTGAGAATACTTCTAGTGGTGAAATTGATGGAAGTAATATTCAATCTGCAGGACCTGACAAAATTCAGACAGACAGAACTTTTATCTCAAAAGAGAATCGTAACTTTGTCGGGGAGCGGTCATCATCTCACTGGCAACCAAAGTCGAACTCGAGCAACGCAAATAACAATCAGCATGTGAACAGAAACGCTGGAACTGAATCTGTGACCACAGAAACCAACAGGTTCCCAAAGAAGGACCACCCTCAGCATAAGGCGCACGTCAGTCAAACTCAGCCAGGTCATCATTATGCCAATGTCAAGAGTAATGTGACTGAGGAGTCGACTTTAGGCAATCAACAAGAATTCAACAACAGAGAAAAGAAGCCCGCTCCAGCGAAAAGTCGTCCCTATTCTCCAAACCAAGATCCAGTTGGCTCTGGCGATTCACCTCCTAATTCCAACACAGATGATCAACAGCTTGATAGGAATATGCCATCGGGATCTAGGCGAAATAATGTGAGGCCACAGAATCGTTCTGTCAGAGGGGGCCATGACCCCCGTGGAGATTGGTCTTCTTCAGGGTACGATAACAGACCCCACAATGCGCCTACATTTCGGGATAATAGGCAGAGGCAGAACATGCACTATGAGTACCATCCAGTGGGTCCCGTCAAGGGTAACAACAAAACCGAAAAAGTTGAGGAAGCAGCTGATGGAGTTGAAGGTATGGAGCAAAGACACAGGGAAAGAGGTCAGAGTCAGAGTCAACCCAAACGCGGAGGAAATTTTTACAGGCGACAAACTGGGCCCGCTCATGTGGACTCAAGTCGGAACTGATTGACAAGTGAGATTTGAGTAAAATTTCCCGTCTTCTATTTCTTGATTAGCCAATATAAAACTCCCAGCTTAGATATGGGTCTCTTCTATTTTGAGTTCACAGAGAAAACTTAGTATATCTGTTTGACTGGTGGTGACACGTGGTTAGGGCACACCATTGAGTGATGTGATGTGTTAGATCGATGAAATTATGGGGATGCAGTAACCTATTTTTACAATTGTAAAATTGATTTCGATAACGCGGTGACGTGGTTTGCAAGTAACCTTAACAATGTGTAGCTCAGTTTCGTGTATTGGGTAGTCGATTCGTGCCTCGTGTGTAACTGGCCGAAGAACAAAGTAGAAAAGGGAAGATTTATAGTGTCTATTCTATAATCTATGTTTTGTTGGAACGGTGTCATCCTTCGTGCCTTGTTTCTTTTTCGTCCACTCTGTCGGAATTGCTACTACTGTTATTGATTATATTCGCCTTGCAGGTGCGATTTGAAATTTTGAATGCATTTTTGCTTTGTGATTTTTACTTCATTTTTTTGTCATGAAAATTTTGTGGAGAAGTTTTTTTTTTTTTTTTTTAATTAGGGTGAATTACGGCAAGCACGGCTCAAATAAAAAAAATCCCTCTTGTTTCGGTAATTATAATTTACAATCACTCCTCAACTATGAATCATTTTACAAGTCACCTATTATGGTTTTAAATTTAACAGAATCTTCTAGATTTTTCTGATGCACCACAATCTGATATTTACAAGTTAAAAGGTACGTCCTGGAGCTCGAATGGGGTAAAACGGGTACAAACTGGAGAATATTCCACATAGTATAGAAGATTTTACTAGATTTGACACCGCAAGAATGAACGTGTAAGTAGATTCATAGTTGAGAGGGTGATTGTAATTACCTTACATATGGGTAACCGTACCCTCTAAATTATTATTTTCAATTTAGCTCACTGTGAATAAAGTAGTATCTCTATAGCACCATCAACTCAAAATTAAACACTTTATATATAAATAAAAAATGGATCTTAATTTCTTTCACAATAAAAATAAATAAATAAATAATAAAAAGAAGCCGTAGAACCGACCCACACCACTAAAACAATAAACAAATCATTTTTCATGTGGTAAAATTTCATAAGATAAAGCCCTAATTTCACAAATTTTATCCTTTCCCCCCTCTCTTTCCCCCTATCCGAATCTCATCTTTTTTCTGCAAATTCTCTCTCAACATAAAAAAAATTAAAATAAAAGAAATAAAAAACTCCAAACAACTCAGAAATTCTAGTATTCAGCACCAATCGTCTCGCCGCCTCAACAGTTTCATCGTATTGTTGCTCTCTTCTTCTCTTGCTCTATCTATTTAGGTATATACTTTCTACTCAAATTTATTTTTATATGGATATTTTCTGCTCATTTGTTTTGTTTATGGGTTTTTGGATGTTGTAGAGATTTTCTTTTTTTTTTTTTGAATTTGGGGGAAAGTTGAAAAAGCAATTTTCAGGCTTGGATGTCAAATGATGATTCATGCGATTTTTTTTTTTTTTAATTACTGCTTCTCTTATTCCATTTCTGCAATTTTGGTTGTTTTTGTAATTTTCTTCCTTTCTGAAACTTAATTTTTATTTTTTATCTATGGTCTCGAGATTGTGTTTGAAAGAGGAAAGGAGAGAGAAAACAGAGTTGTGATATTTTGATTTTATGCTTCCAATTCAGAAATTATCTTGATTGAATAACTTTGCACGCGGCAATTAAAGATGAAAGTTTTATTTCCAGGGGTTTTGGAGTTCTTTGAGCAAATATGTACTCATGTTGAGATGTTAGTGTGCCTATCGTGTAGAAGATGGCATCGGCAACCCATCAGTTCAAGGTAATAACAGCTGCTTACATGTTTATTGTATAATTGCCAAACATATCGACCTTTTGTAGTTTCGGTCAGTAGCATGTAAAATTTATATGGAGTTGGGTAATTTTGTATGTAAGTGATCGAAGATGCATTATTAGGGAGAAACAAGTTTTATGTATGTTCTTATTTGACCTTGTTGAACCAATCTACCCAAAAAAAAAAAAGGAACTTAGTCGTTGATAATTTTTACAATCGTCTAAACCATTTCAAAACTAGTATTTAACAACAAATGTGAAGTGAAGTTTGTACTTACGTTCCGTGGTGTATACTACTTTGAATGAAATATAGCTATTTAGTCATTTTCGATGTCCGGATTTACGTGAATTTTGTTTGGCGAATTCTGATTCCGTTTCAGAAACGAAACATGCAGCATTCAGTTTCACTAGCTCTATTTTCAATGTCTTTTTTCTGCCTGATTGAAATATGAAAATATTTTTGGCGACTTTATTCAGGGTTCTTGTAGTACTTTCCCGTCAGTGCCTTCATCGTGGAGCAGAGGAAGCAAGTTAAAACATTTTGCACCAACATTCCATTCAGTAGGGAGGAAAGATATATTTATCTCTTTGAAATGCAGATCTTGTACGAGGTGAGAGCTTTTTTGCATGTAGAACTTTAAATTCATGTTTCCAAAATATATATTTATTGAAAATTTCATGTGCAAATTAATTTATATGAGCGATTAGGAGGACCTACGTCGATTGTTTTCTTAAGCTCTGTTTGCATGAAATAGGATGGCATCTTTTGTACGCTTAATCTCTCAAATTATCGTTGGTAATTTTGCCTTCATGGTGAAATTAAAACTGATCAGATGTCTTGATTCCAGTATAGGAGCTTCTCGTGTTCATGGGTCAAAGTCGAATTCATTTAAAATATCCGCTTTCAAAGGCGGCAACTCATATAATGATTCTGGCATCAGAACTAATAGCTCGAAGGATAATGGAAAAGTTGGTTATTTGGAAAATACGATCGAAGCTTCCTCGTTGGAATCTTCGAAGGTACAGAATGTTACTCCAAGCATAGCAGCAGATGAAACAATATCCAGGTCCCTCGCTATACATAACTTATTTAAAAGCTGGTTGATGTTACTGCGTACGCCATTACAATCCCAACACGTGGACGAAGTTCTTGAAGAATCTTCTTCCGTGGAAACATCCGAAATTCCGAACTCGTTAAAAAAGCAAGAAAGAAGTGACTTTCTGAAGGCAGTTTGGTGCTATTTTGTGGGCTTGAATGCAACGATAAAGATACCCTTGTTACTATTGTAAGTATGATGGTTCGTTATAATAGCACAAACATTTTTTTTTCTTTTTTCGTATCACGTAATTTGTTATTGACTGTTCTGGTTTTTATTTGCAGCACTCCTCTCTACCTCGGAGTTTACGTTGCGTACGGGTCGAAAGTGTCGAAAGAATTGACCCCCCTATGGATTCTTGGACCATTATTTGTTGCTCTCTACATAAAGATGTTTCGAGCAATATGTAAAATCTATGGGTTCAGCTTCAAACAAACGGCCAAATTAGTCAAGAACTTGCCCGTATACTACCTTGTGGTACACGATCACATTGTAAATGGGAAGCTAAACGAAGCCACGAGAAGGCATGTATTCGAACCTCTGGCAGTTATAAAAAACACGGACTACAAGGAAATGACTAAGAACAGAATGAAGGATTTGCAGGGTTGGTTTGTTGAGAGATATCTCGATTTTGTTGAATCAATTTGGCCTTATTACTGCAGAACAATCAGATTTCTGAAGAGGGCTAATCTGATATAGGGTCCACTCGTTTCTTTCAAGATATCTGGTAAAGAAAAAAAAGAGCACGAGAAGCCGTTTATTTTCGTGTTTTTGATTAGTCGGTTCGTTATGGGTGAAATATCCACAGGCAATAGAGGAAACCCCTTTTTCCACTGGGGTTCTTTTCTCGAGTGTTTCTTGTTCTTGTAGGTGCATCGGAATAGAAGGTTAGCGATTGTATTGTTTTGTAAGCATAACTATATATATATGCACTTATAAAACTGAGATGTTAAATCAATTTGAATTGAAATGGGGCAAGTGAATTCATTTGTTCATAGTTTGTAGGGCAGGTGAACTATTTACTACACAATTTGGCAGTTAGCTCAACAACGTTGATTAATATGATGAATCCTATGCCTCCTTTGGTTGGGTGATTAGTCGTGATATGGTTTATCTTGTCTTTTAGAGAGTTTTTTTGGTTGGACATCCCGATGTTCGATAATATAATTGAATTTTCATTAGATTATTTAATTTTATCTTATCAACCAAACAAGGTCCGAGTTTAGGTATTTAAAAATAAATCCAGCTCTTAAAAGATGTTAGTAGCTGAAAATGTAACCAAATTTCTTACTACTATACCTCTATGGCTCTATCTATCACGCTTTCTTAATGTCATTAATGTGGATGAAAGAGTGGGTGTATGTTGATTATTTTTCCTATTAAAAAAATGATTATTTTTATTTGACATTATGTTATGTTATTATTTGAAATTGATCTTATAAAGATACTGGACCATAATATAAAGTATACTAGGCTAATCATATGTTCACACGTTAAGCATTTGTGAATATAGAAATATTAGCAAAATGAGTTCAAACTCGGGTCCGGTAACACCGTAATTTGTTACTCGACTAATTAAGTCAAGATTGTGGATAAGTAAAACCACATAAATAAGATTACACAATTACAAAATTTTGTTTTTATTAAATATTGAAACTTTTTAAGCATATAATTATCAAATACAAAAGAATTATTTTAGGAATTTTACATAAATTTTCTTAAAGGTTTGATCAATTTCAATTTTCTTTTCATAATTTTGTAAATTATAATTATGGCTTGATATTTCTTTATATATTTTTTGAAAGGGTAAATAGTACTTAACCTGACCTGTGTTTACACGCTTTTGCAGATTATCTCATTGTGCTTGTAATATCATCACATAATCCCCTTATGGTTTATGGGTAGCTTATGTTAGTTTTTCTGTCAAATTTAACCGCGTGTGTCAAACTTCAAGGTGATCATCTGCAATAAAAGAAGTACTTTGATGTTTAACGCAGACGGTTAAATTTGACGGAAAAACTAACAGAAGCTACCACATAAACCGCATAGAGGGATTATGTGCTGATATTACAACCACAAGGGGTCATCTGCAAAAGCTCGTAAACACAAGTCGGGTTAAGTGCTATTTACCCTTTTTCTAAATTACATTTATCAAGTGTTATTTGTAATATATTTTCTATTTATACTATTTTTTTTTCTATTATTAAAAAACAATTGTGACACATAAAAAAAAAGAAAAAAAAAATTAGAAACATGGGGAAAAAGTTGAACCAAAAAGCACAAATGGCACACACACACTCTTGACGGTTATTTCCATACACACACAAACTCACTCTTGTATACTCCGCCCCCATCCATCATAAAAAATTCTTGTTTCTTTCTCCCATCGATTCATTCATTCATTCATTCATCTGCCCTCTTCCCCCCTCTCAATCTCTATTTATCATCTGCCCTTATTTCTCCCTCTCTCTCGATCTACCCTAGATTCGGTGATTTTCCGGCGATAATTCTACACCCATTTGCTTATATCCCCATTGCTACGCCAAAATGGCTTGTTCGGCGACGCCCAAAATCGTCCATGGCCCTCTGCCCACGAGCTCTCTCAGATCTGCCGATAAGTCTGATTCTTCCTGCAAATTCATGGGCCCCTCCTCATTTTTCGGTTCCAAATCTCTCAATAAGAAGCTTTTTTCTGTTAACAAGGCTGTTTCCCCCGTCGGCCGCCGATCCGCCGCCGTCGTTGCTGTCTCGTCGGATGTCGTCAAGGAGAAGAAGCTCAAGTCCAGCTCTTCTCTCTCCGATCTGGTACTTTTTTTTTAATTTCCAATTTTTATTTCGTTTTGCACCGCTATGGTAGATTAGCTTTGGTATGCTTCTGATAGCTAGTTGATTTGTTTTGTATTAATTTTCATTGCATGTGCTTGTGATCTCCTATTTAGATTTTACTAATTAGTGTGTGTCTGTGTCTGTGTGTGTTTTTTCTTATTGTTTGCAATTGTTTTCTAAATTCAGCTGATTATGATTCAATTACTGCATTATATGTGAAATAAAATTGATTTACAAAAAAAATTGTTTTTTGTTGTCCAAATGATTTGCTTTGTGATATTTTATCTTTGCATGTGCTTCTGATCTCCTAGTTACAGTCTGCAAATTAGTCTCTCTTTTTGCCCCTTATTTACAATTTTTTTCTATCTTCACCTGATTATGAACTATGATTCACTGCATTATATGTGAAGTAAAATTAGATGGGTTCTAAACTCACAAGGCACTGCCCGAGTGACATTGCGGTGCATAGGGTAGTATATAAGGGTTCGGTTGTAGACCATTTATAAAGGCGATTTGAAAAGAAAAAAACAAAAAGATGGGTTCTAAATTGGGTGTCTTTGCATGCAGTTGATAACGAAAGAAGAGGGACTGGTACTGTACGAGGACATGATCTTGGGCAGGGCATTCGAGGACATGTGCGCCCAAATGTACTACCGGGGCAAAATGTTTGGATTCGTCCATCTCTACAATGGCCAAGAAGCCGTCTCCACGGGTTTCATAAAGCTCCTCAAGAAAGAAGACTGCGTGGTCAGCACATACCGCGACCACGTCCACGCACTCAGCAAAGGCGTACCCGCCCGCCAGGTCATGAGCGAGCTCTTCGGCAAAACCACCGGCTGCTGCAGAGGCCAAGGTGGGTCCATGCACATGTTCTCCAAAGAGCACAACGTCTTGGGTGGGTTCGCTTTCATAGGCGAAGGAATCCCAGTTGCAACTGGAGCAGCTTTTACGAGCAAGTACAAGAGGGAGGTCTTTAAAGAGGATTGTGATGAGGTGACTTTGGCGTTTTTCGGAGATGGGACTTGTAATAACGGGCAGTTCTTTGAGTGCTTGAACATGGCTGCGCTTTGGAAGCTTCCAATTGTGTTTGTTGTGGAGAATAACTTGTGGGCAATTGGGATGTCGCATTTGAGGTCCACGTCGGATCCGGAGATTTGGAAGAAGGGTCCCGCTTTTGGGATGCCGGGTGTGCATGTTGATGGTATGGATGTTTTAAAGGTGAGGGAGGTGGCGAAGGAGGCGGTTGGTAGGGCTAGGAGAGGCGAGGGCCCCACTTTGGTTGAGTGCGAGACTTACAGGTTCAGAGGGCACTCTTTGGCTGACCCTGATGAGCTTCGTGACCCTGGTTAGCAATTCTTTTACCTTTTTTTTCAAACTCGTTAATATGGTTTTTGTTTTGGAAGTTTCGGAGAAGTATTGAGTTGTTCTTGATATTTATTGTGTACTTTCCTCTTACCCGTTAGAGATATAAGCATAACACATGATTGTTCCCTAAATATTAGGAAAGAATTTTGCTAATCTTGATGAATTGAGTAGTCTGGGATATCCCGTCTCGTTGTTCTGATATGTTATAGTAAATCAATGCTTCTTACGTTATGTATATCTGCAGCGTTTATCTAATCTATGCAGAAATCATAAGTAAATTATGTGCACTTGATACGGAATTGGGTATATTCAGCTTATTCTTGAAATGTATTGTTTGTGTAAGTTGCCTATAGCTGATAACCCTAAGACGGTTTAATAAACGGGTTTCTTGCATTTAGTACCTCCTGTGTTACATCGAATTGCTAAAAGAAATCTTTGTGTTATTAATATTTTAGCAAAACCCCCCTATGATGCATTTTTATAAGCATACAAACCCCTAAATGGTAAGTTTTTAGGGGGTGGTTTGCTAGAAAAGTTGAATCGTAGGGGGTCTTTGCTAATATTGATAATGCGAGGAGTTTTTAAGCAATTAGAGTAAACGCCAGGTATCTTTATATGCTTCTTATTAAACATCAAGAATCACTATAGGCATCATAAACTTGGGAATTTCCGTAATGTTGTGTACAGTAATTCATAAAGTTTACGATATAACTACTATTTCTTTTTTAATTTAAATTTTGGCAGCTGAGAAGGCTCATTATGCGACGAGAGATCCAATCGCTGCACTAAAGAAATACATATTGGAAAACAATTTGGCAAGTGAAGCAGATTTAAAGGCCATAGAGAAGAAGATAGATGAGGAACTCGAAGAAGCTGTTGAGTTTGCAGAGGAAAGTCCAGTGCCAGCTCGTAGTCAATTGCTCGAGAATGTATTTGCAGATCCAAAGGGATTTGGTATTGGCCCAGATGGTAGGTACAGATGTGAGGACCCTAAATTTACTGAAGGTACTGCTCAGGTTTAAGCTCGATTTATCAGTGGGACCCGCCACCTGGACAAGGATAGCTGCTTCTTTTTTTTTTTCTTTTTTTTTCCAGTTAAAGATGTGTGTTTGCTGTCATTTTGATGGTTTAGTTTTTATTCTTGAATTGTTTTGTTTTCTTTTTATAATTATTATTGTTGTTCATCTTTGTTGAGGTACTGTTTGATGTGGCAATCTTGATTGGTTGTTGCTTGTATGTTTCGTATTAGAATGTACTTCTCTTTCAGCAATGCGTATGTTTCCGTTTACGCTCTGTTTGGTTCAAGGAAAATAGTCGGTAAAAATGTTGAAATACTAGGTAATTGATTTTTATGTTTGGTAGCAAGGTAAAATGTTAAGGTAAAGTTATTTAGAGGAAAGTTGGTATTTCTTTTTTATTAAAACAAGGAATATGAGTTTTCTTCAATAGAAGTGAGGAAAACCATAAGTAAAATTTGATGATCGTCCCGATGACCTCGACAAAACTAAGTAATGTGGTCTTTTTGAGAAATAATTATAATGTAACGATGTGCATCTTTAATATCAAATATGCATCTTCACCATCGTATGCATGTCACCGATAGTCTTTCATGTGGGGTTAGGTATACGCATGTCACCAACAGTCTTTCATGCGGGGTTAGTTACTGAAGAACCAATGAATACGGATCTGTAGCTCCACATTTTTTTGCTACATTATCTAGGAACTTTTTCAAAGTTGAAGCAACGAATACAGATCTGTAGCTTCACACTTTTCTGCTACATTATCTAGAAATTTTTTCAAAGTCTCACTATTTTTTTATTGCAATGACAAAAGACTGATGATTTTGATGGCGACGACATCCTAGCACTTCAACCAAGTATTTTTAATATTACCAGATACGTCCTTCTTTTCAGACATGGGTAGCTAAAATGGTAGCAATGTAGATGAACAGAGCTATAGTGACGCCAAAAGAGGCAGATGTTGAGCATGACGTTTTTTTCGAATTTTTTTTGTCGTAATTTTGATAAGATTAGGACATGTTTGGGAACTATTATTATAATAAATTAGGAGGAGGAATAATGGCTGTTTGGTTATATGTACATATAAAATGGAGAATAATAAAAGAAAATACAAAATCGTCTGATGAAGGGCATTTCAACATTTTGTGTGGGTAGGGAGCTAACTGTATGAAAACTTAAAAGAGAAAAATGCATCTAAAAGTCTCTTTGGTTGTCAAGATAAGATTAGTCAAAATAATATTAAATAATCTAACGAAAACATAATTATTTTATTGAACTCCGGGATGTCTAACAAAAAAATTAGTTGAGCCATGAGAACACAATATTTACCGATCAACCCGATAGTTTATTGAAATACTAAACATCAAATAAAGTCCAATTATTTAATTAATAATGATTAATCTAGAGACCAAACAATAACAAAAGACAGTACTTAGTAGGACTATTTAGTATTTACATTCCAATTCTGATGTAAATACATTTGAAAAAAAAAATAAAATCGGAAATCAAATATCGAATTAAAAAGTCTTTGTTTCAAAATCGATTTTCTTTTTTCTTCTTTGAATTGGAATAGAAATTCGAAATTTTTTATTCCATTTTATGCCCTTAATTGGAACAGTCGAAAGGAAAAAAAAAAAAAAACACACACACACACAATACAGAAAGAACAAAGCAGCCGCTTTCTTTGCCTCCCTCTGCCTAAAATCTGTTTATCTGCGCCTTAGATTCTCCGAACTGAAATATTCATAAAAAATCAAAAGGGTTGTTCTTGAAATCCTGAAAAAGGATCCATCTTTCTTTCTTTCTTTCTTTCTCACTCTTCAGTAGTAGCAGGAGCAGTTCAAAAATGGCAGCGAAAATGAGAATTGGTCCTTCATTTTCATGTCTCTCTACGAGTTCTTCACCTTGTCAGAGGAAGGAATTACTCAAGGTATGCGTTCTGCTTCCTTTCGAATTGTTTTAATTAAGTAATTACATGATGATTATTGGTAAGAGATTTTATTTTAAAATCATGTGGGTTTCGCCTTAGATTATCAATTTTTTATGTTGATTTTTTTTTTCTATTACATAGTTGAATGTCAGAAAGATTTAAGGACGAAAATGTAATAAATAATATGTGAAGAATCTCACACAGTGAAGTGAAGTGAAGTGGTTTCTTCCAAATTTAGATGGGCTATGTTGAACTCTTAGTTATCCATTAGGAAATACTGTATTGTTTTATAGGGTAAATTACGAAAAAAACCTTTCGTGTTTGGGTAATCACAATCACCCCTCAACTATAAATCTTCTTATAGGTCGGACCTTGTGGTGTTAAATTTAGTGGAATCTTCTAAATTATGTGGAATATTCTCCAGTTTTTACCCGTTTTACTGCATTCGAGCTCCACATTTTGAAACAAGATGATCATTAGATGTGTCTCTTGGCTTGAAAATATCAAATTATGATGCATTAAAAATTGCATTTTTGCATAAAACGAGTACAAACTAGATAACATTCTACGGAATTTAAAAAATTCTGTTGAATTTGACATCATAAGGGTGGATGGGTAAGAAGATTGACAGTTGAGGGTGGTGTTTGTAATTACCCAAACATGAGGAGTTTTTTCGTAATTTGACCTTACCTCAGGGGTGGTCGTAATTTACCCTAACACTATATTAACTTGTCATGTTTCTTGCAAAGAAGTCCCTTTAACTTGTCAACTAAGCACCACATATGGCTAAATGAAACGGTTTTACGAGGTATAACAGAAACAAAAATGTGCATAGGCCAATGCCCGAGTATTTGGTGTCGAGATCTCATAGCAGAAGATAGTCTTAATTTACTTCATCGAAATCTCTAGCTTAACTTGATGTTTGTGAACTGTTCGTTTCGTCAGTTCTTTTTTATGTGATGGAATATCTTAAATAAAATATTTGTTCTAATAATACATTGTACTGATTTTCAGTTGAACTCAAGGCTGGGACTGTTTGAAGGTGTCGAACATTCAAGAAATCTTAAAGGTAGCTAATAATTTGTTAAATTTCCTACACGATAAATTCATATAAGACGTTTTAGTGTTACGGTTACCTTCATTATATCTAATTCGCTAACCTTTATCTCTCAATACATTTTTTTTCCGATTACAAACACTTTGTAGACCATCTTGATTCTGACTGTCCTCGTTTTTCATGTTAGTTAGTACGTCGTGCCAGCTCACACATAGAAAGCTAACAGAAACATTAGCAAAGAGGCGATGCATTCTCTTTGCCACTTCCGAAAATCAAGAATCACACAGCGAAATTGACCTCGACAATTTCGAGCAGGGGCAGCAGCCTCCATCTGCTGAAGACACCACTTCCACCGATACCTCACACCGTCACACTACTGAAAGAGCCGACGGAAAATCGGGATTTATTTCGTTTTATGGACCTACCAACCGAGGCGAAGATCAAATTCTCGTTTCGACCCCTGAGAAAAATAGAAATTACCTATTGTGGTTTGCTGGTCCTACTGTGCTCGTTGCATCTTTCATATTTCCGTCGCTTTACTTGAGAAGGATACTTTCGACTATATTCGAGGATTCTTTATTAACCGGTAAGAACTTTTTCTCTCTGAGTTACTGAATACATCTTCAGCACTTATTCTTTTTTTTTTTTTGCGTGAATTAAAAACCTAAATATGACTGGTTAAATAATATCTCTCAGGCCTCGTTTGGGATAGTGGATTATGCATGATTTGTTGTTTAATCCTATAGTGTCAAGTGTTTGAAAAGGACGATTTCGATCCAAGATTAAAGTTATGCCCCGTTATTTATCATGCAAATGGAGGACTACTAGTCACTCAATCCCCTATTATTATACTATCCAAGTTTTATTGTGGAAACCAACAAAAGATATTTACTTCTTTACCCCTCAAATTGGACAAAAATAACCTATTAAATTGGGGGTACTTTAGACATTTTATCAGCTATCCTAGTTAATCCATATCCCAAAACACTTGATTATAGATAATTATAAATTCCAAACATGCAACAATCTCACATTACATTATGTATTATGAATAGTGTTATCCTACTAAATTTAATCAATCATATCAATCCGATCAAAATCCGCAAACGAGACTTTAGAATATTTTACAAGTGCTTCAATTGAATCGATTTGTAATAAAGTCCACTTTACCCGATATTAGATTGTCTATTATCTTTCCGTCAAAAAACGCATTTTAGATAAGGCTTCCAATTTCTTTCTTAATTTTTTTTATTTAATCGATATTCTTTGTTGCAGACTTTCTAATATTGTTCTTCACGGAAGCCCTTTTCTACTGCGGGGTAGCTGTTTTTATCCTTCTGATGGGCCATCTTCGAAAATCTACAAAAAAGCCATCAAAAACTCGAAAAATCGAAACTCATTATGGAGAGAGGATAGCTTCTGTTGCTGTTTTGGTACTTAGTCTTATAATACCTATGGTGACGATGGGGTTCGTCTGGCCTTGGACGGGCCCCGCAGCTTCTGCTACTTTGGCTCCTTACCTTGTTGGAATTGTCGTCCAATATGCGTTCGAGCAATATGCAAAACGTATTAGCTCTCCATCGGGTCCCGCCATTCCGATAATCTTCCAAGTAAGTTTTAATTCGCCTACTTTGTTCAGCCAAATTTTCACGTATTTTGACATGCATGCGTAATAATAATATGCTATTTCTTTAGTTGTTTCTATAACATATTTTCAGCTTTTTTTTTTGTACTCGTAGTTTGTTTTTTAGTGTTTTGCGAAAAATATGTTTTGCTTTTGCTTCTTTTAAAATAAGTTTTTTTTTTAAAGTTCATTATCCCGAAAGCATCTATGCAACGGCTTCCTTAGGCTTACAGTTACATTAGACATTTGTTCACTCTGGTGGTGTTTGCAAAAGCTTCTAGAAAAGCAGAAGTTGGCGATTATGAGTTAGGTGGTGTTTGCAAAAGCTTTTACAAATAGATTAGGAGCTTTTTTTAGCTCATAATTTAGTTTTAAGTGTTTGCAAAATGAACTTTTGCTTTTGCTTCTCTTAAAATAAGTAATTTAAGCTATAATTTGTTAAGCACCCATGACCTTGCTTTTTCAATTTAAGTTAATTTGCAAACACCCCCAACTTTTAGAAATAAGCACTTAAAACCAACTTAATTTCGCAATCCATAACTGCTTTTAAATAATATTTTGCAAACACCACCTTAAGTTAATGACAAGTGCTTGATTCTAAAAGTTGAGTGTTGTTTGCAACTCCATGAAAAAATCGATTTTAAGCAACTTATTTTAAGAGAAATTGGTCCATGGGTGTTTTTTTATATTTTACCTTAAAACAACTTATCAAAGAGATGCAATTTTTTTTTGGTTTTTTTTTCGAGTCCAAGTAGAAGCAAAAGTTGATATTGCAAAAACTTCAAAAGTGATTATGAGCCCCAATAAGCTCAGAACCACTTTTCAATAGCTTTTCCAAACACCACCTTTTGTTATTCTTGTATAAATCGAGTTTTTTTCAACAGTTAATAAATCGTCTATTTAATCCAAGTTTTTAGAACATTTGCAAATATTCAATTTTTTATAGAAATAAGCGATTATTCCAAGTTTTACTCACAAAATATCATCACCTTAATATCATCAAGGATATTTCTTGAAACTTGCCTGCTACATTTAAAGTCAATATTTTTTTATAACTAATGCAATTTCCCTTTTTTTTTTTTTTTTTTTCCGAAAAAACGAAGGTTTATAGGTTGCACCAGCTGAATAGGGCAGCGCAATTGGTGACAGCACTGTCATTCACTGTTAGAGGAGCGGAGATGACATCACACAACCTCGCTATAAACGGTTCCCTAAACACACTTCTCAACGTTCTTCAGTTTCTTGGCATCATTTGTATCTGGTCTCTCTCGAGTTTCGTCATGCGGTTTTTTCTATCCGAGCAGTAATTTCTTTCTACAAGTTTCTTCCCGTGTT
The DNA here is from genome assembly GCF_056151865.1 of Erythranthe guttata. Taxonomy (NCBI): domain Eukaryota; kingdom Viridiplantae; phylum Streptophyta; class Magnoliopsida; order Lamiales; family Phrymaceae; genus Erythranthe; species Erythranthe guttata. Next base: position 17,187,490 of record NC_142536.1, on the reverse strand, counting down.
GATGTTTCGGATCATGCCATAATTTTTGGTTATATATATATATATATATATATATATATATATATATATATATATATATATATATATATATATATATATATATATATATATATCCATGCAAACTTAGTTGGTGACTATCTTGTATGATGTGCTACTAATCTGTAAGTAAATCAACAAATGTATGACGATAGTCAATCTATAGGGAGTTAGATGTTACATCTGGTTATTTAGATCGGGTGGATTTGAACTGTTTATTTGATTAAATAACTACACACTAAGCACACATACACATGGGTGTGTGTGGTTATGTGTAAATCTACCATTCAAATTCATCAAAGTATAAAAATTAGGTGTAGTATGAAGGCAACTATGTCTAATTTTTTTTATTAACATATGATTTTTTTTTTTTGGAAAAAAAGGCAATCTTAAAATTAAAATAAGAAGATTTTTTACTCCTTTTATTTATTTATTTATATTTATTTCAATTACTCTAAAATTGATGAGGGAATTTGAATAACAATTAAAGTGCAATTAATTATCCAAACAAAAAAAGTAGAAGGAATCTTATTTATAAAATAAAGAAAAAAGTAGAAGGAATCTTATTTTATAAAATAAAGAAAATAGGGTTTAATTATATAAAGTAATAGGAATGGTATTTACTGAAAAAAAAAAATATGAATGGTATAATTGGCAAAAAAATATAACTGAGAGGGTAATTGTAGATCTTAATAATAATATTATAATAGTATAAATGTGACAAATAATAAATAATTAAAAGTTAAAACCGAAAATAAAAATAGGATCCGAATTATAAAATCTTTTTGACCCATAATCGGGTCAAGTAACGATAATCAAATAAACCGGGTCGGTGGGTCAAGATTAAATGGGCCAGGCCCAGTACAATAAAATCCTTTAATACAAATACAACAAGATAGAATTAGGGTTTCCTCGTGCAACGCAAGTTCTCTGTTACTCTACCTCAGTTCATCGAAGCCAATCCAATAAGGTTCGTCTCTGTTTATATATAATATATATATGTATGTATAGGTGTATTTATATATCTATTCTGTGAGGGGTTTTCGCCGCTTGAGTTAATCTTCGCATGTGTATCTAAAAACGTTAGGATCTGGTTTCGCCGCTAGGGTTAATCTTTCCGGTAGGGTTTTGTTCTATCTAATAAAGTTGGGATCTTGGATCTGAATTTTGACTGATTTTAGGGCTGCCAACATTGAATTAAATTTGATATATATTTATGTTCGTTGTATGAAATTGATTTGATGTAATTTGAATTGTATTAATTTTTTTTTATGTCAATTGTATGCAGATTTCTTCTCTAGGAGATTGCTGAGAAGTTCATTATCTGATTACTAGTGACAATGTCGTCGAAATTCTTTAGTCAGGTTTGTTATCTACGATTTCGAGTGATTATTTATCTCAAGTTTTTCAATTTTGTTTATTTTTGAAATCCGTAGCTTGTTCGATTTTTTTTTAATAATACCGATGGTCTTTAGAGATGTATAGTTATAATCCGATGATATAGTTGATAAAGAAAGGTATTTTGAATGAAATTTGGCTACTCTTACATATAAAAAATTTACGATTTTTTTTTTTTACTTTCCTGAATTGCAGGGTGGTGACAGTGAGACCGAAGAGGAAGAGAGTGATTATGATGACCAAGAAGACACTAAACCAGAGGAGCCCACACAAGATAAGAATCCAAACAAATATATTGCCGACAACGATAGCGATAGTGATGATTCCGAAGGTCAGAAGCGCGTTGTCCGGCGAGTCAAGGACAAACGCTTTGACGAAATGTCGGCCACAATTGACCAATTGAAAAACTCTATGAAAATCAACGATTGGGTCAGCCTGCAAGAAGGGTTCGAGAAAATGAACAAACAGCTTGAAAAGGTTATGAGGGTGACTGAAGCCAATAAAGCTCCAAATCTGTACATCAAGGCCCTCGTGACATTGGAGGATTTCTTGAACCTGACATTGGCCAATAAGGAGGCGAAGAAGAAAATGAGCAGCAGCAATGCCAAGGCTTTGAATTCAATGAAGCAGAAGCTCAAAAAGAAAAATAAGGAGTTCGAGGATCTGATTAACCAGTGTCGCGAAAAGCCCGAACTTTTCGAGGAAAAAGTCGATGAAGAACCCGAACCTGAGGATGAGGACGAAGATGATGACGAGGATGTTTTTGACGAGGACCCCACAAATCTTGAATCTGACGAGAGTGATGAAGAGGAAGAAACCGGAAAGGACTCAACTGAACCTGGGTGGGAAAAGATGTTGAGCAAGAAAGATAAAATGATGGACAAACAGTTCAAGGACCCCAGCCAGATTACATGGGACACCGTGAACAAGAAGTTTAAGGAGATTGTTGCTGCCAGGGGTAAAAAGGGTACCGGTAGAATTGAATTGGTCGAGCAGCTCACTTTTCTAACCAGGGTTGCCAAGACACCTGCTCAGAAGCTCGAGATTCTTTTCAGTGTGGTCTCTGCACAGTTCGATGTTAACCAGAATCTGAGCGGCCACATGCCGATTAACGTGTGGAAACAGTGTGTGCAGAACCTGCTAACTATTCTTGATATGCTGACTCAGTACTCGAATATTGTGGTCGACGACATGGTGGAACCTGATGAAAACGAGACGCAAAAGGGAGCGGACCACAGTGGCACGATTCGAATTTGGGGTAATTTGGTGGCCTTTCTTGAAAAAATCGATTTGGAGTATTTCAAGAGTCTTCAGGTTATTGATCCACACACACGCGAGTATGTTGTGAGGCTCAAAGACGAGCCCACTTTCTCGGTTCTTGCTCAGAATGTGCAAGAGTATCTGGAGCGGGTCGGGGATTTCAAGGGTGCTTCGAAGGTGGCCCTTAAACGGGTCGAGCTCGTTTATTACAAACCACAGGAGGTGTATGATGCTATGAGGAAACTCGCTGAGCTGGACAATGGAGAAGCTGAGTCAGTCGAGGAAAGTAAGGGGCCCGCTGCATTTGTTGTGACTCCCGAGCTTTTGCCCCGCAAGCCCACTTTTCCGGAGAATAGCAGGACTTTGATGGACATACTTGTTTCACTTATTTACAAGTATGGGGATGAGAGGACAAAGGCACGTGCGATGCTTTGCGATATTTACCACCACGCCATCTTGGATGAGTTTTCGACGTCCCGGGATTTGTTGCTGATGAGCCACCTGCAGGATAGTGTGCAGCACATGGATATATCGACACAGATTCTCTTCAACAGGGCTATGGCACAGCTTGGGTTGTGTGCTTTTAGGGTTGGTCTCGTTGTTGAAGGCCACAGTTGCCTCTCTGAGCTGTATTCTGCTGGTAGGGTTAAGGAATTGCTTGCACAAGGTGTATCACAGAGCAGATATCACGAGAAGACTCCCGAACAGGTATTATTTTCTTTTTAACTGTCAATTTTTTTCTACTTGAAAGTTTCTTTGGAAAATCAAATAATACTAGTGGCCTGTGCTCTCTAAGATTTGTTATAAATATGCTTATTGTTAACATCTTGCATAATTCCCAACTGTCAATATTTCTCTACTTGAAGTTTCTTTGAAAAATCAAATAATACAAGGGCCTTTGTCTAAGGTTTGCTAGGAGTATGTTGTCTGTTAACATCTTTTGCATAATTCTTAACTGTCGATTTTTCCCATTTAGAAGTTTCTTTGAAAAATCATATCTTGTGATAACTAATTCTTAACTGCCAATGTTTTTTTACTTAAATATCAAGGAAAACGTATCAAGCTTAATTAATTTCTCAAAAAATCCAGGAGCGACAGGAGAGAAGGCGTCAGATGCCTTATCACATGCACATAAATCTCGAGCTTTTGGAATCTGTCCATCTTATCTGTGCCATGCTGCTGGAGGTACCCAACATGGCAGCCAACGCCCATGATGCCAAACGCAAGGTCATAAGCAAGAGCTTCCGAAGGCTTCTCGAAGTGAGTGACCGCCAGACATTCACGGGCCCACCCGAAAATGTGCGGGACCACGTCATGGCCGCCACACGTGCGCTCAAGCAGGGCGATTTCGACAAGGCCTTCGCTGTAATAAAATCCCTCGATGTTTGGAGGCTGCTCAGAAACAAGGACATTGTTCTTGAAATGCTCAAGGCTAAGATAAAGGAAGAAGCTCTAAGGACCTATCTGTTTACCTACTCAGCCTCGTACGATTCTCTGAGCCTTGACCATCTTTCCAAGATGTTTGACCTCTCGGATTCGCAGACCCGAAGCATTGTTAGTAAGATGATGATTAACGAGGAGCTCCATGCGAGCTGGGACCAGCCGACGGGGTGCATTGTGTTCCATGAGGTTGAGCACACTAGATTGCAGGCACTGGCTTTCCGGTTGACTGAGAAGCTGGCGATTATTGCTGAGACGAACGAGCGGGCAATTGAATCGAGGATTGGGGGCGGTGGTTTGGATGGGCTTCCTCTCAGGCGCAAGGAGGGGCAGGATTATGCCACTGCAGCTGGCGGTGGAGGTGGCGGCAGTAGGTGGCAGGAGTTTTCATTTAATCAGGGCAGGCAAGGGAGCTCCGGTGGGAGGACCGGTGGGTATAATGCCGGTGGCGGCAGAGGTGGTGGCTACAATAGGGATAACCGGCAAGGGCGCGGCGGTTATCAGAACCAGCGGCATCAGGATGGGGCTGGCCGGGTTTATCAATCGGGATCGAGTGTGAGAGGTGGACAAATGGATTCTTCGACAAGGATGGTTAGTCTTAACAGAGGGGTTCGCACTTAGTGAGCGAACAAAGAGATAAAAGTGCTGTTTTTGTTTCTGTTGTTTTCGTAACTTCAATCTATTTATCGGGTTTGGTAATTTTGTGATAATTTTGACTGCAGCGGCAAATAACTTGGCTCTCTGTTTTAATTTATGAAATTTTGTGGTATGAAATTTGATTGGATATTGGAACATTTGGTTATCATCTTTGATATCTTTTATCTTTCCAACAGTAATGCCTGCCTGCTTGACTTTATGTGGCGTTGTGTAAGTTTATTGTAAATGATGGGAAATGAGTTGCTTAGATATATAAATATTATAGGGCAAATTACGAAGGTCAAATTACAAAAAGACCCTCATGATTGGGTAAATGTAAAAGACCCTCATGATTGGGTAAATGTAACCGTCCCTCAATTATCAATCTTTCTAAACGTCAACTTTTGCGGTGTTAAAATTAGTTAAATATTTTCCAGTTTGTACCCATTTTGTCCTATTTCGGCTCCACATTTGGAAACAAGATGATCATAAGATGTTTCTCTTTGCATGTAAATATCAGATTGTCGTGCATCGAAACCGCCTCTCTGCACAAAACAAATACAAACTAGAGAACATTTTACGGATTTTTCAGAAATTTTTGTTTAATTTGACCTTTACCTCAGAGCTGTAATTTACCCTATGCCCGGACTCTTTTGTAACTCATGAAATTCTAATTTATTTATTTTTCATTAAAATTCAAGTTCCAAGTAAAATACACATTGCAGATAATCTATAATCTAATTCTGCATCATCAGAACTTCCCTCAATTCCATTTGTTGGAATAAAGTTCCCAAAAAATTTACATGCTTGTCAAAAAAATACAGGTAAAAAAATGAAAAATAAGAAACAAACAGTAACTCTCTATCCAAATATAGTGAGAGTTCTCCAAGTAACTGCAGTGATTAACAATCCTGCACGAAGAGTTTCAAATACGTAAGTCCTTCGTAAGTTGGCATAGCAGTCGTATATACGTTTCCATCAACGAGGAGACATATAATTTCATGTTCAAAAAGAAATAGTTAATCTATATATTAATTATTAGTAGTAAAAAGAAAAGTGAAAACAATACCTGTTATTGCCATTTCTTTAGGCCATCTTCTTGTGTTGAATGCATCTGAGAGCACTGCATTAATGCAGCCTAGTTAATTATCAATTCAATAAAAATAGTTCATACTCATGAGGGTTAATTATTATTATTTTTTTTAAATTTTTTTTTTGAGGTAATATAAACAAAAATCCGATATATGCAATCGAACGAGAGCACAAACCAAAATCATATTATTAAGTCCTTATTTTTCTTTCTCCAAATTACCTGAATCACAGTTAGAAGTAGAATTCCAGCTCCCACACAAGCACAAGTCAGTGTTCCCACGAACATCGTAACCGCACGATCCACCGCTCGCCTCACATGCCATGCAGAAGCTCCCACTCCCGCCGTCCGAATACGTCACTTGTATTCCGTAAGCCCATTCGCTGGGCCCGCTCACCCTCAACGGGGCCGAGCTATACACACTACTATACCCCTGGCAATCAAGCCTCGAGAGATTCACGCTCTTCACACTCTCGTACGACACCGCGCAACAATCCGGCGGGCCCGACCCGTACGCCCGGCCTGAACCCGCTCTCGGCCCGATAAACTCCCACGCGGGGCACCCGTAGTACTCCTCACAGCCGAGGCCCGAAACGTTCCGGCATGGCGGGTGCTTCTCCCCCCTCTGGAAGAGAGGGGAGCGGGCCGAGCAGCCCAATAACATGAAGGCGTTGTCGGGGGCCGGGGTGAGGAAGGGGGCCCGCCAGGGTTCGAGGGCGAACCCGTTGCCGCGGGCCCCGAGGAAGAGGGATTGACAGGTGGACATGTGGGGGTCGTGGAGGACGAGTGAGGTGTAGGGGTAGTCGATGTCGAGGACGCGGTAAGAGCCGGAGGGGATGTGGAGCATGAGGACGTTGTTGATGCAGTAGAGGAGGTCGCGGAAGCCTCCGTGGCCGCACCCCGGTTGGAGGGCGAAAGGGTAATCTACGGTTAGGTTTCCGCAAAAGGACCGGCATGTGTTGTTTGTGTGGGCGTAGGTGTGGACCGATAGAATTAATGCATGGAGTGTGATCAATAGAAAGATGAAGGAAGCCATGGAGAGAGAGAGAGAGAGAGAGAGAGAGAGAGAGAGAGAGAGAGAGAGAGAGAGAGAGAGAGAGAGAGAGAGAGAGAGAGAGAGAGAGAGAGAGAGAGAGAGAGAGAGAGAGAGAGAGAGAGAGAGAGAGAGAGAGAGAGAGAGAGAGAGGTGGCTTTTGGGACTGAGAATTGTGTAAGGATATAAATGATACTTTGCTTAGTAAGATGTAGAAATGTTTAATGTTTTGGAGGGCTTTTCTTTATTAAAAGACAATGTTGTAATAGGAAAGAATCTAAGTGAATTGTTTATGGGTTTTATCCTTTATCTTTTTGTGAGGGATCAATGGTGGTTTGTTTAACAAGATTTGGCTGACTTTTTAAGGTTTGTGTCTGGTTTGAGCATATGCTTTTTGGCGCAATCTTCAAGAATTTGAAAGAAAGTATAATTGGTGCAGAATTGCTTTATAGTCAAGTAGCAACTGTTTATAAAGTTAGTTAAGGTACAGTTAACTGTGTGGAACAATCAAATCGAGATCGTGTTTTGGTGGACGTCATAAAATATAATGGATGAAATAAACATGTAAAAATCTACCGTTCATCTACGCACACAAATAAATATGTCTCGGTGTCTAAATGAACAATAATATTCTAAAAAAAAAAATTCAAATTCGATATATCTCAGGTAAAGGACACAATGATGCCCATCTTGTTCGCAGGGCAATTATAACTTAGTCCATTTCTCGTAGTATTACAAAAATGCCGCCAAACCGAAAAAGATTTAGCTAATCAATACTTGCGAACGTAAATTAAGACACACACTAGACTGTTACAGAAAAACCTTTGCCCCTTCACCTCTGTTTCTCTGATAATTCTCAGGCTTAACCAAGAACCGAGAGTCGACTCTTGAGTCAAGGCAATGAAAATCTCTTACACAAACTGTCGAGCTGCAACTCATTTGTCCTCTTTGTCTGCAGTTTTATGAATCGACAGCAAAATTAGATTTTGATTACAAAGATCCAAAATTACAATTTCGAACTTCCAGAAAAAGGTATTATATTACGGTCGAAAAATTACCATTGCCGGGATTCTTTGATGCGGTAAGCTGTGGCTTTATAACGATCGTTTTGACAGACTCGGCTGTAGTTGATAGAACCAAAAAGTTAGCATTTTTCAGAGGGTGCTTCTTCATACAATTTATGCACTATACTACTAATTAAATATGCATTTTTCACCTTTGAATTTTCTCTTCTTCTTTGCTCTTCTCTTCTTCCTATCGGACTTGGTTAGTTCAGTTTCTTCTTTAATGTCTCCTTTGCCGTAAAACACTTCTTCAGGAGCAAGCATAGCTGCATCAGATACCGCGAGAGGTGCAATCTACAAACAAAAACCATGTTATTACAAATTATATGGATGTATTACTAATGAAATTAAAAAAAAAAAAAAAAACTCAATAATTATCTGGATATATTACCTCTTCCATTGCTAGGGCAGGAACATTTGCTTGAATGGACATATCCTCGATAATCTATTCAAGTTGATTAAATACCAAAATCATAATCAATAAGATGTTTTAAAAGTTGGGAAAATCGTGGAATAATTGCACGAGGCATTACTGGTTTTGGAGTGAAATGGAAATGAGTTAGAGCATCCAACTTCACGCACAGTTTCTTGAACAGCGTACTTGCCTGAAAATATTTACAAAAAAGTTAACCTAATTTCACAAAAAGATTAGACATCGACAAAAAAATAGTCACGCATTGAATGTACAACACCAGATTTAAAAAATAATCAACAAAATATAGACGCAAATGTTATGTACACACTTCTTTCTTTTGTTCATCTGAGAAAGTCAACGCGTTTGACACGAGGCCAGTCTTCTGAGCATACTCATCCTGCATCAAACGAGGGAGAGGTTAGTTCAGATGGATACGAGAAAAAAAATCCCATGGTAGAGAGGTTAGAATGTAATTGTAAATCGTCAAACGGAATAAAACATATAATCACAGAAAAATAATTCACATCTATTTCTAAAAAACACACACCTCATAAAGTTCAGAAAGGCCCTTTCTGCTCTTGGTCTCATCCTGCAAAATTTTGAAGTTTATCGTTAGGACAAACTTTCACTGCAGAATCGAAAGTAAAAATATGCAGATATAAATTATTACCAATTCCTTTCTCTCTCTTGGCGCCTTGGTTGATAAAGCAGCCGGCTTCTGAACGTCATCAAATCGTCCCTAAACATGATATCAAATGTATCAATAATCTAAAAGAACGAGCTTAGAACTATAAAGAGTGATAAAAGAAAGCAGAATCATTTATCTAAGAAAAACAATAAACATGAATAATTACACCACATAGATATGCGTGCAATAGGCTAAATACCTCGCACAACATATATGATAATGACTGGCACTAATTCTAAGAGAGCCAAAGGGAACGCAGAAAATAACAATATCTAAAATGAGCATAAACATTAATCATACCTCAAGTATACGTTTCTTAATCAACTCTTCAAGAGATGCATGGGCCTCTAGTGTGATATCCGGAGCGGGTCTCACATTGTGCTCAAAATCAAGATCAACTTCCAAGGCACTATTTTTGGGTCTTTTAGCAGCAGTGATCTAGCATACGATAAAGAAATGAATTGTCATACAATTTACAAAATTGCCATTGAGAATAAGTCGATAAAGATGAAAAAAGGATAAAAGTTGATAAAAAAATATCACCTCGCCCTGCATGGTCCATGTCTTTGGTTCCATGTTTGCTTTCTCCATTTTCTCTATCTCAGCACGTTTTTTCTCGAGCTCTTTTTCATGGGTGGACACACTTTGTTTCTTCTGCAGAAAATTATATGAACGTGAAATATTAAGAATAAGTACATCGAATTAATACACCAAAGAGAAACAGACATGGAGCAATATGAAGTGAAAATAACCTGCTTGTCGTTTTCGCTTTCGGGCTCGTTGGTAACCAGATTGCCTTCGCCACTGTCTTCGTCATCGTCTTCATCATTGTCTTCTTCATTGTCTTCTTCACTGTCATCTTCATTGTCGATGTCATTGTCAGGTTCACGAACAACCTGATTATTGTTGTCACGTTCATGCTTATCCAATTTGCCCGATCTACGAAACTGATACTGATTAAAGTTTCTCTTCCGGACTTTCCTAACACCAAAGAAGTCTTCATATCTGAACCCAAAAAAAGAATGCATCAGCATGTATGAACCAGAAAACGAAGATGAATGATCAGTCAAAAAATTTACACGCTGCAAACCACGGGGAGCATCCATTACTTACAAACAAATCAGAATTTATATATTATTAACATCCTATATGATACCATCTCACTGTATACCCATCTTGCGATGGCAATTGAGCCCATCTCTTAAAAACCCAATGAATTTAACGAGTACACCCATTATATTTTTATGTTATATTGTGGTTTTACTGAAGTACGAGGTTGCAAAGGAGGTTAATCACAATCCGTCCCGCCCCGATTTGACGAATGATGCCTGCCCGTTAGAAAATGGGGCGAGTGTGGTTTTGAATACATACCCCAAACCTGTCAAGATCATTCGCAAAGCACAAGTTTTGATTTTTTGGGAAAATTTATTGATATCGTTGTTTCCTTGCCTCAATCTCAGCACACTATTAGTTTCAATTTCATTTTTTTTTTCATTTCCAACAGTTCAATTTATATATCATCGTAGACGTACAAATTTAACGACCAATCCCAAAAAAACAAAGGCAATAGACAGTTGAAACAAGTGTACTCAAGCAGACCTTGCATGTTCGGCATCATCTCCACCATCAATCGCCGCCATAAGTGCAATCTGTTACAGCCATCATGGAACGTAAATATTAGCTCCAAAGATATTCCACAAACAACTATACAAAGCTTTAAACAATCCAAAAACAAACTAAGTGAAACCCGAATTTGCAAGACTCTGCAATTTATACCTGGTCGTCCTCTTCTTCTTCTTCACTCTCCTCATCTTCATCCTCTTCGTCATTGTCCTTATCTGCGATTTTACCTCTCTTTCTCTTATTCTTATTATCCTTCTCGAGTCCATACTCCCTCGCCTCGTCTTCCAACAAATACTTCTCCAATTCCTTCATCTTAAAAAACTTATCTTCCACTCCATTAAAATTTTCTCCTTCATCATCGTCATCGTCCTCGTTTTCCTCCCCTTCTTCTTCGTCTTCTTCATCTTCATCCTCCTCGACATCATCATTATCATCGATATCATCCAATTCATCACTAGGGCTTTCAGCAACCTCGTTTCGTGTAACTTTCCGATTCTTTACTTCACCACTAGCCCTATCCAAATTGAATTGCTTTTTGATTTCTTCGGGATTGTTCTCGAAATCTGTGACCCGACGGCGGATGGATGAGAGCAAAGGGTGAGCTTGGAGGTCGATTTGCTGCCATATCTGCTCGGCATCGAAGTCTTCGCCGGCTAATAGCTGATTGAATGGAGATTTACGAGCGTACGGAGAGAGTGAAGCGAATAAGTACTTCGAGGCCAATCGAGCCGCCGCCTTGAGCTCCTCCGACTTCGTAAGGTAGAGCGGCGGTTCTGTGGATTTCAGCCTCTGAAGCGCTTCCATCCCAGCGTCGTTTACCCCACCGTCAGCGGCGGAGGCCATGGCGCCACGTGAAGAAGAAAACTTCAGGGTTTATGGTACCAGAAATTAGGGTTTTAGGAGAAATGTTATTTTTTTTCTTTTTATAGTGAAAAGCAGAAACCAAATATTCAGGGATTAGGTTTTAGGAGGGAAGAAGAATTATGCTGTTTGGCGGGGTACGGCGGTGGGAGGGAAGTGGCGGCGGCGGTGGGAGGGAAGGAGAAGAAAAGGGGGCTGACGTAAATGGGGCAAAAGGGTTAAGTTTCGTTTCAAAGATATATATTTAATTATTTATATTTAGGATTAATTAAATTTATTTTTTACTGAAACATTTTTTTAGGGTAAATTCACTTTTCCCAATTGTACTTTGACTCGATATCACTTTACTACTCTCGATTGCATTGATTTTGCCCCTCGTACTTGGAAAATTATCTCAATGTGGCCTTCACTGTTAGTTTTCAGACTTTTGACCTTAACACCGTTTGCTCTAAAGTCTGAAAATTACAATGAAGTCACTCCTTCCAGTTTAAATAATTATATATAAAAAATTAAATAAATTGTAGTCGCCGTCGTGGACTATGTTTTTCCGTTGTATTGATTTATTTTTTATGTTTTATTTCTTTTTAATTTTTTTATTAATTATTTAAACTACGAGGGATGACAATTTTGTAATTTCAGAACTAGGACCAAATGGTATTAAAGTCAAATATGTCCAAGTCTAACCATTAATACGGAGTTCCACATTTGAGACAATTTTCTAGTGCATGAGGGCAAATCGATGCAATCGAGAGTAGAAGGGGATAAGATGTCGAGCTAGAGTACAAGGGAAGAAAGTGAAATTTGCCCCTTTTTTTTTATTGACAAAAGTTAAAAAAATTATAATCGCAATCCGGACAATTAGTGGTAGCATTAACGCCTCGCCGAAAACAAATATAGTGCATATCGGTCTCCAGGACATAAAATCTTCGCTCTAGTAATTGTTTCAGGGGTGTGAATCTAATTACCGATACCAGAGGGACCTTAAAGTTATTTTGACATATCTTGGGGGTGTAGGTGTAGTATATCATTTATTCTTTCTTCATTCCCTCCAATGCCCACTAATTATCATTTTCACATGGTTGACTCTTTTCATCACATCTCTGCGAAAGCAATAAATTTTCACTGAAAAATGCATACGATGAATATATAGCTGTTTCAGTTTACTGAATTCGTTCTAGATTCATCGGAGAGAGAAAGAAGAGAGAGAGAGATCACATTGAAAGATGGCTTATGCTGCTGTGATTTCTCTGAAGCAGACAATTGAGCATCTTCTATATTCTCCCCATGTTGTAAATCCCGTCCCACAAATCCTACAATCTCTGTACGAGGATGTTTCCTCTTTACAAGAACTTCTCAAAGAACTTGACAGCAGCAGCAACACCATCAGAGAGAAGGTGAACGCTAATTTGGATGGGCAAATCAGAGATTCGGTATACGAATTCGAAGATATACTCGACACCCACGCCTCGAATGAGAAATTAGAACAAGAGATCGATTCCTTTACAGAAACGGTGAAGAAGATGAAGAAGGCGTACATTGAAGAACTGCACACAGAAGAAGACGACGACGAAGACGACGGCGTTTCGCAAAGAATTGATTTTTCCGGCGGGAGTGAGTCTAAGATGGTTGGATTTTCTGCTCAATTCGACAGAGTCAAAGCCGTACTTTTGAAACAAGATCTATCAGTTACTGTCTCGTTGAACGGAATGGCAGGTATCGGTAAGACTACTCTGGCCAAGAAAATTCTTCAAGATCCATTGATACTCTCTCATTTCGATCGGTGTGTTTTTGTCACACTAGGCCCGAAATATCGATTTAAAAGAATTGCGGAAAATATTCTATCTCAAATCAATTCTGAAAGTGATGAAGTACTTGTGGAAGGAGATGATAGTGATGATGAAGCCGAGTATGACAGCGCGGACGATATGAAAATCCTTGTTGTGTTGGATGATGTATGGGAATCAAAGATCTGGGGTGAGTTGGTAGCGGAATTTCCGGACGATATTCATCAGTGCCGATTCTTGGTGACGACTAGGCTACGGCAAGTAGGAGAGTCTTATTCACCTTTTTTGGCTCTGGAAATGCCATTTCTAAATAAAGAAGAAAGCTGGGAGCTTCTTCGCCACAAGGTGTTCGATGAAATGCCTTGCCCACCTTTGCTCGAGAAAGTTGGGAAGAAGATTGCTGAAAATTGCGAAGGCCTTCCTCTTGCTATCGTCATAGTTGGTGATATTTTATCCGAATCGGAGAAGACCGTGGAGTACTGGAACAAAGTAGCAAACCGAGAAGTGTCGGTTTTTGTTGATGCATATGATCAAATGTTTGATACACTGTATCCAAGCTATGAGTACTTGCCTCAACATTTAAAATCGTGCTTCCTCTACATGGGAGTTTTCCCCGAGAAGTATGAGATTCCTCTCTCCAGGTTCACCAAGTTGTGGGATGCTGAAGGATTTTCGGATCAAGATCAAAACAGACGTTCAGAATATATTGCTCATGAATGTTTGCACGATCTTCTTTCAAGAAATCTTATCAGGGTGCAAAAGGAGAGCTCCTATAACGGAATAAAAAGTTACGGCCAAATCCACTCTTCCTACTGGTACTTGTGCAATAAAGTAGCTCCGATGAAGAGGTTTTTCCATGGCTTAAATAGTATTGCCGACAGTTTAGCAGAAGGTATAGAAAGTCAGCGGCGATTGTGCATTCGCAATAACGTTTTGTTTGGCATCAAAGACGCGTACGACTCAATGGGTTCCGTTTCATCGGCACGCTCTCTCCTGTGCACTGGTCCATATCATCAATATCCAGTACCGATATGTTTTGGTTTGATGTTGCTGAGGGTATTGGATGCTCTTTCAATCCGTTTCTACGAGTTTCCACTTGAAGTGTTGAAGCTAATACAACTAAGATATCTCAGCCTCACATGTGATGGCGACATCTCTAATTCCATGTCCGAACTACGGAACCTTCGGTGGTTGATTGTCGATATACATCAGAGGATCAAATCCCCTGGAGCTCCATCGTATCTGCCTATGGATATATGGCATATGCAAGAATTGGAGCATCTTCAAATCACGGGTACCGACCTACCAAATCCATGTGAAGGATCACTCTTACCAAAACTCTCAACACTCTTGGATGTGAGTGCTCGAAGTTGTACCAAGAGAGTTCTTGAAAGAATCCCGAATCTCAAGAAACTAGGAATTCGAATCGAGTTGACTTATGATAATGTTGATGATCAACCTTTGAGCTGCTTCGATCATATTTCCCACCTCGATAAACTACGCTCACTCAAATGCGTCGTTGTGAATCCTGGAATCATGTTTGATATTGTGGGCCCGCCTTTTCCTCTTTCAATCTTCCCGTCAAATCTGGCAAAGTTGACTTTGAGCGGCCTCGGAAATCCTTGGGAAGAAATCACGAGCATTTCCTCATTGCCGTATCTCAAAGTGCTCAAATTGCGATGCTACGCATTTCGAGGCACGAAGTGGGAAATTTACGACAACGGATTTCCATGGCTTGAAAATCTTCTAATCGAAGACGCTGATCTGGCACAGTGGAGCGTCGGGAGTGGAAGCTTCCCAAAGCTTAAGAGCCTAACAATGAAACACTGCTACAAATTACGAGAGCTTCCTGTAGAGTTTGCTAAATGTCTTCGTAAGATTGATTTAATTGAGTGCAACCCTCTGGTTTTGACTTGTGCAAAGAAGATAAAAGAGGATGGCAATTTGTTCGATTTCAGTGTCCGTTATTCTTCGTGGGATGAAGGGAACATCAAGTCATGTGGACCAACTTGGTTCTCCAAAAGGTTAGCCATCTCAAATATGTCTCTTGACTGTCTCTATTTAAGACAACTGTAAATAACCGAAAAACAGAAAATGAGTCTTTAGGTGATGATAAGTGATAAATATGGGTGGGAATTAGAATTGAATTTCTGATTTCCGTTGAATCCAATCCGAAAATTTCCGATTTTGGATTTCATTCCGAATTCAGAATATTCATATTCCGTTATTTTCCGATATTTTTGGGATCGGAATTGGAATATATATATGACATTCCTATTTCCGATCCAATTATAATTTCCAATATTTTCTGAAAATTACACTTATAAAATCAATATTATTATGCATTTTATATTTTTTGGTTAATAAACTTTCAAATTCCGCTGATTCCGATCGGAAAATTTCCATTTTGGAACATTTTTTTCATTCCAATTTCTGATTTTTCCAATTGTTATGGTATGAAATTGGAATTAGTTTCACACTCCGAAAAAAATCAATTTTTTTTTCTGAAAGTACTAATTCTGATCCGATCCGTCCGATTTCCACCCCTAGATGATACTATATTGAGGTAAGGAAAGATGGTGGGGAAATGCATATTGAGGCAGATTAATTATACATTCTGCATTTAGTACATCATGTAAAAGTAATTCTTCGTTAATCTACTCTTAGTCCAATTGCCATTTCCTATTCCAAACGATATTTCATTTATATGCATGTCAAGTATACAAGATTATATTATTAATGTACATGTAGAATATATTGATGAGTTTGAAATGAAAAAAAACACTGCGTGGAATAAAGGATTCGATTTGTAATAAGTCTAGCTTGTATATAAATTATAATTGATTTCTTTTACTCGTTGGCACATTGATATATAAGGAAATTGTGTGTGTGTGTGTGTGTGTGTGTGTGTGTAAAATGGACAAATCAACACACAATTTGTCTTGAAATTTTTGTAGAAATTAAACTTTCTGATGTAAAGAAAGCTTGGAGCTTATTGAGAGAGAAGAACTAACACGAACAAATCTTTGACCGTATGCTTCTGCTTCTTTTTGTTACAGGTGATAAATCATATACATCAGGAGCCACAGAATTGTTGACCAGAATGCACCAGAGGAATTACATCCGCATTATTTGCATCTTGGATTTTTTTTTTTCTGTTTTTTTGGTTTTTTTTTTATGCTCCGCGATTTATTTATTTATTTATTTTTTCCGTTTTTTTAATTGACTATGAAACATAGTCGATTAGTGACCCAGTGATGAGGTGGCGGGCGGGGGTAAAGCTGGAAAACATAATAGCTGAAAATGGGTGTGGACTTTTCTCAAATGGACTAAAATATTTTGGGTCTCCTTCTATTAAGAAAAAGTAGTGAGGGGTTTTCTCAAAGAGTCCCCTTTATAATTCCATAAATGTGCTTCCACTGTCAACTTCTTACTACACAATACCTATTTTGTTTTTTTAAACTTTATTTTATTAATTTTCATTTTTTTTTATTTATTTATTTTTTATTTTTATTATTATTTTATTTTATTTATTTTTAATTTTTTAATTTTTTTTTGTTTTAAATGTATGTGTCAGGTATATTAATCGAATATGATATTAATCAACTGTTGAATAAGAACAACTTCTCTCAAGTATAATTTTATGTCATTTATATTAATCGACTATGGTATTAATCAACTATGATATTATCCAACTGTAGAGCAAAGTAGATTAAGGATACCCAACATGATTCAACAGTATAACCCAAACAATAACAAAAGAACCGTAAAAATAACAAAAACGACTACAAAAATAGTAAAACAAATTTCTTTTTTACCGCAAAAAATATATAAAATCGTAGTTGATTTATACAATTGTTTACATATATTCAGAAAAAATCAATCAAAAATTCCACAACCAACAACCGCAAATTCAATAATGGCGATAATTACTGGCAAAAGTCCACCACCTACAAATCACAAAAATATTATATATAATCTCTAAATAGTGGTGCTATTTCCACTTCCAAAGTATCTCAATTCACCACCAAAGATGATAAAATGTCATAAATACCCCTCAAATTTATAATCCACCACCCTTTCTTAATCGATTACTAAAATTAACAAATCACAACTGCGAAAAAATGCAAAATCACCTATATATTACAAAAACAAAAAATATACAAACATTATAATTGATTTATACAATTGGAATCAATAAACGAAAAATACAAAAAAAGTAAATTTTTTTTGGAGTTGATCAACCTTAATCGACTACCAGAACATAGTCGATTAGCTTAATCGACTATGAATATGTACATAGTCGATTAAGGTTTCAGCCTGCGCGAAATTCTCTACACGCGCCGTTATCCGCTCAATCCAACAAAAAACCCTAAATTTGTGTTGGGTGCTAATACCAACATGCAAGTGTACGTATCGCAAACAAGTAGTAAAGTAGACTCGTGAGAGTCGGATGTCGATCCCACAGGGAATACGCAAATTATTTAATCCTAAGTACCAAATCCTAACAATTGTGATTTTTATCCAGCCTACGCAAGGTTGTCAAATTAATTAACTAATAAAATTAAAATAATTAAGAAAACAAGTAATCACGAGAAAAAATCAATAATAAATGGATCTAGGATTTTATCTTCCCCCTATGCAATAATTCTTCACCCAATTAATCTCCTATTATGCAAGTTACGATTCCCGATTATTAACCCAAGACACAAAATTATTCATAACCAGCTGTCGCTGCGCTATAAACCTATTATTCATAAAAGATTCAATATATGTCTATGCAAACCTAGTATAAATAAAGCATTAAATAACAAGTCTCGCAAACGGCTACCTAAGGTATTATCTGTATGTCTACGATAATACATGCAATTAACACACACATTCGGTGAAAAACTACTCGAAGGCTCTTCTATCCCTGTTCGGGTAAAATTCATTTTCGTCCCTGACCTTTGCATTCAAAAGCAAAATCATCCCTGTAGTTTTAATTTCTTTCAATTTCGTCCCTGCAAGCCAATTTATTCGGTAAAATGCTGTTTTTTTCATAAAATCCCAATACTACCCTTGTAAAGAAGCGGGGTTTTTTTAGGGTTCATACTATTCCTCTCTTCACAGCCTTTGTTTTCCCAATCATGAGCAAATCCCCAAATATCTTCAAAAAAAAAATTCCCGTCAAAAATTTCAGAGAAAATATTGTAGCTTCATAGCAAATTGTCTACACTCCTCCATTTCGACACTTCATAGGTAAGATTTGCTTTGATTTTCAGGTTATATCCTTTTATGTCAGTTGGTTCATAAGTCATATAAGTGAGATTTTTTTTGCATATTATTACTATTTTCTAGTTATATATGAATGGGATATGATAAATACATAATCTTAAATCTATTTATTGCAGAAAATGAGATTTAATTTAGGTATTAGTTTTTTGGGAAAAAAATATTCTCTGCGGAATTTGGAAAGCAACGGCTATGACTACTTATCTTTGTTGAGTGATGTTTGTGGGACTGCAACTGGGCATAGAAAAAAATGGTTGAGTGAATTGGTAGTGGTGGAAGGTGTTTTGCCTGATACAGGAGATAAATTTGTGATCAAGAGTGATGAAGACATAAGCAATTTAATTGGAGTATATATTGCTTTAGGATTGCAGGATGTTGCTGTTTGTTTAAGTGTAAGCAAAAATCTATGTGCCACAGACTTGGTTGATGCCGAAAATATTGGTGGTAGCTCTAGTGCCATACAAATTGAAGAGTCTGGTCTTATCCTAGCAAACATCGTGGAGAGTAATGAGTCAGATGAAGAGGGGAGCATTGACATTGAAGAAATTGCTGAATGGAGTGATTCTGAATTCGAGAAAGATGATGGGCATGCTGATGCAGGTGATGAGAGAGCTCCTATTCATTATGAATCCGATTCAGAGAGTGATGATTTGAGTGACTACAACTCAGATAGGGACCAAACAGTTTACCATAATGATGAAGATTTGCAAGTTATGGTTCCAGTAGCACCTTTGAGTGATGCCATGGAAGGTGAATACTTTGAACTAAATAAAGATTTAAATGGCAATCAGATTGTGGTGCTAAAGGAAGGGCAAATATTTGACAATGTTCAGCATTTTAAGGAGATTCTTGCCAAATACACAATACAAGAAGGTATTGTTTTGAAAAAACTCAAGAATGATAAGGTGAGAGTCACTGTAACTTGCATTACTGATAAGGACTGTGATTGGAGACTACATGCATCTACCTATGGTGATGGAGTAACATTCAAGATAAAAAATATAAAAGGTATTCATACTTGTGTCAGAAAACTGAAGTGTAGTGGAGCAACAGCTAAATGGATTGCAGCTGAGTTCAAAGAAGAATACAAGAGTAATCCAAACAAATCAGTAGAGGAACTTGACAATGCTTTAAGGTCAAAGTTTGGAGTCCATGCTAATACAAGCAAATTGTTCAGGGCAAGAAATATTGCAATGCAAGCTGCCTTAGGAGATCATGAAACAAGCTATGCTAATATTCCAAGATATATTGCTGCACTCAAGGAATCAAATAATGGAGCTTTTGTGAAACTGAAGTGTCAAGGTTTAGACATTACCAATCCACATTGTAGCCCACAGTTTGAGAGACTTTTTATAAGTTTTGAAGCACAATATAAGGGTTATATCCAAGGTTGTAGACCTTTTATTGGAGTTGATGGATGTTTTCTAAAAGGGCCATTCAAAGGTGAATTATTTACTGCAGTAACCTTAGATGCCAATTCTGGAATTTTTCCTATAGCAGGTATTAGTTTTAATATACTTAATTTATGTATTATTTTTTTAATTTACTTTACATTGACTTTAATTATGTATTTATTTATTTTTGTTCAATTTCAGTCATGATTTGTGAAGGAGAAAGTGAAGACAGTTGGAATTACTTCTTTGATTGCCTGAGTACTTACTTACAAGATCAGAGGGTTATCACTTTCATGAGTGATAGACAAAAGGGATTGAAGAAAGCAGTGAAGTCCATTTTTCCAGTCTTAAGACAGAGATATTGTGCAAGGCATTTATATGCAAATTTCATAGCCAAATTTCCAGGCCCTAAACTGAGAAAACTCTTTTGGATTGCTGTGAATGCTTACACAGAAGAAGACTTTCAAGATGCAATGAGCTCAATCAAAGCAGCTGATTTCGGAGCACACAAGTGGTTGACAGAAACTTGTAAAGAAGATCCAAGTACTTGGTCAAAACATGGATTTGATAGAATTACAAAGGTTGATCATGTTACAAATAACATGACAGAATCATTCAACGCTTGGATGGGAAAAATGAGGCAAAAACCAGTGATATCTATGTTGGAATGGTATAGAACTAAGGTCATGAAGAGGGTTTTTACTAGGCAACAAAAGGCATTGAGTTGGCAGACTAGGTTACCCCCTAATGTGAATGCAAAGGTTGAAAAAAATCAAAGACAAGGAAGAAATTTTTTGGCAATTCCTGCTTCTGAGTACTTGTTTGAAGTCTATGATGACAAGAAGTATATTGTCAATCTCAGAGAGAAGACTTGTCAATGCAATGAGTGGCAAGTGTGTGGAGTGCCATGTAAACATGCAATGAGTTGCATTTTGTACATGAGATATGATCCAGTAGACTATGTCAGTCCTTATTTGACTACAGAAGCTTATTTGAGAACCTACAGTGGTATGATCAATGCTATTCCTGATGAGTCTAAATGGTCAACCAACACTCAAATTCCTCCCTTGAAGCCTCCAGTTCACAAGAGAAAAAATAGAGCATTTAAACAAGGCAGATTGCAAGTAAATAGAAGAAGAGAACTTAATGAGGCTCCCAAGGTACACAAAAGGTCAGTTCATGTCACTTGCAAGGTTTGCAAAGAAGTTGGACATAACAAGAGGACTTGTAGAAGGAAGCATGCAAATAATGTACCAATACAAGTGTCAAGGCAGTCCACTACAGAACAGGTATTATTTATTTCATTTTACATATTTCAATCATTTTGATCATTCTAATTCTTTTTTACTTTTCTTAATTTGCAGGATTTTGGTTCTCAAATTTCAAGTGTAGACAATGGCAGAGGCTCTCAATCAAGGATTTAACTCATTTTGTCTTTAAGGTAACTGAACAAAGTATTTTTGAATTAGTGGTTTATCTTTATGGCTTTAGTTAGCTCACTTTGGCTTTAACTGAATTTGGCCTATTTTGTTGTTAGTTTGATTTTTGTGGTCAGATTTTTGCTGGGTATGATTGGACTATTTTGTTGTTAGTTTGATTTTTGTAATCAGATGATTTTTTTGGATATGATTGAAATTGTATATGACTCATTCTTTTGCTTTAATTTTGAAACCATTGCTTTGAAAATTTACAGTAGATTTATTGCTTCCAATATTTCATTGATGATTGCATTTAATACTTGAACAATACAACAGAGGCTACAAGAGCAAAAATTGAGCATGTAAACAGACACATGTTAAATATAGTAATCATCTTAAGAACTTCCAAGCTCATAGAGCTAAATGTGGCCTCTGTAGTGTTAGTTTCCATTGTGGCTATATGTGTTTTAACAGTTCCTTGGTTGTTGTTGCTACTCATAGATATTTCTTCAACTCATGCTTGCAGTGCTTCTTTCTTTACATCATCTTCATCTGGCTCCCAAAATGTGTAGAAATTACACTTCTTGGTGTAACAATGAAAATAGAGTTTGTGGGGATTAAGTGTGGATTCAGATATTTTAACTGCAGCCTTCCTTCCACAGAAACAAATTCGATTTTTGAACTTGATAGCTTCTCCATTAATGCTGCTGTTGTCTGTTGAATTTGAAGAAGGCATTTTTTCCCAGAGATTTGGTGTAGAAATGGATTTTTTTTGGTTTTTTTTTCCCCTGTTTCTTAGTGTTATTCATGGATTTATACAGCTTTTTTTTTTTTGTCTTGTACACCTAACGGTCGAATTTAAACGGTCATTTAAAAAAGGTGGGTTGTTGGCTGCAAATCATTTTAGTCCCTCAAGTTTTGTAAGGGTAGTGTGGGAATTTTATGAAAAAATCAGAATTTTGGCGGATAAATTGATTTGCAGGGACGAAATTGAAGGAAATTAAAACCACAGGGATGATTTTGCTTTTGAATGCAAAGGTCAGGGACGAAAATGAATTTTACCCATCCCTGTTCTAATTATTAAAACGATCTGTCAATCAATTCTAACAATAACAAATAGCAACATAAGTTAGCTACGCTCATGCACTAAATAAGATCAAGATAGAAAAAATAATCGAAGAATTAAACTTGCATAAAAGTCGAAAAAGAGGTTCGAATTACCACATAGGGTTCCAATAAAATCCTAGAATAAAAACTTAGCTACTCATGTTCGTACTGAAAAGCATAATAAAAATACGAAAATTCATAAAAATCAGAAAAGAAAAGGAAAAAGGAAAACTATGATGAAGAGTCGTCAAGTCTTCGTCTTCGTTCTCTTGCTCCTTGATTGCGTGTAGAAAAGATAAAAAAAACTAAAAACTAATAATAAAGATGAAAGGTAAAAGATTAAAAAAGATCCGTCTAATTGTGTGCTTGTGGCCTTTAAATAGGGTGCAAAAATATAATAGGGCGGGTTTCCTTGTGTAATTAAACTTCCTTCACTGCGCCCCCACGTCCATCCGGACGGCCGTGCGAGATTATGCTTTAAAATCCGCACGGCCGCGCGGGCTTTAATTCTGCAGAAATCTGATTTTTTTCACTTTTGGCCCACTTTTTCTCTGAATTTGCAGTTTTCACCCCAAAAGTTGTCAATTCTCCAATTTGCACCTAAAATACAAATAATAGCCATTTTAAGCACCAATTATTATCAAAACACACCAAAAGCTCCAATTACAAGGTACAATTAAGTGTATAAATATACACTTAACACACCCCCAAACTTGAACTTTTGCTTGTCCTCAAGTTACATCAATGTAAGAACACAAAACACGACTATACATCTCATTACATAGATCGATTGGTCAACTTCGCGTTTTCAGAACTTGCAATTATGATGATAATTCTTAGGTATTCGCAAGCTTAACATTCAACGGCACTTAGTCACTCACTATTACCAAAAACCACAAATCATACAATTGCTTCAAGTATCCAATATTTGCAAGTTAAGGATAGAAAGAATTTATACTTACATGCATATATTTGACTCCAAATACTCACCAAATTATTTTACTCAACTAATATTGAACAATAAGCTATTGGGATCATTGGGACTTTGTGGCTTTCAATTGTTAGGCTCTTTGGTCCGAGGTAGGTAATTATGGGAATGTGTGGCTAATTTTCTTGAATTGAGGTGATTACGCCAAAAATTGAAAGATAGGCGTTTGAAACAATGAATTCACCTCTAGGGACTTAAATAAACTCGATTCTCCAAAATTCACACGTCAACACTTTTGCCTTTTAGGCAATGGATCGAATTTTCAACACAATTCAACCACTAGTCCTTATTTCTCCCTTACAATCTATTCTTCTTCTTCTTTTTCTCTTTTTTTTTTTTTTTTTTTTTTTTTTCGAAGAAGAAGAAGAAGAAGAAGAAAGATCTTATAAGAATTTTTCGACCGACATCTAAGGGATAATTATTCAAAAATCTCCACTTTTCTACCTTCCACATATTGGCTAAAAGAAAGAACACCTTTTCTCCGAGGCTCAAATCAAGGTTCTAAGGATAATTTGACAAAAAAAAGGTAGGCTTGAAAGGCTCAAACGGTTCAAAGAAGGCCCAAATCATATCCCAAATCACTTATTATCAACACTTCGTATCATAAATTTCCTAAGGTGAGATTTAAAACCGAACAAAGCATGATTGAGCACAAATAAATTCCAAATTTAAAATGCAAAACATTCAACCAAAGCAATGCACAAGGTGTGATTCCTAGCAATAATTCACTTCTACGTTCCGTTGAATCGAAAGCTAAACAAATACATACTCCTTATCAACATAAAACAAGTAATCTCATCATCAAACATTGACCATCTACCATCATCATAATTCATCGATGCATCGAACAAATTTTTTTTTTTATTTTTTTTTTGTTTTTCGAAACGACAATAATAAGACGGCAACTAAAACAAAAACTAAAGCATGCAAAATAAAATAAAAAAAAACACAAATAAAGCACATAAATGAAAACAAGTAGTTAACCACCCCCAAACTTAAAATTCACATTGCCCTCAATGTGATTCGCCCGGAGTTTAAGGATAGAAAACACTTGTTTTTAAGCGTAGGGACCATCGTCGGGTTGCTCACCAACTCCTCCTTGCGCATGAGCATCACCATCTCCTTCATCATCCGAAAGCTCGGGTACCGGCTCAAGAATCGGTGCGGGCAACGGAGCCGGTTCTTCGCACTCGGGATTGCCACATGCCAAATGGCGCACAATGGCTTGGAGCATCTTTCCCGACCACCGTTGGAGGGATTCGATCGTGCTCACCTTGTGCTCCACCGTTGCAAGCCGATTTCTCGTGATCACCAACTCTCGCTCCATTCTTCGTTGAAATCGTCGGTCCGAACTTGTGCTTGGACCCTCGGGTGGAGCTATTGGTTGGTTCTCGACGGGTTGCTCGCCATCTTGGATGGGTGCCTTGTATTGCCGGGCCGCAAGGTCATTCATCGAATTTCGAATTGATGTGAAAATGTCCGTCGGTTTGGTTGGGACCTTCGCCTTCTTGCATAAGCCGGTAATGAGGCAAGGGAAATAAAACCCCTTGGAGTTGTTGACCATGGAGGTCCAAAATCGGCCGGATATGATTACGCCAATGTTGATCGGGGTGCCCTTGAGGATGTAGTATGCCAAAGCGCACCGTTCGGGGTCCACGCGAGTCCACGAGCGGGTGGGAATGAGGTTGGCACATATGAACGTAAGGCACGCCTTGCCTACTTGGTTGATGCATTTCCACTCTAACTCGTACTTTTCTTCGGTTGATAGTTCGGACCAAATGGGGGGTCCATCGCACAACACCTCGGCGATTTGATCTCTTGTGACTGCAAGTTGCAGTTGCCCCCAATTGAATGGTGTCATGTGTCGGAGGTGATAGAAAGAATTGATTGCGTAGGCATTCCACTCGACCCTCTTGCCTCGAACCATGCTCAAGTTCCGCTCCGTTGTGAGGAGGATATGGTTGTTGGCGTAGAACTCGCGGACCAATGATAGGTTGATCGAACCCTCAGGTTCCAATAATGTTTGCCAACCTCGTCGTAGGAATTCTTGGTGCAACGGTGCGAATTGTGGAAGGGTGATCTCGTAGGCACGCTCCGTCACTAGTTTCTTCCCCTTTTGCTTCTCGAAACGAGCACTAGCGCCTTCGACACAAAAAGCATCGTCGTCGGGGGTCGGAATTTGGTCGGTTTTCTTGCCCTTCCCCTTGCCTTTTGAAGTGCCCTCGCCTTGTGAAGTGCCCTCTCCGTCACGTCCTCGTTTCCCCATGACTTGAGAATGTGTGTAGAAGGGATTAGGAGTGGATTGATTGGCAAAATTTCCCCCAAACTTGACTTGGGCAATTCGTCGAACACCTTGTGGGCGTTCTTGGTGGAATGGATTTTTTGGAGAATTTTGCACCTTTCTTGAAGCCTCCCTGCACAAATTAACAAGAATTCACCAAGATAAGAAGTATGTGTGTGCAATTGGTGAATTTTTCAGTGAATTTGGTTCAAGAAAATCGAAAATTTTGAAAAGAGGGGGTAGGGTTCGAATTAGGAGAGATGGGGGAATTGGAATTGTGAAAATTGGGGTTTGGAAAACCCCTATTTAATAAGCCCTATTTTCCCCTCGGACGGCCGTGCGAGATAAAGGCTTAATATCATAAAATACCATAAAACGAAAGCTCGGGTTGCCTCCCGAGAAGCGCTAAGTTTACAGTCTTCAGCCGGACTTTGTCTGCTTCTTTGTTCAAGCTAACGTGACCGAAGTCACTTGGCGATTGAATTCCTCTCCCCGATGACGCTCGTTTGATTTTTTAGGTGGCCTCATCCTCCGTGCACGTTCATCCACGTTAGCACCCCAACTCTTTTGACTGTTTCTCAGCGGAGTTGAAATTGAGCTCGCACAATAAACTTGCTCCGTCCGACTATCTTTTCCGCCACCATCTCCTGTACTCAAAGATCCTTTCCCATGGTCTAAGATCAAAACGTCAAAATCTTCATGATTTGTAAAATCCACAAGATCAATAGCATAACAATCATTATCATTACATGGATTTTTATTAGCGGTAAAAACGTTAAATTTGACCGTTTGATCATGCACCGTCATTGAAAGATCACCACTAGCACAATCAATTAGAGTTTTTGACGTGGCTAAAAACGGTCTCCCTAAAATCAGAGGTATCTCCCTATCTTCATCTATATCAAGTATAACGAAATCAACAGGGAAGATAAATTTGTTCACTTTTACTAGCACATTCTCTAAAATACCTTTTGGGTAAACTAAAGACCTATCGGCTAATTGAAGAGTTATAGCCGTTGGTTCGATCTCACCTAACCCAAGATTTTTGTAAGTGGAATAAGGCATAAGATTAATGCTAGCACCCAAATCAATAAGCGATCTAAAATTTTTACCTCCTATAGTACAAGGGATAGTGAACTTACCTGGATCGCCGAGTTTTTGTGGAAGGGGCCGTGTAAGAATTGCACTACATTGTTCCGTGAGTTGGATCATCTCGTTCCCTTGCAATTTCTTCCTCTTTGTCACGAGATCCTTGAGGAACTTCACCCACTTTGGCATCTTTTGAAGGGCTTCAATAAACGGGATATTTATTTGGATTTCCTTCAGCTTGTCCAAAAATCTTTGATACTCGGTATCTAGCTTCTTCTTCATAAGCTTCTGAGGATACGGAATTGGAGGGGTTCGTGATTTCACTGGAGATGGTAGTGGTTCTTCGTGAGTCGCTTCTTTTTCCCCAATCACGCTCGGCTTCTCGATCACCGTGTTTTGCTTCTCTTTTCGTGGGGCTTCCTCCAATTGTCTCTCATTCCTTAAACTCACAGCGTTGCACTGCTCAACGTTGTTCTTCCGAGGATCTTCCGTATTCGACGGCAGTGCTCCCGATGGCCTCGCGGTTAGTTGGGTTGCAAGTTGACCCATTTGTGTTTCCAAATTCCGGATGGAGGCTCGGGTGGTTGTCATGAACTGCGCCAAGATATTTGCGAGATCTCCACCTTGAGGTTGGGCTTGAGGCGGATTTTGGAATCCGGGAGCTGGTCGTGAATAATTAGGCGGTTGACCTTGAGGTGGTGCTTGCCTTTGTCCTTGCTGATTTCCTCCCCACCCAAAGTTAGGGTGATCCTTCCATCCGGGATTATACGTGTTGGAGTACGGGTTCCTCTGTTGTCGTTTGGTGTCATGCACATAATTCAGGGACTCCGTTTCTTCTACGCGCTGGTCGTCAACTTGGACTGCGTGGACTTGCTGAGTTTGCAAAGCCGCTACTTGCTTCGATAGCTTCTCCAATTGGGCCGTGATTGCGGTGACTCCATCTAACTCCAAAATTCCGCCCGTCTTGACTGCTCCGCTATTCGACCGGTCCGATGCTCGCATGTATTTAATTGAGAGACTGTTTTTTTTTTGTGGACTAAAATGCATTTAAGTCCCATGTGATGGGCCTTTTCGCCATTTGCCCATAAAAAAAAGGTACAAAAAAAATTTCCGCAGGGGCGAGGGCCCCCCAAGGCGTACCTTGGGTCCGCCCCTGGTCCCGACTGTTCCGGCGAACCCTGGTAATAGGGGTTCAATGCACTTATATCACTTAGCTTCACGCATTGCTACAAATTAGAATTTAGAAATGATCCCTTTACAAATTGGATTGGTGAAAAAGATTGAACTAGTTTACTGCAAGTCTCTATATCTGTCTTACCCGGGGTGTTTCAAAGAGTCCAATTACAATCTATTTCATTTTAAGACTTGACACATGCGGTTAAAGTTTGACTTAAAAATTAACATAAGCTACTTTCCTAAACCATAAGGGAGTTTATGTGCTGATATTACGAGCATAAGGGGGTCATCTGCAAAAACTTGTAAGCAAATGAGGGTTAAGTGCTATTTACCCTATTTAATATATATTTTTTTACATTTCGCTTGTTTGAAATTGAAATATTGTTAAAAATATATTAAAATATTTGTAGCATAAAATAATAAGTACGAGAATACTTCAAAAATATGTCAACTCGATTTTATTGAATAAAAAAATATGAAAAAATATTACAAAAAAAAAATAAAAAATTAATGTTTTAAGATATGTTTAATTATTATGAATATATATTTTATCTTTTTAATAAGGGGAAACTACAGTTTGCACCCCTGAACTATGGGGTCTGTCGCAAACACCCCCCTAGACTACAAAACGTGACAAAATGGCCCCTCCGTTTCGAATCTGTTAGTGTATGATGACGTGGCGCATTGACTTTACTGTTACTAGCCGTTTTTATACCCGCTGGAACATTTTTTGACCCTTTTGCACCTCATACTAGTATATATATGTTTGTGTGGGTTATAGAGGTTTTCAAAAACTTTTTTCTTCATCATTTTTTCTCTAAATTTCTTCATTTTCCATTTTTCCCTTCTTTTTTCCTTCTTATAAAGCACGTTAATATCCCTTTTTTTTTGTTAAATATTGAAAAAAAAATTCTCTAAATTTCTTCATTTTCCATTTTTCCCCTTCTTTTTTCCTTCTTATAAAGCACGTTAATATCCCTTTTTTTTGTTAAATATTGAAAAATGTCGAGTAATAGCTCAAATTCACAAGATTATTGTCATTCATGTCACAAATCACGACACTATTTGTCTAATTTTTTAGGCACAACATGCAAGTGCCATAAAAATGCTGTAACTCGAACAACTTGGACTCCTCTCAATCCAGGAAGAAGATTTGCAGGCTGTCAAAACTAGGATGTAAGAAAATATTTCATATTCATTGCAATCATCATTTACAAATAGTATTTGTAACTGTATAAATATACTTATTAATTTCTTAACAGAACTCAAGTGGTTGCAAGTACTTTCAGTGGTTGGAGCCTGAGATTTGTCCAAAGGGGCTGGAGATTGGGCAAGGCTTGTTGAAATTTTTGGATGAGAAGAATGAAAAGATAAAGTCAATGGAGGCTGCTAATGAAAAGCTGCAATTGTACAATGAGGAACTTCATGAAATTATTCTAAACATGACAAGAGCAAACAAGCACTTGGAAGAAAAAGTCCAAACACTAGAATGTGCAGTTTCTAAGAAAAATAAGATAGGGAGATATGTGAAGATATTCTCAATGTTTAGCATCTTCATATTCCTATGCAAATTGATTGCAAAGAACTCAGAATATCATAAGGGAAACTCATTGTATCTACAATAAGACTATTTCCAATGAAATTAGCAAGATAATAAATGTCATTTCATACTTGAATAGAAATGCTAAACAACCATACCAAAATACCATGTCTGTTCTAAATAGCAAAATACCAAAACCCCAAAATATAAAGACTTCATAGCAACCAAAATGTAAATGCTAATACACAGCCATGCCAAAGTATCAAAATACTAGTTTGCAAGCTTCCAAATATCAAAATAACAACCTAACATAAGAAGCAACTTGTTCAATTAACACAATATCTTAAGAAACATCAGAAAATACCATACTTAGTTTCATGTTTCTCCATTATCAGAAGTGGCAACAAATCTGTTTGATCTTGGCTGGCTGGAGAAGAACACACTGCCAAATCTAGTATTGTGCACTTGCATCTACATTTATTGAGAAAAAAATGAACCATTAATTCACTGTATAATAAAAGATCAGTTACATTTTAATAAATCAGTTACCTGTATATTTCCCCCATCTGAAAAATTGTTTACTTGAACTTGAGACCCATTATTTGCACCACTCTGCCACCATAGCATTTAAATGAGTAATATTTTATTCAAAATTGAAAATACAGATTATTTATGATGAGAGAAAAATACATGCATAGGAGGTCTGAACATTCCCACCCCATTCCAATTACCAATTCCAGCATGCGGACCACCTTTTTTGCCATGTTTCTTGCTTTTTTGTCCATTTCTTTTGCTACTTTGTCCTCTAACAAGTTGTGTAGAAGGACCAGCTGGTGTAGAGGATTGTGTAGAAGGACCAGTTGGTGTAGAGGATTGTATTGGTGTAGAGGATTGTCCTGCAACATTTGTTCTTGTATTCTGATGTGGGGTTGAAGTGGTTGCACTAACAGAAGATGAAGGTGCCTGCAATTGCAAAATTATTGACTTTAGTTAACTACATCAAATGTACTAAATAAATTAATCAATAATAATATAAACACACAACCTTAGTTCTTTTTCTTGGCCTTTCTACATTCTTTGGTCTTTCAACACTTCTTGATTTTTGTGAAGGAGGCTTCTTGCACCTTCTTTTGTTATGAGTGATATCACCACAGTTTGAGCATGTTTGCACAGTTCCTTGTCTTGTCACTTTGCCTCCAACACTGATTTCATCATATCCTTTCTTTCTCCTTTTTCTTGGTCTACCAGTCTGTTTCTTGAATGGAGGTGGCAAGATTAGCAGTGATTCAGCCTGTGTTGATGGAATTGACCATTGTGAATGGTCTGCCCGAGGAGTCAAAGTATAACTGTAAGCCTTCTTGTAGTTGACAACAGAGAAATAAGGGCTAACATAATCCTCTACATCTTTGTGCTCAGACATAAGTACACAAGTGGCATGTGTACATGGTATTCCTGTCATGTCCCATTCCTTACAACTGCATGATTTTTTTCTAAAGTCCACAACCCAACCCTTATTTCCCAATGTCACTTCCCACAGCCCCTCATTTGCCATATGACATTCAAACTCAAGTGCCTTGTCTTTGATACTGTTCAATTTGTCTTGTATCCTAGGACAAATTTTGGTAGTGCATTTCTCTATCCACTGTCTTTTACTCTGAATTTTGCACATAAATTGTCTCCTCAAAGCCTCTATCATTGTAAGAATGGGCATTTCTCTAGCTTCCTTGATGTAGCTGTTAAAGGATTCACACAAGTTGTTGCTCAACAGATCACACTTTGGCCTTGCTGAGATAGCATGCTTGCACCACAAGTTGGTTGGGATTTTCTTTAACCAAACATAAGCCTCATTTGATAAGGCTTTGATCTCATCCATTTTCTTATTGAATTCTTCCTCCAAATAAGCCCTTGCTGCACTCCACATTAGATCTTTCAGTGCCTTATCCTTAAACTTCAGCTTGAAGTTTGCATACAAGTGCCTTACACAAAATCTGTGATCTGTGTTTGACATAATGGATTGAAAAGTTTCAACTAATCCCTTCTGTCTATCAGAAATGAAGGTGCATGAGGTTAGATCAAAACCAGTTACTGAATGAATCAGCATATTTAAAAACCAAGTCCAGCTCTCTCTACACTCACTTTCAACTACTGCAATAGCTAAAGGGAACATCTGATTATTCCCATCTCTAGCTATAGCAGCCATCAACTGCCCACCATAAGGAGTCTTGAGGAAGCAAGCATCCAATCCTATGATTGGTCTACAACCCTCTATAAAACCTCTTTTCATGGCATCAAAAAATACAAACATCCTCTGAAATCTAGGATCTTTGTATATTGGAGGGCCCTGAACCTTAACTACTGCAATGGAACCAGGATTGGTTTTTAGAATTTCATGGCAATACTGCCTCACTCTAGAGTATTGCTCATACACATTGCCATGAGCTTTCTCAATAGCTTTTTGTTTGGCTCTGTATAGCTTTTGCCTATGTGCATACACCTTCACTTCTTTTCTCACCAGCTTTCTGAATGATTTAATAGACATAGAGGGGTCTTCAAGAAAATGTTCCAAGTACTGCTCTGCAAGGTAAGTGGAGTTGGCACTCTTGTTCCTAAATGCTCTAGGACACCTATGAGGTTCACCTTTAATTGTCTTCACCTGAAATGATGTGGACTTACCCTGTAAGCTAGCATGTATCCTCCACCCACATTTATTCTTACAAGATGCAGTCACCCTTTTTCTCTCATTTTTTTCAAATTTCAGTTCAAATCCTCTTACAATTGAAAACCGCCTCAAAGCTTTCCTAAATATAGAAGAATTGGCAAACACAAGGCCCACTGCAAGTTCTGGATTTTTCATTTCAGACCCCTCATCAAACTCAAGAAATTTTAGGCCTGTGTTCTCACAATCTGAGTCACTAGGTTCTGTGAGGATTTCTGGATCACTTTGAATATCTTTTTCTCCTGTAACAAATGCCTTTTCAACTTCAGCATATGATACTGGATGTGAAATATTTGTTTCTGCATCATGGTCTCCTATAGGATCACAACTATCACTCAATGTATCACCCTCAGCAAAGAACTCAAAGTCAGACAAACCATCTTCACTTTCACTATCAGTACTTGCATCATAATCAGGATCAGTTTCACTCTCAAGCTCATCTCTCTCTGAGTTATCCTCATTATCAGCCTCTGTGATTTCTGGATCAATTTCTACAGTGTCGACATCTAGAAATAAATCAATCTCATGCACACATGCAGAAGCATACAATCTAAACATTTCCATCACAACAATATCACTATCAAGCAGCTTCAATTCAACTTCAGCAGGCATTATAAACCAAACAACAGTAGTGGCAGGGTATCCCATTTCTTTAACTAAGTCAATTATCTCTAAATATGACATCAAATCTGGGTCAACATCTTTAACAATGTGTACCTTGCCTCTGATATACCTACCCCCTTCACCACCAAAACTCCCCCCGTAGTTAATCCTAGGTGTATACAGCTGATCACCCAACATGTTTTCCTAAACAAAAGAAAAAATAATCAATTAATCAAATGTACATAAGTTGCAGAAACAAAAAAAACCCCAAAATTAAATCTCATTACCAAAAGAAAGAAAACCCCATGAAAAGTCACAATATTTATGAAAATTGCTCTGGAAAATAGTAAATTACCAACAAAAATCCAAAAAATAAATCTTAAGACCAAATCAAATTAATTCCCCAAAAAATCGAAAAAGATTTTTGCAAAACCCTAATTTTCTCAAAATCGTGCATTAATTTAGTGAAAACCCCAATTTAACATCGAAATGGAAAAAATAAACACCATAAACACAAGAAATTTGTTTTTAAAACAAACCCATGACATAACTACGAAAAAAAGAGGTGGAATTGAAAGCCCTAAAAGCAACACTAACCTTTGTCTCTTTTAGATTTCTTGATTTTTTTGCCTCCAAATTTCTTCAGACGTCTTCAGACATCAACGCTTTCAGATGATTCGAACCATGGAAGAATTTCAGCAAAGAAATCAGATTTTGGGAGAATTTCGACCTTACGTTCTTGGAGTGAAGGAGAAACGTTTTTTTGTCTAAGTGAGAGGAATGATAAGTCTGCACACAATACAGACCATGTTAGAGTTACAAGGGTACATAAGTAATTACACTCTTAAATTAACGGTGTTAATTTTCTAACGTTTGACCAAAAAACGGAGGGGCCATTTTGTCACGTTTTGTAGTCCAGGGGGGTGTTTGCGACAGACCCCATAGTTCAGGGGTGCAAACTGTAGTTTCCCCTTTTAATAATTATAAAATGAAGAAATACTTTATAGTTTTAAGCTTAAAATAACTACGTATTGTAAGTATATTACAATTTACCCCCAAGTAATCAATATGCTTATAAATACCCCTCAAGCGCAATTTTCAGATAAATATTTCATGAAATCTAAAAGATTCTGTAAGAAATAACACCTTAGGGGGCTTTGTAAGATGGAAACATATTTTAGGAGGATTTTTATAATTACGCAAACATGAGGGAAATTTTTGTAATTAGACCTTACTTTAGGGGGTTTATCGTAATTTTCCCTATTATTTAATCATCCCGCATGTTGTACATTGACTAAGCATGAGTTTTCATATTTCTGCAAAGCCAGCTCAGCCTTGTTATAAAAATGAAATTTGGCGTTCCCTCATAATTAATATTAATAGGAGACAATTGATCATTAATTAATTGTGAATAATGGGCAGCTATCCTCGATTTCCATGCCCATTAATTAATTATCATCTGATATCATATGGTTGACTTTTCTTTTATCAGACAAACAATTTCACCAAGGAATGCTTATGATGAGAAACTGTTCCAGTTTAGTGAATTTTGTGTGACATCTATCAGAGAGAGAGAGAGAGAGAGAGAGAGAGAGAGAGAGAGAGAGAGAGAGAGAGATGGCTTATGCTGCTGTGATTTCCCTTAAACAGACAATTAAGCGAAGCCGACTCGAAACATCTTGTACAAAAATCCTTAAATATTTGTACGTTGAGGCTTCTGCATTACAAAAAGTTCTCAAAGAGTTGGACAGCAGCAGTAGATCCATCAACAGGGAGAAGGTGAATGATCTGGACGGGCAAATCAGAGGGGCAGTATGGGAATTAGAAGATGTAATCGAATCGCATTACTTAAATCAGTTTCTTTCACTATTATATGATGGAGAAATATCACCTGGAGAAGAAGATGATCCTCCATTCTTGTTCTTGGAGGAACTAAAGCAAGATATCGATTCCTTTATCCGAACGGTGGACAACCTGAAGAAGGCCTACGTTCACGAGTTACAAAATCCATCGCATGAAGAAGAAGAAGAAGACGAAAAAGACGAATTCGTCCATTCAAGACCCGACGAGTCGAAAATAGTACGCATGGTTGGATTATCCGATCAGTTCAAGAAAGTAAAAAACTGGCTCACGAACAAATTACCACGAGGGCGAACACCACGGCATCTGAAGAGGACGCTCGCGCTATTCGGAACTGCAGGCATCGGTAAGACAGCTCTTGCATTAAAACTCTTTCAAGATCCGTCGATTTCTAGTCGTTTCGACAGACGTTTGTTCGTCACTGTGGGCCCGAAATACCAATTAAAACGCGTCTTGATAGATATACTAAAGCAAGTGAAAAATCCTGACGACATTGATAAAAAAATAATGCTGATGAAAGAAGAGAACATGATATCTGACTTAAAGGTGTTGATGCACAGAAGTTTAGATGATAATAAGAGGTACTTGATGGTGCTGGATGACGTATGGGACAATGATGTATGGTTTGGCTTGATAAATCATTTTCCGGACGACAATAGAGGAAGTCGAATATTGATCACAACTAGGCTAAGGGAAGTGGCTCATACTGCCAACGCTGATGTTGATTGCGAAGTACGATTTCTTGATAAGAAAGAAAGTTGGGATCTTCTTCGTGAGAAGGTGTTTGGTGAACAAGAGTCGTTACCTTACGAACTTGAGAAAGCTGGAAAGAAGATTGCTGAGAAATGTGAAGGTCTTCCTCTTACGATCATCACAGTTGCCAAAATCCTGTCCAAATCCGACAAGACAACAGAGTACTGGAACAAAGTAGCTGCTGAGAAACGAAATTCGGTTTTCATGGATGCGTACGAGAAAATGTCCAAGGTACTACATCCAAGCTATGAATACTTACCTCAATATTTAAAAGCGTGCTTTCTATATATGGGAGTTTTCCCTCAAAATTATGAAATACCATACTCCAAGCTCGTCAACTTGTGGAGCGCTGAAGGATTTCTCTCGTACGGGAACGTAAATTCGAGGGAATATTTCGCCGTGCAACATTTGTTTGATATTTTCTCCAAAAGTCTTTTCACGTGGAACGTATCTTCATCAGAATATTTCGCTGTGAAATGTTTGTTCGAGCTTTTCTCGAGAAGTCTTGTAATGATCCACAAGCAGAGCTATAGTAATGGAATGAAAACTTTTAGCCTCCATTCTCCCTTTTGGTACCTGTGCAACAAAGAAGCTATGAAGAGCAAGTTTTTCTACGCCTTAAATACTCTTGCCGATGCTTTAGCAGAAGAAGGTACAGAAGGACATCGTAGATTGTGCATTCGGAATAACGTTTTATTCGCCATCAAAGATGTGTATGACTCGGTGGAGTCCACTTCAACTGTACGTTCTCTCCTATGTACAGGTCCATATCATCCATATCCAGTGCCGGTATGTTCGAGTTTGAGTTTGCTAAAGATACTCGACGCACTTACAATCCGATTCTATGAGTTCTCAATGGAAGTAGTTATGTTAGCTCAACTGACGTACCTTGCCCTTACATTCAATGGAAACATCCCTTCTTCCATATCGAATCTTTGGAATCTTGAGTACTTGATTGTGCGTCGGCATTTGAGCATCATAGGATTTGGTGGGAATTATTCGTCGTATTTGCCTATGCAGATATGGCGTATGCAAGAACTGAAGCATGTTCATGTAATGGGAAGCGATTTACCAGATCCACCGACTGAAGAAGAAGAATCTCTCTTACCCAACCTTCTATCACTTTTAGATGTGACTCCTCAAAGTTGCACCAAAGATGTTTTCGAACGAACGCCTAATCTACGAAAGTTAGGAATTCGAATTCAATTGTCTATTAATGACGATGAACCCTTTTCCTTCTTTGATCACATTTCCCATCTTCATAAACTAGAAAAACTTAAATGCGCAATCGTAAATCCTAAAATCATGTTGTCTGGCGTTGTTGCCCCACCTGTTCCTCTTTCGATATTTCCACCGAGTCTTGTGAAGTTGACTTTGAGCGGCTTAGGATATCCGTGGGAAGAAATGAGCAAGATTTCTTCGTTGCCAAGTCTTAGAGTGCTGAAATTACGGTGCCATGCGTTTCGAGGGGCAAAGTGGGTAACTCGACGTGAGGAATTTCCGAACCTTGAATTTCTTTTGATTGAAGAGAGTGATTTAGTGGAATGGACTTTCCCGGATATAATAGGGTTGGAAGCACTTCGATCGCTTAGCTTAAAGCATTGCTACAAATTAGAAAGGATCCCTTTACAAATCGGATTGGTGAAAAAGATTGAACTAGTTGACTGCAAGCCCCTATCTCCGTCTTACCCGGAATGGTTCAAACGGTTCAATTACAATCTACTTCATTTTAATGTCCATTCTTCATGGGAATGATGGGAACTAACATTCATGTAAAAGGTTAGTTATTTTATTTGATGAGTGGTATTTACAAGTGACTGTGTATTTTAGATTGAATTGAAATATCATTCACCACATGATGATTCTGATTCTTTTTGGGTGCAGGTAACATTATTACATCAAGGGCCATTGATTTTGATTGATCAGGATGCATGAGAGAAATACATAAGCTAAAGCACATGTTTGCATCTCGGATTTAGAGAATAAAAAATGTCGTGGTCGTGGTCGTGTTCGTGGACGACTATAAAATGTTTTTGATGCTTTGTTTGAAACTAATATTATGTATTCCATTCAGTGAGATATTCTTGATTGCTAATATCTTATTTTCCATGATGTTTGTTGCAGTTTTCCAATTTTATCTTTTATTATTACAGGGGATATTATAAATAAGTCTATCATGGGTACTTACTCATAAAGATGTTCAGACTAAAAATTATTTTACAAAAAAATCCAGACAAAGTTAGGAGATGTGTAAAAAACTAGAAAACCTACATTTCAATATGTTCCTATTTCATCCCCTTAATCCAATTTAACCTCAAATTGACCACAAAATTCACAAATTATTCAATTTTAACCTCTAACCGAATTTCGATTCCAATTTTTTTCCTGCACATTTTTGGCCCCGTAAAAACACAGTAATATTACTACAGTACTACAAACTCAATGAGAATTTTTTGTTTTGAACACAACTCAACGAGAATTTGAAAGTTGACTATATTTTGCTCAGCACGATTCATTGTTATTCCCCTACGCAAATATATAGAGTTATTTGCACAGACCCCTCGTGTAATCTTTAATGGCTAAAAAAA